>NC_137427.1:6155000-6465000 GCF_964374335.1 Astatotilapia calliptera | reverse complement strand
AGATTCTCTGCATGTGTATATGGACACCTACAGGTTTTAATGCTGGTTTACTATACTGGATGTGCTCTAATGTGTGTGCAAGGCAAAGAAAAATAGCACGCATTTTTCTTTTTCCTTCACACTCACACGTACAAATTACACACACACTCATTGCATCGCTGCATGATTCTTTTACCATCCATTCCTTTTGCCGTGTGTGTTTACTCTAACTGTGAGCAAATCGATTAACATGCTCCACATGTAAACGGATGGATAGTGAGGGAGAGAGGAGATGAAAGCAGAGAGGATTAGTTAACACAGCAACTCCTGATAAATGCATAGACCCCTTATTATTCCCTTAATGAAAAAGGATGATTCTCTTCATTGCCTCCCATCCGCTTCGTTCTTTTTCTCTGCCCTCACTGTCTCCCTGACCTGATAAAAGTTTCAGTCCACCTCCCTTCCTTCCTGCTTTTATTTCCCTCCTCCTTTGTTTCTTCCGTGGCTTATCCCAATCTTCTTCACACAGCCTAAATTCTCTCTTCCTGCCCTCCAATCGTATTCTCATTGTTTCATATATCTTTTTCTTTTGCCAGTTTTATTGTTCCCTCTTTTCATATCTCATCCATTTCCCCACTTCCTTTCCTTTCCTCTTCTCTTCATTACTTCTGCCACCCTCCCACAGCATTCCCTTCCCTCCTCCCAACCTCCATGTCACAGGGTATCATGGTTAATTAGGCAGTAGTGGATTTGGACTCTCATTAGCGTTTCAACAGGAGCGAGGAATGCCTTCGTTCTTATTCTGCCAGTGTACGCCCCACCCCACCCCTCTACCCCCGCTTTTCCTTCTGCTTCTCTTTCACCATCTTCTTCCTCTCTCCTTCCCTTTTTTCTCTGAAGACAGGATAAGCTGGCCCTGAATTGGTTGTCCTGAACTTTAACTTGTTCCCTTTTTGCTTTGATGAAAAGTTGGGCTTTTTTCCCTACCAAGGAAGAAGGGACATGTGCCAGTTTGTGCTTGTGCTTGATAAACTGCCAAAAATAAGGAGGAAAAAAAGAGAAATGGAAAGTGTCACTTTGAAGTGGGACCTACATTGTCATTTTCGGAGGCTTTATATATTGCAATAACATGTGGTGTCATAAATAAATTGTCCTTGTTGGGCATTCTTGTTGTATAAACTTGCTTTTACTGCAAAGTTTCACTTTGAAAATCGGTTAGCATTTGCATTTTCAGTATGCAAAGTTAAAATTTGTCGTTCCAAAGCAGCAGGTAACCTGTCACTAAATTTTACCTCTTTGCACTCTTTTGAAAGTATTTGTGCTCTGTTTTCCACCATTTTGTTTCCAGTTTGTATTTTGTGCTGCTGAGCTTGTAAATGGCCTCTCCCAGTGAGACTGCACCTGCATTAGTCAACCCGATAATTGTGATTAATTATAGTAACACGCACGAATGTGCTTGCACGTAGGCACACACACACACACACACACACACACACACACACACACACACACACACACACACACACACACACACACACACACACACAGCTCATTGCTACAAGGTACCTTTGTCCTCTGTCTCTTGCAATTGCACAGCACAGGCATTCAAAAACAGGATACACTAAATGCTTTGGATTTTGATTTTTCTTTCCAGTACAAAAAATATCTTTGTACATATATGGAACCTGGCACATTATCTTGCCAATTGTGCTGGAGCAGAATTTTTGTTTTCTAGCCAGTGAAGAGGTGGGTTCATTTTTTTCCAGTTTTATACCCTTGCCCCTCTCCCAAAGGACTGCTATTTTACCACTTGCATTGTGTAACTTTTTTCTTGCTGCACTGCGATATTTACAATCCCTCTGTCATTATGTTACAAATGGGCATATACTAAGCCATTCTGCAGCAGAAATGTATGCAACTATGTGACAGGTGAGCTTGAATTATACGATCGATGGAGGAATGCACACACCCTCAGAGACTGCCGTGTAATAGCTGAATGTGAGGGAACAAATAGAAATTGCTCAATCCAAGCTGATCTCCATGATGTATTGAGTATTAAATTGCACATTCACTTTTTTAAAAACATATTCACAAACACAGTCACAAAGGGAGTTTCTTTTGTCTTAAGCATTGTGGGCAAAGCATTTTTGCATTTCATTTGATAAGAGTGATGCTGGGTAACGGTAAACAGAAGTCTTACAGACACAGTTTTGGCAAAGTGGCATGCTGTCGGAGATTTGAGACACTTCAAGGTTGAGAAAACTGTAAATGCCACAGATTCAGGAATGGCAGACAGGTCTTGTACTTTTTGCTCTCAAAAGAACAGCGCCATCAGTTCATCAGTCTGGACTATCATGCATCAAATGTCACAATGGCTCTTTTTTCCTGAGGAGTTTCAAGTTTGAAATTTATATTTCAACTGATCTCAGTCTTGCTACTTAATAAGGCCTCAAACACAACAGTTGCACAAATCATTGAAAGAACATTTTGGGATCTTAGTAAATTCTTTCATTTTCTTCTTTTGCCAAGACCTAGATGAGAACACAGATGCCAGTCTCATGTCTGTATGGTTAATATGAAAGTACCGCTAGAAGTGTTTTTGATGTTTTTTAAGCCAGTTTTGCATGGATTAATTAAAAGAGATATAACTGTGACATTTCTACTGTAGCTACAGGCATGAGAGTGGTATCAGTTTTCTCATCTAATTAGCATGAACAATTTGCCATGTGCAGTTCAGCAGCTCATGCACACACTAAGATTGTTCCACACCTGAGATGGTCTTCCAGTGAACTGATGAGGTCAGAGACACAAAGGGGAACAGTGTAGGCTAACTGTCTAACTTGGCACATCTCTAAACAGAGAGAACGAAAGAGAGAGATGGTGATAGCCTCACTGCAGTATGTTGGATCTGGGCTGAATGCCAGGTGAGCTCTCTCACATGTGACTCTGCAGCGTTAACTTCAGCTGCCCAGCAGGACCTTGGCAACCCTGTGTGTGTGTGAGTGTGTGTGTGCGTCTGTGTCTGTGTGTGAACTGACTGTGTATGCATCTGTGAGCCTACATGTTTTTGTGTCATATAGTACAGTGGCTGCAGGCCAGTGGCCCTGTGCACATCACAGACAAAATTTCATTGCCAGGATTTTGGAGGTAATCAATTGCCGTTGAAACAGCACTACTTGCAAAACCACAACGGCTACTGTGGCCTGTGCTCCATCTGTGCTCGTCGTCTCTGCCTTGCTATTAAATTCAGCTGTAATATCCCTCAATCTTACATCCAGACTTTTAACTATGGTTTTTTTCTTCTCACACCATGACAAAAAAAATAAATCTTTGGATTTGCCTTGAGGAAGAGAATCTGTTAAACAATAATTTACAGTTTGAATTCACAGCAATAATAAAGATTACCCTATCTACCAACTCTGCCAAAGGGACCCAGATCAAGGCAGTGTACCCTTTTACGGAGGCACTGAACTGAAACTCTTAAATTACATGTATAATGTTGGGTCAGGAAAGATATGCGAAAAGCCAATTTTCATCTGCTGCCTGCAAATTGGTTAACAAAGTAATCTTGATCTTAATTTTCATCTGTGCTGTACTTCCTTTTTCATTATTTCCTTTCCCCATTTCCCTTACTCGAACTTCAATTTCCTCAATTAGCCTTTCACTTCTACTCTAGCTCGTTCCCGTCGCGGTCACTTTTCTGTGCGTCAGATCTCTGTTTCCTGCCATATCAATTCTTCTTTCCTCTTCTCCCTCATGTCTCTGCATCATTACAGACCTTCACACCCTATTGTACTCCTCCTAAATCCACTGCTCATTTTCTAAGCTATTAATATTATCGAAAACTTTTTTTTTGGCAAGCTTAGCTGATTGTTTGTGTGTGTGTGTGTGTGTGTGTGTGTGTGTGTGTGTGTGTGTGTGTGTGTGTGTGTGTGTGTGTGTGTGTGTGTGTGTGTTTGGTCAAGAAGGCAGCTCATATTTCCACTCATGTCAGGTGATTCTGGTGCAGACAGGCCAGGGTCATACTGGCTGTAAACCTAATAAAACACAACTCCCATCATTCATTGGCAATGTGGACACATATACACACATATAAACCGCCTCATTCTCATTGATATATGTGTAGGTGTATGCCAGATTTATATGTCCCACTAAATGCAAACATGTGATGTTAGTGTATGTGGTCCAAGCTTCTGCTAAGGAAAAATGTGTGATTGTAGAAGGTTGGTGGCACAGTGACTAACCAGTACCAGCCTGGATATGCCAGTGCTAGTGAGGCCCATGCTTATTCTCTGCACAGGGCAGTTTATCAGGACAGACAGTTCCATTTAATAAATGGTTTTATTAAAGAGTACCGAAAATGCTGTCTGAAAGAACAAGCTTCCCAAATGCTAAAGTTCACAAATATTTGCTAATTGTCACTTAGTGAGATAATTTCCTCTGTAACAAGCCGGACAATGACTTCATACATTTTATTTAAAAGGCATATTTGTACTAATAGCTCCTATCTCATAATTCTCAATGTACTTTTACTCTTTTAACCAAAGAATTTATTTGTTATTTTTCGAGTTCACTGTCAGAGTCATGGATCAAGGTTAAAGAGTGAATCCTACAAAAAATGAAATAAAATAATAATAATTCTCACACAGGGGCTGGATCTAGCCTGCTCAGATTTGGCTGAGCTGTTAAAAAAATAAGCAAGACAAAGAACAGATGCTAGACCAGCTGACTAGTAAATCATTGGTTGCTGGTTTGAGCCCCTGTTCAGGTGCAAGAATTTCTGCGATGACTGTATTTACATGATCCATGACAAAAAGCAATCATAATGAACCTAATTTAAAAGTGATGCATGAGTATAATTTTTTTTATTTTTTTATTTTGCAAACAGTAGGACCATGTGCACTGCATACTGGCTTATTTTGAGTTCTGTGCATGATCTTAGAGTCACAGCAGTCTGTTGCTTCTGACCTCTGTGTTTATACCTCTGATCATGTTAAGAGGTTGTGCTGTGGGAGCCCGTAGGCCATACTCAGCCTCAGATACAGACAGTAAAAAGAGGGACATAGCATTGTGGTCAAAATAACAAAAACAATACTGAAGTGCCTAAAAACCTCCAGTCTATCTGTGGGCAACCAGCAATACCTGTGGTTTCAAAAGTACTTCACATGTTATTGACGGCTGAAGGAAAATGGCTTACTATAAACACTTCTTAAATGTATTTTGCAAATCTTGTCAGTTACAAGTCATTAGCCAATGAGCTAGTGGTTTTATAGTTAAATTCACCCCTTCCCACCAGAGCCTGTTTCTTGCTACCAAGATGCCATCAACAGAAACCTTCATTTTGAGGCTTCAAATCAAGGCTTCATAAACAAACAGGTAATGTCATGGTAGCTACATCCATCTTTTATACTTTCTATGAGTCCACATTAGAAATGGTACTTGCATATTCTGCGCTGCCTTTTTCATAGGCTAAAAGAAATAAGAAAAAAATCCCATCTTGTATCCATAGCTAGATCTAGCCTAGTTCCACAAACTTAGAAATCAACTGAAACTTAAATGCTTCAAAGGCACAGTTTTGAATTTTAAAAGTTTTAAAGACCAAGTCTTGCAAGTTTGCAAAAAACAAGGGGAAACCCAGTGTGTGTGCAGTATATTGAGTGACTGTACAATATGTGGGATGCATGCTCACCTTTCTTTTTTGGATGACTTTCAAAGATTTTGCCAGTTTGCAATAGGAGTTTGGCTCAGCTTCTGCTGGCAAGAGAGGCAGAAAAATACTAGAAGCTATAGAGGAGGAAAGAGTGCTTAAATCAGCTCTGTGCAGTACTTGTACCATCATTCATAGTTCCCCTTTTCTAAATCAATTTCTTATTCTTTGGTTATGAGTAAAATACTATAGCCACGCAACACCTACCCATGAATGTACACTGAATATATGAAATATACACCGAGATAAAAAGAAAATGTGACCACAATTTTTTGATCCATTCAAACTTGTGACAGTATGTGCTCTTGGTCCATGACCTCAAAACGTAGAGCTTCTTCACAATGCATGTGTGTATGTGTCTGCTTTTCTTTTGCTTAAACGTGGTATTCTAAGCTGTAGTTGTTACAGTCAGATTTATTAAGTCAAAGGGAGCTCGAGAGGCATACTGAACAGTCTGAACATCCTTTGACTCCCTTCAACTACTGTAAAGGCAAAAAGTAACAACTGATATTAATCTGCCCATCCAGTCGATGATGGAAGAGGGCTGAGCTCCTCTCGGAATATCACAGGCTCATTTACAAAAGAGCTAGAGGAAGACAAGAAGACGGGGCATGGGATAAATTGTCTGGCATCTGCCCAAGGATGTTTATGTTAATTCAGAGTGGCCCAGCAGCAGGGGGCTCCCGGTGAGTGTGTTGTTAATGAAATGGAATTGAAAGAAAGCCTTATTAATGATCTGTAATCTTCGAAGGGTGATTTCTTTATAAATGAGAGTAATCCTGAGATTTTTCCATTAGTAAGGACAATTTAAAAGGAACACAGTGCAGCTTTGAACGCTGTCTTGACGAAAAATTGTTAGCAAAAGGAAAAAAGAAGAATAAAAAGCAAAGGTTTGTTGCCTCGCAGATACTGAGCGCAAATTCAATACGGATGCCTCATGCATTTAATGTCAGCATCACTGCAAATACCTTTTGAGATCTGCGATTTTTGAAACATCAAAACATCAAAAAGTGAATCTCGAAGCTACAGTTGGAGGCCTGCCTGATCTCCCAGGGACTGACTTTAATCTTTACACCGTCTGTTTATACCAAAGTTGGCTTGAGCCAAAAACATCCCTACAATATTCTGTTCTTTTTGAAGACCTCAGGCTTGAGCACCGTTTTCTGCAGCAATCCTTGAAATCTTACATTATTTTACAAGCTTACTACTGACCATACATTAAAGATAAGGTCATGCACTCAAAAGTACAACAAAATACTCACACATCAATGGACAGGCAGGCGTATGAACACACGTTTACATCTATGCATGCACACAAAGACACACACGCCAAACTTCTCAGCTCTTTTGACCGCAGGATTTCCGTAAAAACAAAGTATTGATTGAGCGGGTTGCAGAGACCTTTGAAACGTAGCTGAATTGTGTCTCTGATAATAGGATCTCTTCAAGTTCCACTCCAATAGAATGGCTTCCAGCAGCTTTCTGCATGGCTCCTTTACACTTTATGCTACTTTTGTCTCTCCAAATGATCTGCTAGGCCTTGGGGAAAACTGAGCAAGCCCCACTGTGCTGCTGTAGACTTGGATCACGATGAGACAATAATGACTTTCTTTACACTACAGTATGTCATCAGAATTATCTGGGATTGGGTTAAAAGCAGCATGTTCACATCCTGGGGCATAGTATGATGTTGTTATGATCCCACCCATGTCTCCCTGTTATACACAAGAAGTACCTTAGCTTCAGTGCCTTACCACACCAGCTGCAGCATTACTGGCTGACCTCCATGACTATGCTGAAAAAAAAGTTTGGAAAAAAAATCCTTAACCTATTAAGTTGACTATCACATTGATATTACAAGTTTGGTGCTTAAGTCTTAAGTCTCTTAAATCTCACAATAGCTGTTTACTTTAGTGGTATTATTATCAGATTGTCATAGAGCTGGCAAAATACAGACTTTCATTTCTTAAGTAGAAGTAGACACGTGTGTTAAAAAGTCCCCGGTACAAAATTGAAGAACTGAATCTTTGTTCAAGTGAAAATGAAAAAGTGAAATGTACTTGAAATATATATTTTACAATTTTTCACATTGTACTATGTTAGTCTGAAATGTACTCAAGGTAAAAAAAAAAAATTGTTGAAGAACATGTCACTCAGCCTTTTTGTTTTCCAAGCCAACCTCATGTCATATTAATATAATAATAAAATAATATTAAAAGAAGATGAATGAACTCATCTTGGACACAGAAAAATGTCTTTATTTTCTGTTGCCTATATTTTAAATGTGGGACTTTGCTTCGACACCCAAAGAGGACACTAAGTATAGTCAGGGGTTAAAGTAGGAATCAGGGGAACCTGAAGATCTGGTATAGTGGTGCAGCATAGGTAAAGGAATCACTTAAGTCACAATAACTGTATTGTGAGTTCCAATAGATTTTGTCTACAGGCTGTGATCAACTGACTGTGCTGCTGGTATTTGTGGATTTAGCCATATGAATTTAACAAGATAAAAGCAGATGTTACATGAGCTATCACGACTGATCTCCCACCCCTAGACAGTATAAAGCTAGTATAAAAGGTGGAACACAGTGAGGGAATCTAATCAGCATCATCAGCTTAAATTTAATTTGATGTCTGTTATGTAAACTAACTCTGATAATGAACACCACAGCTGTTCTACACCAGTCGAACATATTGCATTTCTGTTACCTTCATCACAATACTGCAAACTAACCAATGTAGCTGCACTAGATGCAACCTTTGAGAAACACAATGTTAGTATGCTACTATAGTTTTGCAGCATCGTTCACAATGAGAAAAACAAAAAACTTCAGAAATACAGATCCAAGAAAAATATATTGTATGTTAGCTTTAAATTTTCTATTTGTCTAATATCACTGAAGAGTCCTTACTTTTAACAATAATCTCTCTTCTTCCTCTCCTGTCCTGACTTCCTCACATCTTTCTCCGTCTCTGAGTGAAGCTAGCTCACATTCTCGTCTCTCCTTGATAGACTGTGCAGTCTGATATTTGTCGAGCTGTTAGAAAAGTTGCAAGTGGTATTACCTGCCACTTAAAGACATTACTTCTTTTTCTGTAGCACTAGCTTGATGCTGAAGCACAGGAGTGCAATTAATGAACACTTGCACCAAAAATACAATTCTGGATTCATCCAGCCCACTTTAACTCTTGAGCATAGTGTTATAAAGGATCCAGGAATTATAAGTTTTTGTCTCTTTCATTTCTTTGTGTGCGATAAGCACTGATGAATTGGTTTGATGTCCATTGGCTATGCAGTTACACAAAATAATCAATAACTCCCCTCAAATATGTTAAACCTAAAGGAATGGGCCTGTTTTAAAAACGTAAGGAGAAAAAAATAGATGTATGTGTAGAACGTATAGATAGTCTACTGATTGATTGATTACTTAAGTAGAGTAACAACGTATTTAACACTTGCACTTCTGAATTGGCATAATTTTTCTGATAATTTAAGTATACAATAAAATAGAGCAATGGGTAGTGATAATAAAAGTTTATTTTTGTTACCATTCATTAATTACATAAATTGTCATACATGGACTGCTTTTTCTGTGAAATGCTTTATATAAACCATCACAGACATATTTAATATCTATGACGTTATGTATATAGCATCTATATAGACAATAGGCTGAAGTAAAAGACCAATACATGGGCTGTATAAATAAAGCAAAAAAGCAAGGTTTCAATTGTTTTAATAAAAGAACTTCCCCAAATTGAGATATATGCAACATATAGTATTTCATTTTAAAAAGGTATCATTGTGTTGTTGAACCTCCAAGTACATTTAATGTGTCACTTTTTTAAAAGACTTTATGTCCATTGCTTAACTTTAATAAAAGGTATGAAACTTCAGAAAAGAATATGTCTTGTACCTGTACCTATCTCTTTATTTATAACCTTGTGTGAGCTTTGTTTCAAGCATTCGCTAGCTGCGAAAATTAAGTAACTCAGTGCGATCGATTTTTCTTGCATTGACTTTAGAGCCTTTCTGGTTTCCTTAAACGTGCCTCATATTCTGCATTTGAGTGCTCTTTAACTGAACTGATCATTATTGAAATACATTCCTCTGTGAGATATATGAGATGTTGCACATCATTACAGATTTGAAAATTAAATTTTAAAATTTATTTTTTTCATACAATGTTGTATGTTCATAAGATATCAAAATAATCTAGTCTTAAATCTATTCTCCAATTAGCACTGTCAAGCATAAGAAGTAAAGATGGAGTCTCTGACCTTCATGCATGCACATGTCACACATCATGGCCCAGTTTTTTCCGGGGCGCTCATCTGGGAACATTTTCAGAGTGCTTTTTCATTTGCTTGTTCTTCTTGTCCTAGCACCCTCACATTCCCTCTTTATATATATTGCAAATTATTTACCAAACACCGCATTGAGACATGCAGCATGATGTGTTTATTCACTCAAAATGATTTCCCTGGACACCACTGAGGGACCATGCTAAGTTAATTGAACCTGGGCTTAATCCATGCCTTTCCCTTGTTCTGTTTCCCCCAGTCCCACAGTCTCTAGACATTTCTGTACCGAGGTCCAGTGGGAAGCTGTAAGTTTAAGTGGTGTTAAATATTAACTGAGGAGAAGGTATTAATTCATATTTTACGGAAAGTCTTTTATTCCTCAGTGCTTCCAGTAAGGTCTCCTGTGGAAGTGAGTAGTAGAGTGAGAGGCATATACAGAGCAGAGAGAACATGTTGGATGAGAATGCAGGATTTATTTGCTGTTAGAGGCTTATAAATAACCCTCTAAAAGCAAATATTGAACAATTTGTTGATATAGATCAAACCAGAATTTAACCCCTCCTTGGCGAGCTTTGCCAGTGCTAACATGCAGGTAACTGCATAAATACCATAAAGCCATCTTATCAGGTCATCTATAAGATCACTCTTTGAATTTAGATGATATACTTGTGACTTTTAGCTAGGTTTGTTGGATGCAGCTCCCATTATTGATATGAAATTTTAATTTAAATAAGTATTTTGTCTTGCCTATTGCATAATATTGTTTCTAATACTTCTTATAGGAAAGCTGGGTGTGTTGCACTAGGGAGGTATCATGATACCTAACTATGAAAGTGATTCTGCCCAACCATCCATGTGTGTGGAACAGTATGAAAAACTTGCCGACATGCATGTTGTCACTTTTCTGAATAATGATTGCACATGACATGTTTACTCACACAATGTGTAAGATATAATAATATCTTACACATAATAATTCAAGTTGATATATATCTTTACAAATGTCACGTTTCATGACACCACATTCCCTGTTTGCTTCTAAAATTATAAATAATTTACGGTTTTATGCTAACATGTTCCTGCCAGTGATTATTCTGCTTCACAGAAATGTTGTCTGCACTGGGCTTGCAACTCACTTGTGTATGTGACTGTGGTGATACATGTCACTGGCATGTGCTGAAAAGTGGCACCTTTATTTGGCAGGTGTTCAGACATTGTCCGTTGGCAGGTGGCATTGAGTAATCACTTTGGAAATTCTCTTGGTATCTGTAGGTGTCTACAGGCATACGTGTCTCTTCTATCAGCTTAAGAAGAAGAGATATGAAGGTATCACTGTGTACAATGAGATGGTGCTGAAGTCTCAGGGAATCTACACCTATTTTCCATATTTGTACCAAAATATAAAGAAATGAGGGGTGTAAGACTTTTGCACAGTACTGTATATTTGGCATCCCCTAACCAAAACTGAGGCAGATAAAAATAAGAAAAACTTCAGTGCTAAGTTTTTGGTGGCCTGAACTACTTAACAATGGTCAATGATTGTTCTAATTAATAAGAAATATGTTCTCACTTAATTCTGACAGGCTGTGTGAGGAATACTAAAATATGACTAAAATCCAAATCTGCATTTGTTTTCTTTTGTCCATATGAATGTCTGAATGTGTGTATTACTGTGTTTGTGTGATTTTAGTGGGGTATGTTTGTGAGTCTGTTGTCATGATGGTCCCCTGATTGAACAGCTGTCACTACTGGCTGAGTGTGTGTACCAGCCAGATGGGGAACACAGGGGTCAGTGGCACTGATACATTGCCACAAGATGAGCTCACACACACACACACACACACACACACACACACACACACACACACACACACACACACACACACACACACACACACACACACCAATCCACTGGGTTATAATTATAAATAATTATAATTATTATTATAAATAATAATTTATATTTAATTGTGTTGTGGTTTGCAGTGTTTTGTGTTGTTTCACTTTAAATTTGTTTAAAAGGAAAAAGATAAAAATGTAAATAGTTGGTTTTTGTATTTTATCATTTATTTATTATATTTTATATGGAGTGAATAAATAAAAGTATTGTGGGGTGTTGGGGGAGCAGCTAGTTCTCTCCCATCATGCCTTGGGACATGTGCTGCTGTTTAGATGTTCTTGTTTTATTGTTTATGATTACGTTACTTTTAACTGTTATCTTCAATGTTGTGTTTATACTACGGTACAAAGTCACTGACAGTTAATGTTTAATAGAAAGAATGCAGTACCATAAGTGAGTTCTGTTATGCTGTTATTGACACTTGGAGCACATTGTAGCATCAGTAAGTGTTTAACAAAGAGCTCCCCCTATCAGCTTGGATTTGAACAGCAAATTCCAACTTTATGTAGAGCTTCTTTACTAAGATTTCTCTCCATGCCACAGTATATTTATGGTGGCCCCTAGAGACAAAGCATGTAAAAACTCCATAGTACGTACAAACTCCGAAGCATGTACAAACTCAAGAAACATACAAACTCTAAAAACTGCAAAAACTCCATAGCACATACAAACTACAAAACACGTACAAAACACAACGGAAGTGCTCCAGGATGCTAGGGGCAGTGTTGAGCTTTGTTACCTAGTGGCTACACAAGCCAGGAAGTACCAATGACCGGATTTGATGTGTGGTACTAACAGGTAAATGAAAATTTTTTATTAATTATTTGAATATATATGAGTGCTTGTGTATAAATACACAAACAGTACACATAAGCTTTCAATTGTGTAATTTAAGTGATCTAGGTAGCTCTGTTTTGGAAGTTCAGTTAACGCTAGAAATGTGTTTTGGAGTTTGTATGTGCTTTGGAATTTGTACGTGTTTTTTGGAGTTTGTACGCGCTTTGTCTCTAGGGGCCACCGTATATATTTATATATAAACATATATAAATAAAACCACGTTGTTGTTTTTTTACATTAGTAATTTCTTTTGTGCGTTATTTTATATTGTTGTTAATAATAAATTAATTAAAGTAACAACACAACCTGAAAAGCCGGTTGGAAGCCGAAAGAGCAGGCTCTTTTTAGTGAGCCGAGCCAAAAGAGCCGGTTCTATAAAAGGAACTGGAATTCCCATCACTACATTCTACACATTTAACTCCAGGTCTTGTATGAGGTACTTTAGCCTGTTGTAGTGGCTGTACATCTGCAAGCTGCACTGAAACCCACCTCTAGCAAAGAACCTCTTTTCGTCTGACTTAATGTCATGTCTGCTGTCAATGGTTGCTTCTGGTCTGGCTGCTGCTCTTTCTGTGTTGGGCATAGAAAGTCTGCAAGCTTCAAACTTTGAGTATGCTGTTGGTAGACTGCATGTTTAACAACCTGCTACCAGCATATGTCAAAAATCTGTCCTGCAAGATTCAAAGGAGATATTCAAAATGTGTTGCCTGAGCATATGTATACATCCATGTAAAGACTGTTTAGTATTTGAATGTGCTTTTTGAGTTTATTTTTACTCCTATTTTTTGCTTACTTGTGTGCATCCATTTCTGTGTGAATGTGTTCACTGTTTGAGTATGAGCATTCATGATTCCATGGAAGATCCAACATGTGAAGTCTCTCATGTCAGCCATCAGACAGGATGTATTCATAATCAACTATTAAATTAACTATTAAAAACTACTTAATTGAAAATAAAACTTACCATGTTCATTAATTATAAATTAGCATGCTAGAAACATTATAATCACATTCTGTCCAGAATGTACCCATTTTTTTCATTTCATTTTTAATTTATTTGCTAAAGGTGATTTTTCTTGCTTATTATTATTATTATTATTATTATTATTAAGGCAACATGGACACTTTTTCCTGTGGCAACTCTTGTGAAGACAAATTTTAAAAGTCTGTTGTGTTTATATATAACACTGGAGACGATGGCTCATTTTTAGGAACAATTTTAACGTTAGCGAAAACTGCTCACATTGCAAATTTGCAACTCTATTTAACTCTGGCCTGAAGGAGTAATCCCAACCATAGAAGCACATACATTCAGATTCAGTCTATATAAGTTTGTAAACACAACATCTCCCCTTTTAAACAAAAAGCAATTCTCAGCTAACGTAAAGTGCAGATATTAATCAAACATTAAACAACATTTTCTTTTCTTTTAAGGGTCCCTAAGCAACACATCCATTCATTTTTAGTTTCCTGGCAACTTAAGGAATGGTAATTGCAAAAATAAAGCATGATGAACCACATGGATCAAAAGGCCAAGCATCTGTCTTTAATTTAGCTTATCCAACTTTTAGTCTGGACCCCTATTTCAATAACTAAATCAGGTTTACCTTTGTTTTTGTTTGTTTTTTTCTTTTGAAAATACCAAACACTTTGGCAGAAGTCATGACTGAAATTAAGCATAACTACTTTAAATCAAATTCACATTTTTGTTTCACAAACACATCCTTTGTCAGATTAGCATAACAGTGTCTGCTGCATTTGGAAGTTTACCTTCATCACCGACCTTTTTCGTCCGTGGTGGGGGTTGCCTATCCCTGTGCAGAGTTGAATGTTTCTGTGTTAGGCTGATGTTTTCCTTTGCTGTATCAGCTCTTGGTGCTTCTTTTGAGCTGTCTGGGCAGAGTGAAAGATGTGCTGCATTCTATCTCTTTCCATCACTGAGAAGGAAAGAACTCTGACCTATTTGCTGTCGTACCAACAATGGATTGTGCCTGAAGCACCTATAGTCACTTTAGCAGGTTTAGCACCTCTCCTGTTGTTTGTGTACAATGCACTTTTGTCCTGCATCTGTACCACTTCAGCTCTGATGCGGTCATACTGTCCATCTGTCGATGGAGGCAGGTTATCCAATTTAGTCTGCGTTGGGCTCCCTTGGAGGTGCTGGAAAGGGGACCCACCAGTTGTTGCATGTCGGGGGGAGCCTGATAGCCGTGAAGCAGTTCTGTAAGCTAACTACAGTTTTCCAGGGTTGCTGAGTAGCTTGTGCTGTCTGAATAGAGTCTCTCAGTACTTTGTTAATGTTCCACACCTCCGTTTCCCTGAGGATGGTACACACTTGTCCTGATGTGATTAATGTCACTTTCAGTCAGAAAATCAGCAAAGGGAGTGGATGTGAACTGTGGCCAATTATCGGTGGTAATGGTGCAGAGGTTTCCTTCATGGGCAAAAACAGAAGTCAGGAATGCAATCACACTTGCAGTTGTGGCATTTGGGGTGAATGCAACTTCAGGCCACTTACTAAAAAAGTCAGTAAGGGTGATAGCAAATCTGCAGTCATAGGTCCCATGTTCAAATGGACCAACAATGTCGACCACATCATGTTGAAATGGACCTTCTGGAAAGGTTTGCATCGGGGGAGGTGAAACAGCAGCTGTTTTATCACAAGCCTGGCAGGTCATGCAGGCTAACAGGATTGAGTGGACAAGTTCATCCATGTGTGGCTACGAGTACAGTTTTCTAAGGCATTGTTTAGTGTGAACTATGCCTTGATGTCCTTGGTGTGCCAGGTGAACAACTTTTCCTCGCAGAAATTTAGGAAATATGAGCCGAGTGCCTCTAAATATCAGAGTTGACTCTGCTGCCAGTTCATTTTGCATGAGGAAGTAAGGTTTGACTTCATCTGGAAGGGACTTTTTCACTTTCACCCAGCCTGAAAGAATGGTCAGTCTCAGTTTAGTTAGTTTGGGCAAATCCTAACATTCTGCTTTAAAATCAACAAGTGGGATTGCTGTTAAGAGAGGAAAAGTTTCAGCTATCTCTGTGATTAAATGCTGTTCAGCATCTTCAGCTGTGTTAATGGTATGCAAGGGGAACACATGACAGGCAGTCTGCCATGACATTCTGGCTTTTTGGACGATACTCCATGTCATGTTGTAAACACATCCGTCTAGCTGAACAAGGTGCAATCCTCATGCCGGCTCTGTTCATCCCTTTAGTACTTAGCAGAGTGGTGAGAGCTTGATGATCTGTTCTGCGGGTAAACTGGTGTCCCCATACAAATATCCTCAATCTTTCAACCGCCCATACGCAGCCGAGGGCCCCTTTCTATATTGTCGAATATTTCGTCTCAGACAGGGTGCGAGAACCAAACCCATTGCATAAATGTAGCTGTGTCAGAACAGAATAGAATAGCCTTTATTGTCATTGTACAGAGTACAACGAAATTGGAGTGCCACTCCCTTGTTGCAAGTTTCAATAATAAATATAAATGTAAAATATAAAAAGTACAAAAAAAACAATCGTAAGTACTCAAACAATAGTATGTACAATATATACAGGATAGCAGCATTAATATGATGACAGTATGAATAGCAGCATAATATAATGACAGTGACGGTATGGAATAGGTTCAGTTGTTTTTGTGCTTATTTACTACGGTGATAGCTCTGGGAAAGAAGCTATCCCTGAATCTGTTTGTCCTGGTTTTATGTGACCTGTACCGTCGGCCTGACGGTAATAGTTCAAACAGTTGGTTGCTGGGGTGAGAGTGGTCCTTGATGATATTGCCAGCTCTGCTGAGGTACCGAGAGTTTGCAGTGACCTCCAGGCTGGGCAGAGAGCAGCCAGTGATCTTCTGGGCTGTGTTGATGACCCTCTGCAGTACTTTCCTGTCTGCAGCTGAGCACCCTGCATACCATGTTGTTATGCCGTACGTTAGGATGCTCTCTATGGTGGCTCTGTAAAATGTTACCAGCAGCCTCTCCTCCAGGTTGTTCCTCCTGAGCACTCTCAGAAAGTGGAGACGCTGCTGGGCCTTTTTAACCACCGCTGTAGTATTTGCAGTCCAGGAGAGGTCATCAGATATCTGCACGCCCAGAAACCTCATGGAGTGTACCCTCTCCACACAGCTCCCGTGAATGTAAAGTGGGGCCGGGTCTGCTCTGCCCTTCCTGAAGTCCAAGATAAGTTCTTGGTGGGCAAGCTGTTGTTTGTTTATGGTGTTGAGCAAGAGGCTGAGAGCCGTGCTAACGTTAGCATCCGGCGGTATATAAACAGCTATCACAATAACTACTGTAAACTCCCTCGGGATGTAAAAAGGTCTGCACGAGACTGCCAGAACCTCCAAATCAGGAGAACAGTGTGTGTGAATGATCCTGCTGTTACAACACCACTCGTTATGCACGTAAACACATAGCCCCCCTCCTCTGCTTTTACCTGAGTTGCTGTTTCTGTCATGCCGGTGTAGCGTGCGGCCTGCTAACTCGACTGCAGCGTCGGGAATCAGCGGGTGAAGCCACGTCTCCGTAATAAGAATAATGCTGCAGTTACGTGCAAAGCTTGTGTTGGCTATCTGTAGCTCCAATTCGTCAAGTTTGTGGGTGATGGATCTGGCGTTCGATAGGAAAAGGCTCGGAAGTGCTGGCCGGTGTGGATGTTTGCGTAGCCTAGCGTCTGAGCCCGACCGGCATCCCCTCTTCTGCTTTCTTTCCCTCCGTCACCTTCTACGCTTGCTGGGCGGGCAGACCATCCACGGTGACCCTGGCGGTCTCGCTATCTCCACCAGGATGTTGTGTGTTCGCTGATAGTCGCCAGAAACAGACAAACTATATTTAAAACCTAGGTCAATTAGGTTCTGGCGACTGTAAGAGATGGCGGCGTTGCAAACATTCAAAAATATCCACATTAAAAGTAAAAACGAGCACCATGTCCTTTGGTGCAGGAGCTTCAGAGATAGCAGTCAGGTGGTCTGGGCTAGGGTGCAAGCCCTCCTTTGACATGTCCCATGAACGGAATATGCATCTGCCCGAATGAATTTTTACTGGAATTGATCTGCAGACCAACATCCTTCGGATGTTGGAGAACAGCCTGTATGCGTTCATTGTGTTCTTCATTGGAATTCCCATACAGAGGATTCCCAGAGGATATATGGTGGAAACCACAAGAATTTAGAGCTGGAGCAGTAACCTTCATGGGGAAGAGGAGTAGAGGACAAGATCAAGGTAGCATGGATAGATGTAAGCCAAAAATCAGAACTGCAAAAGAAGAGACAGCTTTCCTAGCAGCCTCTTTGTGGTTTCCATTTGCCTGTGGGATTCCCAGGTACTTGTAGCTGTCCTTGATGTCTGCAATTTTGCCTTCTGGTAGTGTGATCCCCTCAGTTCTGACTACCTTGCCTCTCTTTGTTATCATGCGACTACACTCTTCTCCAGTCCGAATGACATTACAGTGTCATTGCAGTATATCCTGGTGGTGTGGATCAGTGAATCGATGTCTCTCTCTCTCTCTCTCTCTCTCTCTCTCTCTCTCTCTCTCTCTCTCTCTCTCTCTCTCTCTCTCTCTCTCTCTCTCTCTCTCTCTCTCTCTCTCTCTCTCTCTCTCTCTCTCTCTCTCTCTCTCTCTCTCTCTCTCTCTCTCTCTCTCTCTCTCTCTCTCTCTCTCTCTCACACACACACACACACACACACACACACACACACACACACACACACACACACATATATATATGGTTCATCCCAAAGACAAAACTCCCAAACACAAACTTAACAACATAGTATATGCAGTGCGTGGAATCCTCAGAACTATACATTGGAGAAACCAAACAGCCACTTCATAAATGCATGGCACAACATAGACGAGACGGGACTCAGCTGTCCATCTGCATCAATAGGACAAAGGTCACTCTTTCGAGGGTGCCAATGTTCACATTTTGGACAGAGAAGACAGATGGTTTGAAAGAGGAGTGAAAGAAGCCATCTATGCCTACTGTGAATGACATCTTTGAACAGAGGGTGTGGCTTATGACACCAACTGTCTGTCATCTATAATCCAGTTTTGAGATCCCTTCCTAGATGCCTTAACACCCATTCGCATCTTGGGTTATTTGATCTCAGTAAGTCACATGTTTGGGTGGGGCAAGGACTCAAAATGGGTTCACCTGAAACCTTGGCTGATTGTAACCCATATCCGTTTTCACACCTTAGCTTGTGTGATTAGGCATAGGATCTATAGGGGGTCCACGAGGGACGCTCCCAATGAGGCTTAAAAATCTCTCCACCAATTGCTCTTAGAAGTGAAGAAGCTTCTCACGTGAGAGATTAAACATCTTCAAGAATTTTTTAAAAAGTCCAGACGCTTTTCTTTCCAAGCTCTTTAGACAAGCATAAGACTCACATCTTGAATTTATTGCTGCTGATGACTCGTAAGCAGACCACTAAGTGCTGTTAATGCTTTTATTAGGTGAAAATTAGGACAGGCAAGAACAAGTTATCTTTTAAGTAATATCAGTAAGATGTTTACCACAAAAGCCTTATCCCATGGGTACAGGTAATCCATTGCCAATGGCATTACCATTTTTTGCAGAGGAATGGTAGGGACACTGCTAAGATTTAAGTTGAGCCCTTATTTCCCTTGAGGTTATGCAAAGCATCCCAGTTATATTCACATCACACCCTTTAGCTGGAAGTAAATGCATAAGAATGTATAATTGAAAGGTGTTGATATGGAAACCAGTGAAGATGTACAAAAAAGTCATTGTGTTTTAGGAGTTCAAAAGAATATATTAAAGAGCGATTACCAGATTAGATCGCTCATTAAGATGGGAATGTTTTACTGTGTGTGTGTGCTTTTAATGTCAAGTCAAGTCACTCAGCTTTTATATGATTTCACAGTAGCATTGCACCATGCTGGGATAATCTTATAAGAACATGAAGCTGCGTTTGTCTCTTCGATGAAGTCTGTATCCCAGTGTCTCCAGAAAATGACAGATTAAATATATTCTGCTTGCATCATGCCAGTGTTTTCATGGTTCTGTTGGGAGACAGCTGAGAAAAGAGGACCAAGGCAGTCAGTGCATGTTCAAATCCCTCTTCATTGAGTGAAAAAGAAAAATCCAGCTCTGGCCTCCAGTCATATACCAAATACACACACTCTCATAAACACACAGACACACACATAAAAGTGCTTTTTTCACAGCTGCTCTCATACACTCTGTGATTTTCTGCTAGTGTCACTGTGACCAGCTTTGTATTGGCAGTATCAGGAAATGAGTCTATTCTGGAGTGAAACACACACATAGATACATGCACATATAAACACAAACCTCTTCACAAGTGCACAGGCACTAGGCTGTAGAGTTAATGAAGGGTTCAGGCATGCTTTTGCCGAAGCCTTGGCCCAAAGTTGCCCCTTTGGCATGGCATGAATAATGCATAAATGCACAGTGGGTGCCATCAAATAATAACAGACTACTCAGACGCACCCAAGCACACAGCCACCCACCTACCCCCGTACACACACAGATACAAACACACCCAGCCATGAACTCCCACCATGTGGGAGGAGATCCAGGAGTGCAAAATGCCAGAGTTGAATAATTCTGTGTCTGTGGGATTATTAAATCTCAAAGTGGGTGGGTGGGGCAATGCATGAAACCATATGAAGATCTGTCAACACAAACACCTCAGTCCAAGCGTGAACCCATTTCACAGACAAGAAAGATCTAGTAAGGACAGAATACAAACTTTCATATACAAGTACTCATGTTGAGGAAGAGAGAAAATAAAGAGAATGTGAAACAATGTTTGATATTCAGTAAATCACATTTCATTAGGTTTTTTGTAAACACTATAAAGATTTTTTTCTTAAAAGCGTTCCTTTTTCTCACTTTCTTGTTTTTTCTATTTTCCACCTGGTGCTTCTGGTGCCAGTAAATTTACAAATGCCATGCATCTGATGCATATTATGCATGATGCAGTTTCCCCAGCTTATCCATTATGCCCATGGAAGAAAGAAGTTGATTGCCCAATGCTCTGATTTGTTGATGCGAACGAGATGTAGAGTTAATATTTTATTATTGACCGCCATGTTCATTCATGTGTAATGATGTCATAAAGTGAAATGGAGTTTGAAAAAACTCTTTATGTACATGTAGGCCTTCCTATCTCTCATTTTGTCATCATCTGTAAAAGTTCACAATATAGCAGAAATGATGTGACTGAGTCTCTGACTGGGTATGTTAGCACTTTTGTTAATAATATCAACCCAACATACAACTCAGGAAGTTCCCCAACCATAATCACTGGATAAACAGTCAGTATGCCGCATGCTGTATACTTACTCAATGAGGAAATGAGGAAAGCTATCAGTGTAGCGTAGGGGTGGTACAGAGAGCTAGATGGCTTTTATTCTACATCTGACTTCAGGCAGACGTGGTAAGGCCTTCAGGAGATCACAGAATACAGGACTACCAACAGCTTCAAGAACAGTCTGTTAGGTGATCTCAACACCGTCTACACCCACTTTGAGACCTCCAGCTATAGCGCAGAGAGGAGATGCCCATACACAACATAGATAAAGTGCTGAGGAAAATTAACCACTGAAGGGCAGCAGACCAGCAAACATCCTTGGGCGGGCTCTCAGAGTATGTACTACCAAGCTGACTGATGTTCTCACCTATATCTTCAACCTTATTCTCAGCCAGGGGACCGTTTCATCTTGTTTCAAAACTACAATCATCGTCTCTAACTGCCCACCAAGAGGTCTGAATGATTACAAGCCAGTAACACTCACTCCAATCATCATAGACTATTCTGAGAGAGTGGAGGTGGCCCACATTCCGATCAGCATATAAGAAACTCTGGACCCTCTGCTGTATGCCTCCTGATCCAATAGGTCCACCTCAGATGTTATTGCCACCATACTATGTTATTCGCTCTCTCACCCGGAGAATTAAAGATGCCTATGTCAGCATGCTGTTTGTTTACTATAGTTCTGCCTTTAGCATGGTTATTCCCCACAAGTTCATCCATAAACTGTCTACCCTCAGCCTGCACCCCACCTTCTGAGACTGGCTCCTAGACATTGACTACCAGGCCCCAGTTTGCCAAGATTGGTAACAGCTGTACTTTCTGTGCAGGGTGAGATAGTTTGGTATGCCACCTAAGATCCTCAGCAACTTCTACAGCTGCATGGTTGAGAGCATCTTGACCAGCTGCATCACCATGTGATACAGCAACGCTAATGCTACAGTGGTGAAGACTGCCCCCCCCCCAAAAAAAATCATTAGGACTCCAATGTCCTCTTTGCAGAGCATCTACAATGGCAAAGACCAAAGGATAGCTACCTCCATCCTGAAGTGGCCTGCATACCCCCAACATGAACTGTTTACACATCTATCCTCAATCTGGTGGTAGAGAAGTAGATTTCATTCCAAATGAATATGTACATAATATATTGTAGCTCAGATTCTTTTATTTTATTTTTATAGTTATATTTTTTGCTCATCTTATATTTCATCTGTATTTATAATTTCCTGTTTTCATCCACCTATTTCATTTAGGGTTTTTTTTTTCATATGTAGTTGACAGCACTGCATATTTCTTTGCTGTGCATATGACAAAAAAAACTTTGCAACTTTGTGAGTTGTTGCAGTATTCAAATGACTAGTATTATGGAATGCATTTTGTCTAAATGTTTTGGCACCATCAGGGCAGAAACTAATTGGCCTGAATTCATTCTGCAACTTGTCAGTGACATTACAAATGCAGGCAGGATCATATAACAATCTCCAGCTACAAGAAGAACAAGCAATCCTACAACAGATGGCATGGCCTCCACAGAGCCAGAATCTTAACATCATGGAGTCAGTCTGCGATTACATGAAAAAGGAAGCAACTGAAACAGCCTAAATCCATAAAAATAAGCAGTAAGTTCTCCATGTACACCATAAAATGATCAATTTCAGTGCATACAAGAAACTATCTAGTGATCTTTGTGGGGAAAAAAAAATATAGGCAAAAATATACGGTGCTTCTATGGTACATCAAATGGATATCATATGGAAGTTCTATACAAACAATTTAAATTAAGAAATTAATAAACCTGGTGTTTAAAAATGAAGAAAAGAGGTATAAACATTGATGAAAAGATAGAAAAACAAACAAACAAGGGAGCAAAGGAAGAGCACAAAGGAACAAGAAAGCAGTTTGTTGGTCAGAAAGGGTTATCCATGGATGGATGGGCTGATGAAGTGATGGAAAGAATCCTGGTACCAGTAGCCAGAGAACCAGCCGCAGAGCCATGGGTGGGAGCAAGCCAAGCCCAGGAGCGCAAGCCCAGCCCTGGGTCAGTCTGCTCCAAACTCCCCCACTGATCTCCACCCAATTAGCATGGAGTTCCATCTGCTGCCTGGAGTGTCACACAAACACCCACACACACCCACAGACTGAATTCAACACAAAAATACAACTACTCTCCCACACAGACAGAGAAACATGCTGACACACACATATACACACAAAAACACTCCGCTTCCATTACCCATAACAATTGCTCAGTGACAAGATAAGTGATAGCCTCATCCAGCCTCCTGCCAATTATAGCCTAATGTGAAAGAGACTGATTCACTATCATGCTCACACTGTTTGGAGCCTGTTTGCAGCTCTGTGTGTGTGTGTGTGTGTGTGTGTGTGTGTGTGTGTGTGTGTGTGTGTGTGTGTGTGTGTGTGTGCGCGCATCATATGTTTGTGTGACTTTTAGAAAGCTTTCTGTATTTGCAATGGTGCTGTGTTGCAAACATCTGTGGCCAAGTCCAGACAGAAGGCTGCTCCTTTCAGTGCTGGCTGCAGGCTATCTCTCTCTCTGGCTCTCTCTCTTTAAGCCCGTCAATCTTGCTTCTCGATCAATATTCAACAATATACCCCATACCGAGACACAAAGATGGGACATTGGGGGGTGGCAGAAAATAGTGGAAATGGTCAAAGTTTTAGGAAGGCGAGAACAACAGTTATATTTGCTACTGTTTATTCCTTCTGTGAAAGGCAGATTTGGGATATTCAGCTTTGACATCAACATACAGCTGAGGGACATCTGAAAAGAGACCCGAGGCCATTTGTCCTTAATTAGAAATTCAACTATGACATCTGCTGTATGCTTTTAGAAATTTGGGGCAAATAGGCACAGCAAAATCATACGACTTCCCTGTGGAACTGAGCCTGTAATTGAGCTGATCAATTCACACTGGATGATCAATATGTTTGGTGATCACCTTTCACCATTGATTTCCCTTCATAGTAATTTTAATCCCTCTTTAATGCAATATAATAGAAATGCATTCTTTAAGAAAAATATTCCAGCCCTTTTCATTGCAACACAAGCAACTGAAAATTCAGGCCTTTATGCAGCTCGGTTTTATTTAATATTACATCTGCAAGGCTATTGCATTGTATTATTGAGCATTACTTGCAAGGGGAATGTAAGGGCATTTCATTGCAAAACTCACTCTAAACAAAGGATTTTAAACACACTACTCCTATAATTCACAACAAGTGATAACCAGAATACAAAAAGGAGAAGAAATGAGGAAAACTGCCAAATAAATTCTAAAAATGATCATTTGGAATCGGTGTAAAACATGGTGATATTTCCCTGTGAATGAAATGTGATATGCAGAAATTGTTGCTTCTCATTCAATCAAAAAACGATTTTGCTTAAAGCAAAAGTTCAACATTTTGCAAAATACATTTGTCTGCTTTCTTGCCAAAAGTTAAATGAGAAGATTAATGCCACACTCTGAATATTAAGCTACTGCCAGCTGCCAAACAGTTTAGCTTAGCATAAAGAAAGCAAATGGAGATGTAGCTTCCCTGGCTGTGTCCCAAAGAAAAAAATCCACCTAGCACAAATAAAACAACACTTGTTTCTTTTATCAGACAGTTTGGTTGTTTACCTTTTAGGCTATATCATAGCTGGGTTACTGGGAATTACTTTCAATTGTTTGTTTCCATTAAAAATATTACAAAATGTTATACTGATTTTGTAAAGAGAAATTACATCTACATTTTTATAATGAGTAATGTACTGGGCAAAGAAAAAGAAGGTAATCAAATCAAAGGTTTCTTGGATAACTACAAAATCAAATAGAGGATACTTAATCTTACCTATGCATGCGCATGCACACACACACAAACACAAGAATGGGAATCGATAAGAATTTAGCGAAACCAATTCCTTATTAGTGCCACTTATCGATTTGATTCTCTTATCAATTCTCATTGGCTGTGATTTGAGAGTCACCACCATCGCTAAGCAGCATTTCGACAACATTACATTTGTGCAAATTAATTGCGGCTGTGGCCAAATATTTGTGCAGGTTGGAGGCATTTCCCCTCATTGTTGTGTTACTTTTTTAGGGCTGGGCGATATATCGAGTTTTTTAAAAATATCGATATATTTTCATACGAGATATAAGATGTGACAATATCGTTTATATCGATATAGCCTATGTTACGTTATAATTATACTTGTGGAGCCGCAGGTTTGCCTCTCTTTCGTCCACTTTGGTCTCTACGCAACGTCACTCGGCCTCGCCTCTCCTTCACTGAACACAAGCCCCCCCCCCATAGCTTCACCTACAGGCAATGACAAGATGAAAGCGGAAAATCTCCGTTAGCGAGTTACCTCGGATCGCCCCGTGCTTGGGGCTGGACGGTGTCAACGTGTTAGCGAGCTAACCGCGCTAACGAGCTAACCGCGCTAACGACATGCAGCCCGGAGGGGCTGCACGGCCTAAAATCCTTTCATTTTCTCAAAAATCGACAGTGCGCCTATGTATGAATTCTGGTTGTGCTTACTGACCGCGAACCGATTTTATGTGGTACGCAGCGCTCAGCAATCTGTCAAAAAATATTTTAATATGACTTTGCTAAGCTACGGAGCTGCACCGCTTGATGGATTGTCGGAGGATTACGGCTACCGAGGAGGAGCCTCGCGGAGTGATACGTACTGTGTGTGTATAAGGACCACAAATGGCACCTGTTCAGAGACGTGGTGCAGCTGTGAAATCTGTCTCTTTGTTATTACGCTCAGCGTCTATTAGTTTACATTTTGACTGCACAATTGTGAGCTTTTTGTTATGCACAAAAACAACATTGTTTTCTTTTATTTAAGGACCATGATTATTTAATAAATGCTGATAATTTATTTTTGAGTAATTTCTTCATGTACATCTACGCTGTATGTAAATAAAAGTGCCCGTGTGACATCTGGGACACAGTGTGACTAGAACTCTCTTTTTGTTCTTAACTTAAAACTAAAAAAAAAAAATCGAGATATATATCTTATATCGCCATCCAGCTAAAAAATATCGAGATATGAATTTTGGGTCATATCGCCCAGCCCTAGTGCATATTACATAAATGTTTTCTTAAAAGTAATGCAGTCCATTATTTAATTACTCCAAAGAGAAAGTTACTCACTACACTCCTCATTAGATTACTGTTTTCTTTGTAAAATGACCTGAAACCCATTGTCTCTTAATTACCATTTCACAAGTAAAATCTGTAGGCTACAGCCCCACACATCAACACAAATCCCTATTCTAATAAGGACACACATATATGATTTTTCTCTTTATATTTAGGTATGAACAGAAAGCCAACAGCACAAAGCAAAGATGAAAACCAGCACAAAGAGACTTTAAAGCAGTGATTCTACCTTTGAAACATGAACAGGTAGAAAGAGTTTGCAGCCTGACTGTTCACTGCTTTTGTTACTTGTTGAATTTTTGGGTCTGGCTGCTGGGCTATGGTTAACAGTCACTTCGCTTTAACATCGGTGTGGGTTCATGGCACATAAACTGAAATCAGCTGACTGTAGAGAAAGTGCAGCCAATATGACAATATCCAAGGAATACAGGGAAGCGGCATTTTTTTGTAAGAAATTAAAATGTAATCACTAGTCTTTGAAAATGTAACTATAATCTAAAACTGTAAAAAACTAAATAAGTGAAACGTTCTTTCACTGCATCCTATCAGTGAGTCTTTCACCAGAAATGTAAAAGCATGGCTTGCCCTACTCATGCCATGCATGAAAAAGAGAACGGATACTGCTACACTGCAGCCACCACTGAAGCAATAATGACCCTCCTGGGATTGAGGAAACTCCACCTGCTGATGCAACAGTCCAAAACATCCACTGGAGAATCTGTGTCAAATCATGTGCAGGTGACAAATTTTGTCACATGCACAAGCTTGTGTGACAGGATGATAATTAAATGACTACATAAATTCTTCACTCGGTTCCGGAGACAGTGTATTAAGATTTTCAAATAGTATTTGAATACAATTTTCCGGCATGTGAAGATTAAAACTGTAAAAAATAAATAAATAGGAAGAATTCTCTAAGGCAGATAAATCTCAGTGAGTATGTTTAGCATGGATACTTCAACAGACAAGTACCAAAATCTGTTGCATTCGTTTGAGGTAAATTTGGCCTTTATACATCCTGTCAAATCACAGGATCATGTAACTGCCTGTAAAATAGGCATTGCAATGCATTTTATTGAACAAATTAAAGCTCTTGAGAAGATTCTTTCTAGACATTGACATCTTTCTTGCATGAGTTTGACAGAAGCTCACGGCAGTAACTCAACTAAGTGGAATGTATATACAAGTAAGAGCACACACTGACTGTGAATCAGAAAATGTTGTTTATTATTACAACAGGAACTTTTCCCGAATAATTTTACTTGTCTGGCTTCTCTAATCTTTCATTTTATGTATATGAAAGTAACCCTCTTGCCCTGAATGTCCTGACAAAGGAAACATTTTCCTCCTTGATCTTAATTGAAATATCTATTTCCATATTGAATAAGTTGAAAAAATAACCCTTGGCTTCAGGTATTCAGTGTGTCTCTTTCTCACTATGCCCCCAGATTCTGCTCCTACAAATATTTCAGTATCCTATAAACCTCAAATGTGATATGTTATGTTTGCATTCTGCAGTAACCTGAATTAACCATAAACCATTAAAAAAGAAATTTATATCTGGTTTTATAATTACATAGTGATGGGGTTTGTAGTTTCATGATGACCATCCTATAAATGTTATTTGTCCTCCTCTATGTCATATACTTATCTATAAATTTCTGTTTTACCACAGTAATTCTAAATAGAAAATGGATTGCTAAATGTTGTTTCTAAATGTTAATTAACAAATTTCAGAGCTATTCTAAGACAGCAAAACACTTCCCTATCTTAAATAAAATATGGCCTTGTGCAGCACATTCGCGGTATGTTCCTCTGGGGGGGACGTGAATGTCCCACCTTGTTTTTTAAGGTCAACTGCTGACATTTTTAATTTGCGCTGGGAAAGTTAAGCTCATGACAGAGTAATGACATGTTGAGACAACGCAGCAGCTGATGCTTAATGTCTTAATAATTCATGCAAGCTGAGGATTAAATGAAAATGCCTAGTTGCTGTTCTGAGACTGGATGGTTGGATGAGTGAATAGATTGGAGACACAGGACACTGCAACTGTGCTCTTTTTATTTGGTCTTTGTCATGCTATCATAGCTTCCCTTGAAAAAATAGAACATGTATGTCTGTGGAAAATTGTACCATTGTGTTTATTTCAGTACTGTGCATGTTTCGGTGGAAACTATGCGAGGGATTTAAAGCAAGTTCAGTGCCAAACAGCAGTAAAGTGGTAAAGGCTACTGTCCCTGGAGTCACACGTGTTGCCTCTCCTGGCTTTACATCATATCCTACTACAGTGTATTTTCCCTGCTTCTGTTTTCCAGCTTTTCAAATTAATGAAATGCAGAAAAACTTCTCTTTATGTGGAGCCCATTCGTTTCTAAAAGTCGATGGTTGGCACTGGCTGGGAATCTGATACAAGTCTGTAGTGTTGTGTGCATTGCTTCCAGCTTCTCACCCAAACTGCAGCTCTTCAAACCACTTCTCTTTTCCATCCCATTCATGACTGCTGCTCATTGCTGACAAAAATACACTGCCAGTGGTTACTAATGTAATATGACCCTAATTCAATCTTGAAAACATACTACACACTGTAAGTTTATGTCTAGATCAGTGTGTGTTACAACACACTGAACCTTGAACCTTGGTTTTAAATTTTCCCCTCAGGGGTAGGGATGGGTATCGTTTAGGTTTTATCCAATACCAGTACCAAACCGGTACTTTAGAAACGGTCGCGGTGCTTAAACGGTGCTTAAAGAAAGGAGAACACAAACTTTGTCCAAAAACCTCTTATGTTTAGCTGTTTTTTTTGTAAAAAGATAACAATGTTAGCCTTTTCTGCAGATATAGGGCGTATATGGTATCACTCTTGGTTGGAAGCAGTTCTTAAACAATGGAAAAAACACAAACTTTGTCCAAAAACCTCTCATGTTTAACTGTTTTCCAATTTTTCTTTGGTCATTTTAGCCTTTTTGGCCGGGGGGAAGGGAGTATCTGCCATCAAACAAGAAGACAGTCGGATGTAACTATGACGGTGTTTGCTAGTTCACCTTACATGCATTAATTTAATAACGTGGTTAGCGTACTCAACGTAAATTACACACGAACAACATTAAGCCACTCACGCAGAGAAGAACGGCTGCTGCTGCTGCTGCCATCATCATCCGTCATCATTTCTGCTACACTGGCAGGGCTAGGGGCCAGGACTCTACTCTTCGGGTTTTTGGGGGATGTTGCTAACTCCGGGTCCGATAACAGGCACCACACCCGCAGTAGATTTGCTCGGTGCTTGGTCTTGCAGCAAGCCATAAAATACGGTGCATTTCTCAGCTTTTAAAAAAGCGCTATGCTGTGTTTCATCAGATTTGAGGTGTTACCTCCTTTGCACAGTATCACCTTAAAGCACTTGTTGCAGGTGGCTGAGTTTGCATCTTTTGCTGTGAAGTACAGCCAGACTTTTGACCGCTTCGCCTTGGGCATTTGTAATCTGTAGCTCTGCTCTAAATGAACGTACATACCTGGGCCCGCCTACTATCCTTGCAAAGGTAAAATGATTGGCTAGAATCCAAAGTTTATGACATATCAGGAAAAAAAAGCACCGAAATAAAGCACCGAAATAAAGCACCGAAATGTGCGCTGCTTTTCGGTCTGGTTACTACCGTTTATGTCAGAACAGGTGCCATTATAGCACCTGATACCGGTACCCATCCCTACTCGGGCTTAAGTAAACGCAGAGTGTAGGGAAGGTTATCTGTCATAACTTTCTGAAAATGTAGCTCAAGTCAGTTGATGGAGCAAAAATCATTTACAATTGTGTGTTTTCTTACTTTTCCCTAAAAAGGTGTAATTTGGCTATATTGGCACTTTTTTTTTTTACATAGGTATTTGTGTTGAGAGGCACATTTTTGGGGTTTTAAGCCTGTATCAAGTTTTCAACTCATTCGTATAACTGCCTTATTATTTTGCAGTTATCTGGATTGGCTTGCTAATGGTAGTCGGATGGGAAGTTTCAATGGTGTCTTTCTTATCGATTCTGTTTCGATATCCAATTATACACATACAAATGTTGACAAAGGTCTTTTAGGTACCAGACTTAATCTTAACTTTGATAAGCAGTGTGATCAATTTTGGCAAAATATTTTAAAAAAATAAATAAATAAAACTCATCCTATCATTAAATGAATGAACTAGCATACAAAACTAACAACGCATTCACAAATAAAACACTATTTTTACATAAGATAAGATAAGATAAGATAACCTTTATTAGTCCCACACGTGGGAAATTTGTTTTGTCACAGCAGGAAGTGGACAGTGCAAAAGTTATGACGCAAAAATTAGAATACAATAAGAATAAATACAGTACACAGCTGTACAGAATAGAATAAAATAATATACTATATACAGTAGAATAAAATAGAATAAAAATATACAATAAGATAAAAATAGAATACGAATGCTATATACAACTGAGTAAAAATACAACGATGCCAGAAAAAATTATTGCACTTAGTGTTATTGCACATGTGTGGATGTGTGTGTTTGTTCAGTTAAAGTCTTTGTTGTGGAGTCTGACAGCAGTGGGGAGGAAAGACCTGCGAAATCTCTCCGTCCCACACCGTGGGTGCCGCAGTCTCCCACTGAAGGAGCTGCTCAGTGCTGTCACAGTCTGCTGCATGGGGTGGGAGACGTTGTCCAACAGGGATGACAGCTTAGCCGCCATTCTCCTGTCACTCACCACCTCCACTGGGTCCAGAGGGCATCCTAGAACAGAGCTGGCCCTTCGGATCACCCTGTTCAGTCTCTTCCTGTCCCCAGCAGAGATGCTGCCGCCCCAGCAGACCACACCATAAAAGATAGCAGAAGCCACCACAGAGTCATAGAAGGTCTTCAGGAGTGGGCCCTCCACCCCAAACGACCTGAGTCTCCGCAGCAGGTACAACCTGCTCTGCCCTTTCCTGTAGAGGGCGTCTGAGTTATGAGTCCAGTCCAGTCTGTTGTTCAGATGAACACCAAGGTACCTGTAGCTGTCCACAGCCTCAATGTCCATACCCTGGATGTTCAGTGGTTGCAGTGGAGAATGCTTGTGCCTGCGGAAGTCTACCACCAGCTCCTTGGTTTTACTGGCGTTGATCTGGAGGTAGTTCAGCTGGCACCAGTCCACAAAGTCTTGAGTCAGTCCTCTGTACTCCTTGTCGTCCCCATCAGTGATGAGGCCGACTATGTAGGAGGTGAATGACGGCATCATCCGCTCCAATGCCAGGCTGGTAGGCAAACTGAAGTGGGTCCAGTGATGAGCTTGTTAGGCGCCGAAGCTGAGCCAGGACCAACCGCTCCAGGGTCTTCATCAGGTGGGATGTCAGAGCCACCGGCCTGTAGCTGTTGAGGTCCTTGGGGCGTGAAGTCTTTGGCACTGGTACAACACAGGAGGTTTTCCAGAGCTGTGGGACTCTTCCCAACCTCAGGCTCAGGTTGAAGAGGTGCTCCATCACCCCACACAGTTGGTCCGCGCAGGACCTGACGACCCTCGAGCTGATGCCATCTGGACCCGCTGCCTTCTTGCCATTAATCCTCCTCAGTTCCCTCCTAACCTGGGTGGTTGAGAGAGACAGGCTGGAGCCTTGTGTTGAGTGTGTATTGGATGCTGTTGTTGGGGGTGGGGAGGAGTGAGCAGGGTGAATAGAGGAGGTGTGAAGTGTCTGAGGTGTCACAGGTGGAACAGCAGCAGTGGGGGTGGGTGAGTCTGCAGCCGATGTTGTAGACTGTCTCATGGTTGAATCAAATCTGTTGAAGAAATGATTCAGTTCATTTGCCCACCTCACATCCCTCCCAGGCAGAGAGTTCTGCTGTTTGTGGCCTGGGAAGGAACTGATGGAGTCTTTTGGATTAACTCTAACCAAGTATTTAATGTTAACTGTGGTCAGGTTTCACATCCTGAAAGTCAGGACACTAAAAAAAAAGAGTGTTGACTAGGAATGGGTATTGATAAGATTTTCACGATTCCGATTCCATTTTCGATTCTGTTTAACGATTCGATTCTTTATCGATTCTCTTATCGATTCTTTTTAAAAAAGGAGAACACTAAGGTCGGTTAGCTTAGAACTTTGATTTATATCTTCTCTTTGAACAAGATAGAAATTTAGGAGTAACATCATCATTGCGTGTTTTGTGAGCAAATGCTTTTGCATATTCGTAGTGTTTCCTCCCTTAAATGAAATATCTACTTTGCAAGTATTGCAAGTTGCCCTGTTATCATCCGTTCTCGTAAAGTAGAATCAAACTTTTGAGCGTTTGAGCCGCCATGTTTCCTGCCAGGTAAATGACGCTCTGCAACATGGTGACGTCATTCGGGGCGACTGGAATTGATAAGGGAATCGTTTTAATAAATGGCAAACAATTCCAAGGAATTGAAACAGTGGGAACCGGTTCTCAACAAGAACCGGGTTTCGATACCCATCCCTAGTGTTGACTCAACTTTGTAACTTTACTGTTTAATTGGGTTACGCTTGGCATCTCCATTTCTGTGTCTGCATTAAGATGCAGGATAATTCTAAAAACATAAACAAGACTTGTGTACAATAAAATATCTTAGTTCCTCTGCCAACTTGGAGAAGCAACCTGCAGATTGCCAAAAACAAGCACTGCCCCATGACAAAATGCTGCAGATGATACATAATTTTAACCAGTGGCAGTTGATGATTATTAATTTTTTTTAAACGTAGAGAGGCACAACCTCTGTTCAAAACTCAATGTTCTTTAATGTTTGATATATAAAACTTACGAGTGGCTAATTTCACAATTTAAATGTTTGTTTTGATTCATCAACTTATCTATATCATTTGTCTAAGCCAGTGTCACAGGAGCACCAGTCCAAGATCTTCCTTTTTAGCCCCACTACTTGTTCAATTTCTAAATTTAAATTTTATAAATTATTATTTTTCTAAAGAATAAGAAATGTCTCAAATCCTGAGCCTACAAGGATAATATAACTCTTTAGCTGGCTGAACTAACGGGTTTTCTATTTCTATTTTTATGAATACCACTCAAGGCACAGAGCACATGGAAGTGTCAGAATTTCAGTTGTGTGTCAACATCATAATTATAATATTTACTAATAAACACGGACAGATTTGGTTTGGCAAAGAAACAGCAGAGACCTTTAGATTCCTACAGATTCCTAGAAATATCCCCAGTGACCAATTAGAAACTTAGCAAACTTTGCATGTTGCATTAGCAGAAAAATGAAAACCTGCCTCCTAAGGCAGTGCTGTCCTTTTATTAATAATTTTAGTAATTAATCAAAGGGCAAACAGTAAACAAGAGAGGAGTTAAAGATATTGACAAATTAGATTTAACTTGAACTTGTGGGGCTCCATATTATTTTCACTTAATTTATTTTTAATCTAATAAGCAATACACACACACACACACATATGTATGTATGTATGTATGTATGTATGTATGTATGTATGTATATATATATATATATATATATATATATATATATATATATATATATATATATATATATTTATATATATATATATACATATATATATATATATTAGGGGTGCAACGATATTTGTATCGATATTGAACCGTTCGATACAGTGCTTTCGGTATGTATCGAACAATACAAAATTTGTAATTTATTTTATCAACTTTCCTTCTGACGATGCTGTCTGTGTTGAGCGCTCAGTGAATCTGCGTTCGACTACTCCGCCTAGGCTGCACTGTCGACCCTAGGCGGAGTAGTCGAACGCAGATTCACTGAGCGCTCAACACAGACAGCATCGTCAGAAGGAAGAGCGCAGGGCAAGCTAGCAAGACAGAAGTTAAGCTCTCCTTACAACATGGACCTCCCCCACTCTCATTCAGATCTGGCGTTTGGAATTATTTTGGTTTTCATGTGACGTATGACCCTGAAGGTAAGCGAGTCATGGACTAAAGTAAAACAGTATGTTGGATGTGCCATGCAATGCTCAATTACATGGGTGGGAACTAGTGTGTTAGCGCAGTTAGCTCGTTAACGTGTTGGCCGTCTAGCCCCATGCACGGGGCGATCGGCGGTAGCTCGTTAACGGAGATTTGCCGTGTTGTGGCGTTAAGGTCATTTCAACGAGAGTAACCTGAAAGCACTATTGGGAACACAACGAATATGACTGCACATTTACGCCGACATCATCCTAGTGCAAAGACAAGTGGAAGCAGAAACAAAACAAGCAAGCATGCTACTAACTTTAGCCGAGTCATTTAGACAGCTGTTTAATATGCTGCTGAGAATATAGCCCAGAAGAAGCGGATAGTATAGCTTTTATTTTGGAAAGAGACATTTCTCTATAATAAACTCTCTTTTCCAAAGATGAGTGATTCCTCAATCAGATACAGGGCTCGCAATATCGCTAGCCCGACGTCCCGGAGCTAGCGATTTTTTCAGTCGGGGTACCAAAATCTATCTCTGCCCTGCCCGTCGGGCTATTGTAGGAAGGAAAAATATATGTCAATGCTTTTGCATTCTTTCGGAAATGTAGCTGGGTAATTATGTCATTGGCATCGGTGAGCCACTGTCAATATGTGACATTGAAATCGCATTTGAATTTGCGCTTGTTTTTTTGCTTTCACTTTGCAATCGCGCGAACTGTATATAGAGAGCGACAGCACTGATCTGTGAGTGATGATAATTTGCGCACCAATTCCTCTGACATCGTCTTATTAATCGTTAGCTTACTATGCAAACATGACAAGTGAAATCTCCCGCAGCAAGCTTAAACATGTGAGAGGTTGATCGCGCAGAGAATCGCTGAGCTTATGTGAGTGCGTGTGTAAAAGCAGCAGGATATATATTTGACTACGATGACCTGGATGACTGAGAACCTTCACAGACAGATATATATTTTAGTTCTGCTGAGCCAAATAAGACAGGTCAGGGTGAAGAAGTGACAGCCAAAGAAAAGCTTACCACAAAACGGAAAAGTTATGACAAATCAGACTATAAGGCAAAAAGAAAGTGCAGCTTTATGGTTTCATGGACAAAATAATTTCTGTGGCTGCAATATGACGAGCTAAATAACCAGGGCTGCACATAAGTGGTCCGCAGGTGCGCATTCGCTGTCAAAATAAAAAACACGCACAAGGGTTAGGGTTAAATTTAAAAACTGTACTTTTGAGTTAAAATATATATTTATAATTTTAATAAATGACAAATTAAAAAGGCATGAACATTTTTTTGTATCGAAAAAATATCGAACCGTGACACCAAAGTATCGAACCGAACCGTGAATTTTGTGTATCGTTGCACCCCTAATATATATATATATACACACACGCACACACACACACACACATATACATACATATACTGTATATATATATATACACACATACACATTTTTTTTTCAGTCATTATCGGTATTAAGCTCAATCCTAACCCTTCCCTCACCTTATATTTTGAAGAAAGGCTGGGAAAAAGAAAAACTAATTTTAATGTGTGATGTTTAGAATTATTTATGTGATAACATGAATCTGATTCAGAAAAGGGTCATTCTACATCCGACCTTCCCAAAGTGTGGGGCCAGAGCCATTGCAGGGGGGGCGCGGTATGAAAAGGGGGGGGGGGGAAACAAAACGCTTGGACACTGCTAGCACAGGGCGCCCACAGAAACGCAAAGCAGGAGATGAAGCATAGATGAATATGTTTCTAAACCAACTTCAGTCTAAGCCAAAGACTAGAAAATATGGTGAAGCATATCTTCCCTTTGGTTTCACCTGCACAAGTGCCAAGGTAGGTCTCCCCTGCAGAATTGGTTTTCCCTGTGTCGGGAGCACGTGCTGGGCTGTTCAAATCACAGACAAACAGTATCCCACAGTTGTTTGTGTTTTAAAACCCATTGTGCACAGAGAGGCATTTTTTGAAAAATGCATTGATAGCAATGTTGAATATTATTGCACATGAAAAAAAAAACCAACTACAGTAAAATAATTACACGTGAAGCCTCTGCCTTTTCTAAATGGAGGGACAGTAACTGCGTGTGTATATGTAAGCGTGTAAAAACTGAAGATAGTAAGATTAACAGTAACAGTATATATACATTCGTCTCTGTCTGCCATTCTGCATTTCATCTCATGTAAACGTGGCGCACAGCGTGATGTGAAAAAAGGCACATACCTTTGACGTTGCGTGAGGAACTCTGTATTCCTCGTCCACACGTAAACTGAAAAAAATGAGTTTTTAAAAATCTCGTTTTCGGTGATAGGAAACGCCGCTTACGTGTGGACGAAACAGCTGCGTTTTCAAAAATACCCGTGTAGGTGCGGACGTAGAAAGAGTTAGTAGTTTATTTTCTTACTACCTGTCTTTTAATGCAGATTTGCTTAATTGTTTACTAAATGTTTGAGGTGTGAAAGAAACCGCAATGGAGCAAAATATGGGTGTGTGTGGTTGGAGGATGTGTGCGTGCACACGTGCGAGAAGGGGGGGGGGGGGGGGGGCGCAAACAAAGGGGGGCCTAGCAAAAAAAGATTGGGAACCACTGTTCTACATAATCCACACTTTTATTTTAAGGATTTTAAGAATACTCTTGTACTATTACTTAAGTAATTTTGACTTTTTGTCATGATTTTGCTGTGTGGCAGGCAAGATTAGGACCCCAATGCAGGACTTAGTACACATGGGGATGAACTCAAAAAGGCAGCTTTTTTTGCTGTAAAACACTAGAATACTTCTAAACAAAACCTAAACTGGAAACTAAGACCAGGGAACAGGAAACTAGGAGTTACAAGGGAACTCAGAGCACAGGAAAGCCACACAGCTACGAGGGACAACGAGACAACAAGCAGGGGATGGCAGGGAACTAAAATACACATCGGAGAAATCAGGGACCCAGGACCATGACACTTTTACCTAAAAAATAAGTTTAATTTCTTGTTTTCCATCCTTTTTTATACTTCATTCTAATTTGTGTTGTACAGTTATTTCATTTTTAACCTTAATTTATATTTTATTCCTTCCTAGTTAAATTTACCCTTTTTAATTTTTCATATTTATTTCCTATCTTATTCATAGCCTTTTCCTTTTTTGTTTTCTTTAGGTCACGAGCAGTTGTCCAAGCATTTCACTACATATCGTACTGTGTATGACTGTGTACGTGACAAATAAAAATTTGAATTTGAATTTGATTTGAATTTAAAAAAAGCTCTTGTGCATATGCATGTAATGGTCATCTGTAGTGATTGTCGGGTTTGCCATGAAATTTTGGGTTAACTTTTATGAAATAATCAAATTTCCAGGCAATATTTTAAATGACTGTTGATACGTATTACATGCACTCTCATGCTGCTTATCTTTATTATAATATGATTTAAGGGATAGGATGTTTAAGAAAATGCTCATCAACTTTGAATGCCAACAGCATGAAAGACCATGAGACTACAACAGAAAGCCTAATGTTAATAAGACACTTGTCAGCCTTGATCTGTATCGCTGATTTTGAGAAGAATAGTACCCTTGGTATCAATGTTCCCTCTAATTTTTCATGTGTCTGAGCGAACACACAAATTTATGTTAGACTACTTTTAATTAACTGCTTAAGGCCACTTACAATGAAAATTTAAAAAAAAAATCTTGTTCATAACCTGTGTAGTATGTTAACACTAGTGATGTTCGATTCGTGAACGAATCGTTCAATACTCGAGAATCACTTTACTGACTCGTGAATCATGATTCACAAGCCCAACTGACTAACTGACTCATCCCTGTTGCTGTTAGCAAACTAATTCCATTAGTAGAAATATATCTAGCTTATAATTAAAATTGTGGGGGGAAAAACAACAGCCAGTTTCGTAACAAAAGCATTTCTGCTCTGAACTGGAAGAAAAAACCCTGAGTAGAAGCTCACATCAAGAAAATAGCTCCTCGGTTCAGAGTAGCATCGCGCTGCTAACATGCTAACAACACATTTGAGCTACTCACCCCCTCGCTTCCTGTGCTGAATTGTAAGCATAAGCGAATCACTCAGGACTCACTCACCCCCTCCCTCCTATGCTGAATCATAGAGCGAACGAATCACTCAGGACTCACTAACCCCCTCCCTCCTGTGCTGAATCATAGAGCGAGCGAACGAATCACTCACTCAACCCCTCCCTCCTGTGCTGAATCATAGAGCGAGCGAACGAATCACTCACTCACTCACTAACCCCCTCCCTCCTGTGCTGAATCAAAGAGCGAACGAATCACTCAGGACTCACTAACCCCCTCCCTCCTGTGCTGAATCAAAGACCGAGGGAACGAATCACTCACTCACTCACCCCCTCCCTCCTGTGCTGAATCATAGCGCGAACGAACGAATCACTCACTCACCCCCTCCCACCTGGCTCACAGCTTCTTCTTCTTCTTGGTTGGCAACCAATATTAAGGCGCATTACCGCCCCCTGGCTCACAGTGCAGTGGACATTTAGATGAGAAAATATATATTTGACACACTTAAGGAAAATACTAATAAAATACAAATAAACAAAATAAATGTTTATTAAGCAATTTTGATAGGAAATTGCTTAATTTTAGAAATGTTTTTGCTGTTTTTTCTCTATAAAATAGTTGTTGTGGGGGTTTTTTAATCATTCATCTTAGCAGTGGGATTTACATGAAAAGGGAAACAAATTAAGTTTGAGTGAAAATGTAAAATTTTTGCACTCTCTGGTCAACTGACTCAGTGAATCAAATGACTCAAAAAACCCGATTCACTTTGGTGAGTGACTCATTAACACTCGATTCAGTAAAAAGAATCAAATTTACCATCACTAGTTAACACTATTGGAAGTAAAAATAACTTAAAGTCAAATTTTTATTTTTATAAAGCTCTAACTTGTATTATGAGTCTTTGGTCTGGCAGAGAGTCCTCTAACTCTCTGTCTGCAAAATGCAGTATATAATGACTCCTCTGCCCCAGGTGAATGTATGGCTATTCACCTGGGGCAGCGAGCTTAAAATAAGAGGAGATGGTTCCAGGAACAACAGGACACATTGCTTTGTCTTTGTGTCTTTAACTGAAGACCGTTTTTTCCTCTTTTAATTTGTAAGACTGTGAATATACAGTAAAAAAATACGTAAGCATCAGTATTGACATATTTTATAACCAAAAACAGAAGTTAGCAACATAGCTTTTCTTATGCTTTACATTCAACATAAACATCTTTCCTTATGCGTTCAAATTACCTTTTAAGTAACAGGAAAGTAACAAATCTTACAGAAAAAAAAGCTACACATTGATTACTTACAGATTATGGCTCAACAAACTCCCCAACGTTGTAAACTGGGCTTAAAGTTGTGCAGCTTGTTTTCTGCTCCATGCATTTTCTCACACTGCCTGCATGAACTTTGCCTGCTGCTTACAACACATCACCAAAGGGGGCAGTGTAGTGCACATAAAATAACTAAAGAAGAAGCCACAAACTGAAGGGGTAATACTGCCCGCTATTGGGAAACCTGAGAAATGCGCCAGCCAAAGAAACCCAATAAAGCAACAACAGAGAGGCAAAATAATGACCAATGGTGGGCAATTAATTATATAGTTACTTCTTCAAAAAAGTTACTGTTTTGCAAACAACAAAGTTTTTTGCAGTAGTTTACCTAAAAATGCAGCCAAGGCATTTATAAACAAACATTTCAAACTATTTACAGAACAATCAGCTGTTCTGCATCAAATTTGATGCCACACAAATTATTTGTGCCACTCCAAAAATAATTTCTGTCCACTATGAAATAAAGGAGAACATCAAAAGTCTGATACCTGCAGGCCTGACAACAGGAGATGTATCACTCCTGTAACACCTGTAACATTCAGTAGTCGCCTCATTGCTCTGACACACACAACAAAACTATTGACCACACTATACACTAACTACACAAGATTTGCGCTAAACGTCGCAAATCTCTCACATCTCAAGACACTCCCAAAACTTCCCCCTTCCTAAACAACTGTTGCCATATCATTTTTTGATTGGTCGACATTTTTCTACCAATAGGAAAGGCTGGGGTTTTTTTGGTTTTGGCTTTGCTCACAGGTGGAGAGCGCTTTCGAGCATTTTCCTTATGAAATGCAGTTTTTACCGTTTCTTCGGGCAGTAAATATAAACAACGATAGTAAATGGTAAATGGCCTGTATTTGTATAGCGCTTTACTAGTCCCTAAGGACCCCAAAGCGCTTTACACATCCAGTCACCCACCCATTCACGCACACATTCACACACTGGTGAAGTATTCAGGAAGAAAACCAAACATTGCAGATATTTTTATCATAATTCTGGTGTTACGTAGCCGATCAACACAATTTAAAAACTGGTATAAAGTCCACACTTTGTCCGTCAATTGTTTCGTCTGTCCTGCTCACATCTCCAATGGTTGTACACGTTGTCATTAACGTGGCATCATTCCACATCAGCCACGCCGCTTTGCTAGCTAAAACACCGGTGTCGGCACATAAGGATGCTGTCATAGCCTGTCAACGACATTGATTAGCTGCGTATATACGAATGTGAATCGCGTGATTGGCTGGACTATGGGATTAGGTGGCATCGTTCTAATCCCATACAGGAACAGCCAGTCACTTACTGACTAACACTGTTAAACAGAATTGTTAAAGTTTTAATTTTAATTTCAATTCAGGTTTGATTTTTTTTCTTTGCGATTCAATGCAGATTTTCTGTCCGCAGAGACCGTGCCAGCAATGCGCAATTGCGCACGTGCGCAGCTTAGAGGGACCATTGCTTGGTACCCATCCTTATCCTCAAACTCATAGTCGCATTAGAGGAAAAATCAGAGCCTCAGCAGCCTAGGGTTCAGCCATGAGTCCATCAGTAGTAGTTAAAATATTCCATTCTAAATATAACAAACTGGTGGAGTGACATTCTTATTGCTACAAACATGTCACAAGTATGGATAAAAATGCAATTTTGTCTATTAGTACTCCTAAAAGCGATAAGCACACAGAGCATGCTTAATAATATTTTTGAAAATTTTTAAACAAGGAAATATTTGCAAATTAGCATAAAAGGAAAAAAATCATAGAGAGTGGGCAGTGAAAGTGTTTCTTTAGTTTGTGTGTGTTTTATTTGTGTGTGTGTGTGTGTGTGTGTGTGTGTGTGTGTGTGTGTGTGTGCGCAGCAGAGCAGTCATAAAAATCTAATTTGGCAGCTGAGCATATAAGCAAAAGATTGTGGAAGACCTGTAATCCCAGAGAGGAAACCCAACTTTTCAATAATTAACAACATTTAAAAACATGGTTACCAGCCTTCACTTTGATTTCATCAGCTAAAGTAGTTGTGGCTAGTTAGCATATATGTGAAGATATGCATCACTTCCTATTTTTTTTTTCTCAATTTCTAGACTTTTTACATTTTCTTCTGCATTGCAATGTGTTTGCATGCATGTGTGGTTTTGCTTTTTTCTATTTTGCCTCAAAACTTGCATAACCTACATCAGGCAGGACAAGGGTGATTAAACTTGTGTAAAAATGATGATGCTGCCTATAATGCAGTGGTAACATATGAGCCTTTCCTCCTGGCCAATGTTTGACAAGCTAACATGCACGCTTTGATCTCCAGGGTGATAGAGTGCATCGGTGTGTGTATAACCTGCCGTTGTGTAGCAGATCCATGCCCCTCCAAGTCTGCCTTGAATATGGAATGACTGCTGAATATTTCACATTCTACTTCTGACATGCCCTCCCACATCTCATAAATCATTGTTTATGGATCATTTAGTTACTGCCTGCTCTATGTGCTTCTGCGTGTGTAACAAAAGCATTTCATCAGGGAGGAACTTGTGCTGTTTGCTCAGTGGCATCAGATACACAGAAGTCTTGCAAGAATGCAAAGCTGATCAAGGACAAAAGCAAAGTGATATGATTTGTAACACTTTCTACTTATCATAAAAAATATGTGTCTTTTAAGGATCAATAAACCACCAAGTGTTGCAGCTTTGGAGAACTATTCTAAACTCAAAGGCATCTAATCACAGGCAATACACTCTAGCAAACACCCTTAGATTGCTAAGCAACACATATACTGTTAGTCTGGCAGCCTTATTTGGTGTGTGTGCATGTGTGTGTGTGAGAGAGAGGATGTGTATGTTTATCTCCATGCGGATCACGAGGCCGCTCTGTTTAGTGAGCTGTCAGACATTTGGCCAGGGTCAGAACCCAAGGGACTGAGCTGGAGGAGGTGGGGTGCTGGATAGTGTGGTGGGAGGAGAGCAGGAGAGAGGGGTGAGAGGTCTGGAGGGACACTGGTGAACTGTACAGACAGACAGTGTGAGAGGACTTACAATGGCCTTCGGCAATACGGAAAAAACACAGTCAGAGAGCGAGTGGAAGAAAGTGCAAAACGGAGCCTTTAAAGAAACCCAAACCCTGGAAGCAGAGAGCTGCTAATACCAAGGAGAACTTGTTTCCCAGCAGTATACTGAAGTAGGCTGGTGCTGTCTGTATGCAAGGCCCCAGGTCAGATCTCTGAGCTCCAATCATGTTTTTTTTAAAGAGCAGCTGCATGATTATTTGTTTGCACTGTATAATCACAATCTACATTTCTGTTGGAAGATAATTGATTGAAACAATGATATAAAAAAAAAAACACCCAGCACGCCCCTGTGGGCGGTTTATCCTTCAAGCTCGGGTTCTCTACCAGAGGCCTGGGAGCTTGAGGGTCCTGCGCAGTATCTTAGCTGTTTCCAGGACTGCACTCTTCTGGACAGAGATCTCCGATGTTATTCCCGGGATCTGCTGGAGCCACTCGCCTAGCTTGGGAGTCACTGCACCTAGTGCTCCGATTACCACTGGGACCACCGTCACCTTCACCCTCCACATTTTCTCGAGCTCTTCTCTGAGCCCTTGGTATTTCTCCAGCTTCTCGTGTTCCTTCTTCCTGATGTTGCTGTCATTCGGAACCGCTACATCGATCACTATGGCCGTCTTCTCATGTTTGTCTACCACCACGATGTCCGGTTGGTTAGCCACCACCATTTTGTCCGTCTGTATCTGGAAGTCCCACAGGATCTTAGCTCGGTCATTCTCCACCACCCTTGGGGGCATCTCCCATTTTGACCCTGGGACTTCCAGGTTATACTCGGCACAGATGTTCCTGTACACTATGCCGGCCTCTTGGTTATGGCGTTCCATGTATGCCTTGCCTGCTAGTATCTTGCACCCTGCTGTTATGTGCTGGATTGTCTCAGGGGCATCTTTACACAGCCTGCACCTGGGGTCTTGCCTGGTGTGATAGATCCTAGCCTCTATGGATCTTGTACTCAGAGCTTGTTCTTGTGCTGCCATGATTAGTGCTTCCGTGCTGTCTTTCAGTCCAGCTTTGTCCAGCCACTGGTAGGATTTCTGGTTATCAGCCACCTCCTCTATCTGCCGGTGGTACATACTGTGCAGGGGCCTGTCCTTCCATGATGGTTCCTCGCCTTCCTCCACTTTCTTGGGTTTCTGCTGCCTGAGGTATTCACTGAGCACTCGGTCAGTTGGGGCCATCTTTGTGATGTATTCGTGGATGTTCCTTGTCTCATCCTGGACTGTGGTGCTGACACTCACCAGTCCCCGGCCCCCTTCCTTCCGCTTAGCGTACAGCCTCAGGGTGCTGGACTTGGGGTGAAACCCTCCATGCATGGTAAGGAGTTTTCTTGTCTTGATGTCAGTGGCTTCTATCTCCTCCTTTGGCCAGCCTATTAACCTAGCAGGGTACCTGATCACGGGAAGGGCGTAGGTGTTGATAGCCCGGAACTTGTTCTTACCGTTCAGCTGACTCCTCAGGACTTGCCTGACCCTCTGGAGGTACCTGGCGGTTGCAGCTTTCCTAGCAGCCTCTTCATGGTTCCCATTCGCCTGCGGGATCCCCAGGTACTTGTAACTGTCCTCTATGTCTGCAATGTTGCCTTCTGGTAGTTTGATCCCCTCTGTTCTGACTACCTTCCCTCTCTTTGTTACCATCCGACTACACTTCTCCAGCCCGAACGACATTCCGATGTCATTGCTGTATAGCCTGGTAGTGTGGATCAGTGAATCGATGTCTCGTTCACTCTTGGCATATAGCTTGATGTCATCCATGTACAGGAGGTGGCTGACAACTGCTCCATTCCGTAGTCGCTATCCGTAGCCAGTCTTGTCAATTATCTCACTGAGGGGGTTAAGGCCTATGCAGAACAGCAGTGGGGACATAGCATCTCCTTGGTAGATCCTGCACTTGATGGTGACTTGTGCTGTGGGCTTGAGGTTGGCCTCCAGTGTTGTCCGCCACATCCCCATTGAGTTCCTGATGAAGGCTCTCAGGGTCCTGTTGATCATATATAGTACTAGGCATTCCAGGATTGTAGCTGTGATTTCCGTTTACTCTGAAGTCTTTTCATAACCCCACCCACACCCACCCGCTGCTATAGAACAAGCTGTTGTTATAAGTGTTAAAAAACAGCACACTTGATAACTATTGCCCCACTTTGCGTCTTTTACATGTAGCTGCAGAAACTTTCATTTCACAAACCTAATAACACTGAGCTCAAATTGATTTGTTTCTGCCAGTTAACACAATACACTGGCTCACCAAAAACTGTGCTGCATTAATAAGTTAACAAGACATTTAGGACTGTGAAGTAAGATTGACTGTGGCAAACAGCTAACACATTGGTAACACATTTCCATAAAGTAAATGTACTGAAGCGAATCACTTACATGTGTCTTTAGTGACTGTCAGAGAAGCAGAGAAAAACAGTCAGGTGTGACTTTTGATTGGTTAAAGCTTGCTAGCTATCTCCCTTTTGCTTGAACACTGGCAGAGAAAAATGTAAGTAATTTTTCTTATTGCATTTAGTGAATTAATGTTAAGGACATGTATGGAAAAAATACAGGCATCTACAGGAGCTGTTCTGGCATGAAAACCCACCTTATGAAGCTTGTGGTGCACAGTTTTTATCCTGATGTTAATGCCATAGAAGATTTGTAACTCTGCATTTATTGAGTCAGCAGAGATTTGGCAGCTTTCTAGCCCTGTAACTTTGCAGTAAATAGTGTGCCACTTAGTGGGTGAGTTGATGTGGTTCATAAACACTTCCATTTTTGAAATAATGATGAGCTGATCTTGAAATGTATAAAAGGGGGAAAAAATAATAATGAAATACTAATAACAGTGGAATCTTATCACAGCACCACATTCAAATACAACAAGCTCTTTAGCATGACCCATTATTTCACAAACATTTGTAAAGACAGACTGCACCGTTAGGTGCTTTTTACATACCTGTGGCAACGGGAATGAATATGTGTGGTCCAAAACATTTGTTCATATTGAATATTAACACTGATACTGTTTTTTCTTACATAAGCCCACTCTTGTGTTTTGAAAAACACATTTCCTGGGTCATTGCTAGACTGACAAATGATCTACACCAACACAAACCCCACTTTTGATTTTGAAAAGCTACTGCTGGGATTTACTAAAGAGGTACAATGTCAATTTTGTGACTGGAAGAGCATTTTTGCAGCTGCCCTTAAATGGGGTTACCTTTTAAAAGATTTGGGTGTTGCACTTTCACTTTTATTTCACTTGTTTACTTTACCTGTAGAATTTTGCATTTGTTTTTTACTTATGCTCACTGATTGGATTTAGGCATTAAAACACATTTGGTTAGATTTAGGCAAGAACTAATTAGATTTAGTTAGATTTAGTACCTAAATTTAATAAGTCAGATTTAGGTACTAAAATATTAAAGTACCAGGGTACAGATTCACCTTTAATAGAACAGCATTGGAATGGGCTGACTCAATGGTGCATTGAACTGCACCTTTTTAGCTTGGTGCAGCCACTGGTTTAACCTAACAATGTGACAATGTAAAGTTACAAAACACTGTTCCAGTGCATTCTCCTCCCCCACCGACATGTCACATCTTGCATGGCAATGAGGTCATAACCCCTATTGCAAACTTTAACTATGCTGGCAGAGAGGCTTTAACCTGAAAGGTGTAGTTACCCTTAGAGACCTTACTCCTTCATATGAACTTCCTCAACAAGTCTTGGTTCTTCTTCAAAACAACTTTCTCTTCGACCCAAACTTTTGTTTAATTTATCCCATGAAACCCAACTCTCTGTCCCTTATTTGCCCTCTCAGAAAAAAAAAAACTGGGTGTCGGTGGAAGGTAGCGATGGGAGAATGTAGTAGGAAGGGAGGGGTGAGTAGCTTTGTGTTTCTGTCGTGCTTTTGTGTCTAGGCCAGACTGGGGCCCATGTGAGCATTAGAAATGGATATTGAAAAACAATACATAAATATTGTCCTCTGTCAGCAAGATTAGAAAAGCAATATCCCATCACTGGGTTGCATGCACAGCTGCTGGAGACAGAGAAAAAAAGATAGTGGTGGAGAGAGGGAAAGGAAGAGAAGGGGGGAGATGGAGAAACAAAATGCACGTAAATGACTGCAGGTGCTAAAGTGCTGAAAGAGAGGGTGAGTAATACAAAGAGATAGAGAAAATAGAGACATAAATAAGCAATAGCTGCATATTTTTTTCCAAACTCAGATAAATACATTTACTTTGTACAACAGGAATTTGGTGGGTTTTTCTTAGGGTTTTTTTTTTTTTGTTTCGTTTTGCTTTTTTTGTTTTTTTGTAAGGATGTGTGGTACTGTTTTTTGGTTAAAGGAATTCTTTTATCTGTCCATTCCCAACCCGTTCTCACTCCCAAAGCGTAACATTTTACGCTAGGTGACAAATCGTCACCATATTACGCTTTCGGCTACCCACCACGTTCCTAAATGACGACCTCGGAAAAAAAGAGGACATATGAGAACCGTCTGGACTGAATCTACACATGTTCGCTCTTTTTCTTCAAATCGCTTAGAAACACGCTATTTAACATCATTAAAGACCTGGATAAGGTCAGGAATAAGGTTATGGTTAGGGCTAGGGATAAGGTTAGGTTTAGGGCTGGAATACAGGGCTGGAACGTCTATTACCGCGGGAGTGTCATTCACTGGATTCCAGCCATAACCCGCCGCGTACCATAAGAACGCCGAAGGTCTCCTTTCGCATTCCTCAGGAACGCCGCGGGACGTGACAAAACGTCGACATGTTACGCCTCGGGAGTGAGAACGCTCTGCCATTCCATATCTGTTCAGGGGGCATGTGTCTAAAGGGAAACCACCGAATGCAAGTGAATTTATATCATCTATCAATAAAACATTAGCTGTTCAAAAGTTCTCCTGGGACATATTGGCAAGTGAGCTAAAAAAATGGAAATTTATATTGCATGAGGGTGCCATGCATGAAGTTATAGTGTATGTATGTGTGCAAAAATGTGAGCAGGAGTGTGTTGATTTGTATTTGGAACTGTTTACTATTTGACATTTCCATTTAATTTCTTGTTGGGCTGAGGTGAAATGACAATCAGTGCCAAAGATTGCATTTGTAGCAGTGAATAATTAGGAAATGGTGGCTGGCAGTCAGAGTCTCAGATGTTATTCCTTTATCATCCGGTCTGTGGGGACCCCACTTGTATAAAAGCAATTACAACAATATAAAAAAATATATATCTAAATATATAAAAATCAGTGGTTATTGGAACTTCTAGTGCAGCTTTTAGGTTTCAAACTGTTTTCCCCCTACGTTTGTCTCTGTAGAATGTCAATGAGAGGGTACATCCCAGATAAGTTCATCTGAGGCACACAGCTTTGGCTTTGGGTACAGCAGCCCCAACAACCTGCTCCTTAAACTTTTTTTTCACAAAGTGCAGCTAATCACAAAACAGATAAAGGTAGAAGGAAGAGAGCTAAAACAGCTTGTCTCCATCAGTGAGGGGGTTCACCAAGGTTCAATATAAGATAAATAACAATTATTATGAAATGAATATGTTTAAATTCAACAATGAAGGTCTGTAATCACTCTGGCAGCTTTCCCAGGTGTTCAGTTTGCTAGTCTTTTCTTTACATTACTGCTACTTTCCCATGCAGTCAATCTCAATACTGACATCATTACTCTAATCCAAACATCTACATTCATGCCTTCTTTGAGCCAATCAGCCACTCTGCATGGTTTAAATCTGCATTCTCTGTCACTTTCCCTTTCAGATTCTCATTTGTGCATCCCACCTCCTCCCCATCTTCACCTCACCCACGTCACTCAAAGCCTCAATCTTCATCTTCACCACCACCAGTGTCTAGACTCCGGGGGGTCCTGTCCTAAATCCTGTCACTGCTGAGATTTGATTCTGCCATGATGGATCTTTGGAGTCCAATCACCAAATACATTTCTGTCTCAATAAATTATGCTCAGTTATTACAAACAATATCTTCTTTTCCACTGTGGATTTAAAAACAAACAAACAATAAAAAAACTTAGAAGTATAAAGATCACCTTCCAGCAGTAGCAGGATTCACAGTAAACCTACTAAACACACAAAATAGCTTGATTGTTTATTCGTTTTTATATTAGCTTTAAAGGAATAATTGGTGGGTGCATGTGCCGTAAGCAACAGATCCAAGACTCAATTCATCTGGGCACCATTGGGTCCATTCACAATCTTCTTTACAGTCTCTGTCCAAAAATCAAAAAATCAAAGCCAAACTGCCAGAAAATAATTTTTAAAAAAAGCTTTCAACACTCACTACCTTTTTTTTGTTTAGCATTTGGAGACTATGCCTTCTGGAAATTGTCAAGTTGCACTTAATGGGCTCAAAGTGACCACAAAACCGGAGGTGGGTAGTTATGGCGTTATTTTTGTGCCACTATTCTGAGCGCACGTAAAAAAAAATTGAGCACACGTAAAAAAAAGTTTGCAGGTGCAAGTGTTGTATTTTGAGGAGAAATTTATTTTGAGCAAAGAAAAGCTGAATTTGAGTGAACAAAATTCATTGCTGCGTGCAAAAAATGCATTTCAGTGTTTGCTATTATCCATACACACACACAATAGTAGCCCCTCTCGCTCAGTTTTTGCATTTGCGCTCGCTCGCAATGTGTTGCTCGCGCTCTCAACATTTCTGCCCGTGTGCGCTCAACTCTTTCTCTACACCGTTATATTTGTGCCACAAAGCCAGCCAATCACAGACTTGGATGCAAAAAAATCTGATTGGCTGTTCTGGTCTCCAATCAGCTCGAAATGACGAAATGCAATATCCCAGAATCCATTTCGTCCAAAACTCAAACGAGGCAGTGGCGGAGGAACACAGAGTGGCGGAGTTTGAAATATTACTCTTTCTGGGTCACAAAATAAACTTTTAAGATATTTTCATGCGAGAATGGTGCTGTGTAAACTTCAAATGCCTGCTCGATTTATCAAGACATCACATATTTGCATAAGTGCTCTAACGTTTCCGGAGATGCCTGTTACCCTGCTATTGTGTGTGTGTATGGATAATAGCAAACACTGAAATACATTTTTTGCACGCAGGAATTAATTTCGTTCACTCAAATTCAGCTTTTCTTTGCTCAAAATAAATTTCTCCTCAAAATACAACACTTACACCTGCAAACTTTTTTTACGTGCGCTCAGAATAGTGGCACAAAAATAACACCATAGGTAGTAACGAGTTACATTTACTCCATTACATTTACTTGAGTAACTTTTTGAAAAAAATGTACTTTTAAAGTACCTTTTTTGCACGATACTTTTTACTTTTACTTGAGTACATTTGTGAAGAAGAAACGGTACTTTTACTCCGCTACATTTGCAAAATTCGACTCGTTACTTTTTAAAAAATAATTAGTTTAACACATTAGATAAGATGCTGCCAGTGGAGTTTCCGGTAACTTTTTTACCAATCAGATGTGGCCATGCAGTCACATGACCAGTTTGAAACTGTGGCGGGCAGACCCACCCAAGCGTTTCAAAAAGTAGCGGACACACAGAAAGAAGAAACATGAAAACATGGCAGAGGCAATTGTCTACGCTAGAGCTGTAGAGGATGAACACCCTTGGCCTCATATACAAAGAATGTTTCGCATAAAAGCAGTACAAAAGAACAGCTATGTCTTCAGTGTCGGTGTCTTCAGTGAGAGCCAAAACAAAGGAACTTTTCAATGTGAAACAACTCGGCTTGTGTAACCTGAGTTTTCTCTAAATATCTTTTTAGCTGTTGTTAGCTGGATGTCAGTCTTATGTTACAGCAGCTGTGTCGAGCTCGAGCTGCGAGTCATATTTTCGGCGCTATGTTGTAGTGAGATAAGTTTGTGGGTGTTTTGTGCAGCTTCAGCTGTCCTTTTAACTGCTCACTGGTTAGCTAGCGTGAGCTATACGCTAACAGCTAGCCTGGTTAATGACGCTAGAGTTCAACGCGCATGCAAACAGGTCGTCTCTACTGCTTTAACTGTTAAAACAGAAGGCAATACTGCGGCTGACAGGATTTATTATGTGAAAAAGCAGCTTGTTTAGTTTAAACAGTCTGCATTAAGCTCTGATGCGACCTGAATGCTCAAACTCAAACTGTGCGTCCATAACATGAAGCTTATCATACAAAATCTGTCTTACAGACACACACACACCACCATCAACTTTGCTAAATTACTAATGGAAAACATTGACCAGGCAGCTGCAATTGTGCAGCAGTGTCCATCCAATTCTTTTCATGGTTATTGTAGTCGTCACAATTTTGTGAGGCCACATTGAAAAGCCTCTTATACGGAAGCGTAGTACGGAAGCGTAGAGCTGCCACCCAGGCAAAAGAAAAATAGAAAAGTATATTCTAACAATATAGCTTTCACGTTTGAACAATATAATATCACGTTATTACAATATACATAATTATCACGTTCGTACAATATAAATATTATATAGGCTACATCGCAGCTCCAGTCACGCTTCCATCACTATCTTTCTCGTCTTTTCCCAGAGAAACAGCCAAACAGAAGGATCCATTGGCTAGCACTGCTTAGCCTTGCATGCATTCTTATTTTAAACTTAATCTGGAATTCATTGTAAACTGTTTGTGCGGGATATGAATGACAGGATTTAGTTTTTCTACAAGAGTTAGTAAAAAACATCTCCAGTGTGATCAAATCTTATTGCCAAACATCTGCAGCTTGGCAGTGTATACAGCACTATAATGACCAGACCTAATTCTTTTGAAAGCAATACATCTTTCCACAGGTCTCAACTTCATCCGACATCACCTAGACTCAGAGCTGAATGAGACCAGCACAAACAGCAGCCTTACCGACTAAGATGATGGATCCATGGGGTCAGGAAAGACAGAATCAGTTGAGCTGGAGAGGTACCTTTCATGTCCATTCACTGGATGTGTGGATCTATTGCATGGCGTTCCTCAAATCAATACAGCTCTTCATGCATCTGGAGCTTGTGAAGGACTTCTTAGTCATGCAGGACTCCTGTTCACTGCTAAACAGTTACAGCTTCACAGAAAGAACCTTGAGAGCAAACTGCTGCTGAAGCTTAACCATCACTTCACCGAGTGAAGAAATGGCACATTTAGGCTAAATATGCAGAAATAGATGCACACCCATACAATTTATGTTAAACTGAGCTGCCTTGTATGTACATATGTTGAAGTTGCCTCGTTCTAATGTTTTCTCTGAGGCTGCTGTGCCATTTGGAGCAAAAATGAATATAAAGTTTACAGCATATCTTGTCACTGGAAATTGTTAGCACTGTTTATATGTTTATATTATTTACTGTAGGTATTGGTGAAAAAAGCTTTATGTTGTGGAAAACTGAAATCTGGAAATTTTTGTTTTGTTGATCTTTTTACATATATTCCTGTTGAAAATACTACAATTTGTATATTTATTTATTTTTGTTTGTCTGATAGCATTTATTTAAAAAATAAATCAGACATTTCAAACTGTTACTTGAGTAGTCTTTTCACCAAGTACTTTTTTACTCTTACTTGAGTAACATTTTTGAAGACTACTTTTCACTTTTACTTGAGTAATAATATTTTAAAGTAATGCTACTCTTACTTGAGTACAATTTTTGGATACTCGACCCACCTCATGTTTTTCAGCGTCTGGTTTCTAAACCTGCTTTCACCTTCCAGCAGTCGGGAAGTAAACAACATTTAGCTTCCAAATGATTTCTTTCCAGCAGGCAGGCTAAAGGGTTACAGCCCCTTGCTGTACTGCCACAAGCTATCTACAATGAGTTTGATAACCTGATTCAACCACATTTATCAGTTCCAAACAGAAGCAAAAAAATTCACTGCTTAATAATAGGCTGGGAGTCGTTTTGTTATGTGAAAGTATCTCTGAAGAGATTGTAGCCAGATCAAGCTACACAATATTTTTGTATAAAGAGATGGTCACTCTATTTGATGAGGTGGCTCCAGAGTCATAAATTCTTCCTGTAACTTGGCAGAAGGACTACATGTTGGGCCCTGACCAATTGTAGCTTGTAATTTTTTACAACGAGCATGACATATATGATGAGAAAGAAGGAACCGGGGCCAACTTCATTGTTCACCTGGCAGCAGAGGAAACATTACTTCTCTTTGCCTTCGCCAAGTTTACAGTTATGCACACTTACTGTTCCAAGGACATAATGTCATGTGGAACTCATTAATAGAAAATCTTTAACACTGACTAATGTAATGAAACCTACCTCAAGTAAGTGTTAATTGTAAGTCACTGAATCACTACCTTTTACCAGTAGCAGTTCTTATTTTGTTTAAAGCTATAATTTATTGATTTCTCCTTTGCTATCTTTGGGTTGTAGAAAGTGTAAAACTAGACAACAAGGCAAAAGAACTGTGCCATATCATTTTTTCTGAGCTTTTATGAACTGAGATGCTAACTTTTGTGCATGTGATCAAAGTAGGCAAAAACAAAATAGTTTCTTTTGGTTTAATTTTCCTTTTTTTTAATCAACATAATAAGTGAATGCAAAATTGATATTGTCTTTTAAGTTTAATCTGCCTGTTAGGTGGGACATAACAAAACAGTTTCTGGGTCCAAGCTCCTGCTTCATTCACTGAGGCTGTTTTATTTTCAACATGTTGTAATATTTTGTGTTTTGTTTAATGAAAACAAGCCCCTAAAATAATTAATGGTCATTATTAGCATCTATGGCTTTGTATTCGCACTATCCATGTGCAGTATGTCTTTAAACTTGGGTTCTTAAAACCTGACGTTGTACATTGGCTCGTAGTACAGAAGCTAAATTTCTGAATGCTTAAGAAAAGAATCATTCTCAGGCCAACAAATGGTTGAAGTTAAGGGTCATGTCATTTCATGCGATTGGATTATCCACCCACTTTTGTTAATGTTTTTGGTTTTTATGGACGCCTGTATGGAATACTTGTGACTCTTTGCCTGCTACATGGTTTTGTTTTTTTTTATGTTCATTGGCTGATTTTTGTGTGTAGTAACACCCCTAAGCATGATTTAGGAAATGGTGGTAATGTCTTGAAGATCCAACAGGAGAAGCAGTGTGGCGGCACATTAATGTGTTCCTACTCAAAGGGCTTTACCTATGTCCAAAATGAATGGAGTATTTCTCCAAACAATCTTTTTTTGGTTGTTTACACAAACTCTGTGTAAACAATCTTGGTATCAAAATAAAGCTAAAACTTGTGAGAGTTCATGAAAGGTGTAAATATTGAAGCAGATGTTACTGAGGCTGGAACACAGAAAAAGTAAGTAGATTTTTCCTCGCCTAATGTATTTATTTACGTTTTTAGCATATAACCCCTTTAAAATATGCTTTAGTTCACATTTTATTCCAGAAAATCAGTAACCAACATATATACATCATCTATGCAAAGGTTTATGCTTCTAAAGTGAAATCATGAAAAATGACTGCACTTTTAATAAATAAATGTCCAGGCAGTGCAGTTTGTCCAATTTTGGCACACTTTGGACACCACATGGGAGTTCAATTGTTTTAGGTATTAAACAGCAGAAATGATTGAATTGCATTAACATGACTAAAAGTGCTTGTTTGTTATTGAAGAATTAACCACATATTCACAGGCAGCGGGCCCTTTCTGCCGTACACATAGAAAGTTTAAATGGACTCTACCACTTTAAACTCTTCGGCTTCTATTAGCCGATTTGCATGATTGACACCTCTTTTTAATCGCTTGAGCCAGTAGAATCATGGTAATGATACTGTGGGATTCTTTTGCCACACATTAGGTGACTATTCAAACAGCTCTCCGACCCCCCACAGAAGGCCAAAAAACTTCTAAACCCCATATCCCCATATCCTTTCTATCCTATCACTGTGATTTTAACACATATAAATGGTATTCCAGGAATCACTATCAGAAAGTATTTACAGAACACTGTTATAAAAATAATAATTTTCTTTGTATTTTCCTGATCTATATAACAAAGTTTAAGTGAGGGATTTTTGCTATTCTCATTTTAGTGCTTGTTTAGCTGCTCTCCTGAAACTCTTAATGATTGTGAAATAAGAGCATTCTACAGACAAGCACCAACCCCCATCTCTGCCTATCTGTAAAGCTTTCTTAGCGAATTTCATTGATGTGTTTTGTCTTTAAATAAAATGAATCACAAAATACTTGACTGATTCTTAGATTACTGTTAAAATTCAGTTTTTAAATATAGGCAGCACAGAGTATGTTACCAAAAGTTGTTAATACATCTGCAATCTTTGTGACATTTGTTTAATTTATAACAGTCACTTAAAACTTATAACTGTCACTTAAAAATATGCAGAAGTAATTTCTACTTGATGGAATGATCTGACAAGTCAGAAGATGGTCCACTCAGTCAGAGAAACAGTTTTCAGCGCAGAGCTAAATCCATGAAATCATCAGGTTTTTGGTCACATTTCTGTAAAAAAGATGGTTCCAATGAAGCAATGAAGTAATGAAGTACAAAGTCTTCTACAAGGAAGCGTGTACACTCATGGCTCTGTAACAACTTGAATGGACATCAAAAATATGTTTGTTTGTTTTTTGTCTTGGGGTAACTGCTAGAGCACGAGTCATCCTCAAAACAAATTGAAGGTTTCAACAGACAAAACAAAAACTGAATATTAAGTAGGAAAACCTTAAATTCATGAAAAACACATAGTACCCATCTAATGTCCTGTTTTCCAGCAGGCACCATGAGGATGCCTCTGTTTGCTCAGTCCTGTCCCACAGTTCCAAAGACATCATCCCAGCCCCCATAAAACTAACCCCAAACAGCTAATAAGTTACACACCAATATACATCTATCAAGTTAACACTGGTGGAATACACTTTAATTTGTATGCCTGCAAGGTTAAAACAGAGCTTGAAAAAACATTCCCATCTAAGGTACGAGGACAGGACTGAAATGATTTAAAAAGCAGTCAATGTCCAAAGAACAACTTTGAAATACCTCCATAAAGCCTGGAGATCACTTAATAAAAGAAAAACTGAGTGAAAGTCTGGCCTCTCTGATGCAAAAAATATAGCAAAATTTTGAGCACATTTTAAGAGGTTAAAGAAATCCAAAAAAGAAATCAAAATATTTTGCAACTAACAGAAAAAAATGAAGGACATGCTCATAATTCAAACAGAGGTCAGAAGATGTAGCAACCCACCAAACAACGGGCTAAATGAAAAATTAAGTTCTACCAGTCTCCAAAATAACGTTCACTTCTGGTTTGGGATCTATCAGGAAGATTGTGTGCAAGAATATAAATTTTCTGTTTTTAATTTTCGTTTATATTGTATCTATTTATTAGATTGGATTGAAATGGATGAATGAAGCACTGTGTACTAGAAATATTTTTTTTGGTCAGTTTTTTTTTAAAGAAATCTCTTGGCAACACTCTGCAAATCAGTCAAAAGGGGGGTGTTTACAGTGGATAGCAAATATGCCCCAGGAGAAGGAGGGGGGAATCCCAGTAGCTGTCTGTTAGCTGTCAGCTAATAGTCAGGTGGATGATCTCTGGCTGAAAGTGGCAATTGTGAGTGGCTGTATCTGTATGTACCTGAACCACCACAGGGGGTTTGTACAACTGGCCTTCATGTGCGTTGTTGACTAGAAGATGGTGCTATTAAGGGTATCCCATACGGGTGGGTGCTCAGACTTGTTATAGGTAATATAGGTCCCTGTATAGCCCTAGTGAAAGTATAGTTTTCCTTTGAATTGTTTCTAGTGGGCAGTCAATGTCTCCAGGCTGATCTTTGTCATATATTCTCATCATAATTTTTATGATAAATGGTAAATGGCCTGTATTTGTATAGCGCTTTTACTAGTCCCCCCTAGGGACCCCAAAGCGCTTTACACACCCAGTCATCCACCCATTCACACACCCATTCACACACTGGTGGAGGCAAGCTACAGTTGTAGCCACAGCTGCCCTGGGGCAGCCTGACATGGATGCTCTTTCTAGGCAAAACCAATAGCAGAAGGTTTTTGGTTCTATTAACTCCAGCTCACACCATGACTGTCTCCAGCTAAACATAAAGTAGCAGAGATGAGACCTCTGAAGGTCATGACTGTCACTCTCATGGTAACATGAGGGATTACAATACAGCAATACAATACAGTGCAATGCAGAACTAATATGTACTCTCCTGTCTGACAGTTTGGTTCCAACATAAAAAAGATCTACTTGAATAATGCTTACCTGCTTTCTGACCTCTATAAGTTTTATCCTTGCTGTCTTGTTAAACTAAAAAATTTGAAAACTTGCATTTGGTCTCGTGGGTTCTGTTTTTGAGTCCTCTCATCCTGGTAATTATGACAGGCAAGGTCTTCCATTACAAATTGATGGGGACAGTGTAGAATCTAGGAGACTGGGGCAGCTGCTCTCTGGACAAATCAAAGACAGCTCATGTGAAGCGTAGAATTTATCCAGTGAAGGGCTGCTTTATTACAAACATTTCTACCACACAAGCCTGAAATCTACACCTAAAATGTGTAAAAAGTGTAGGATAACACAAAATATTATGTATTACCATTTCCTGGGCAAACTACCTGTTAAATGACATTACTGTTTCTCTGCCACTTGTGTAATTTTGCACATTTGCTTTTATGCACATCAGGGAGCTAAAGCTAGTTATTACTTGGGATCTTGTTTCTACAATACCCCCGATTATAGTCAGTGACACCTAAATTATTTATTCTAAGATTCAGACGTAAATTTAACACAGACAGACATTTTGACAGACATTTCAATCAATCAGTCAATCAAATTTCTTTATAAGCACATTTAAAAACAGCACAAGGTTAACCAAAGTGCTGTACAAAGTAAAAAGTAAAACATTAAGTCTAAAAGTATTTATATATAATATATACATATATATATAATTAAACCAAGGCATTTCATGAATGGATCTTAAATTCATGAATGGATCTAAAAAAATTTGAGAGGCAGAGTAAAAATGAAAAAGAAAATGCACTTACAAATTGTATATACATGTTCCTTGAGGTAAAATTGTTAAGACTTTGAATTTCGCATAATTTAAAGTACATATCATTATAAGATTTCAAGAAATCTCTGTCCACAGGGGACTAGGCTGCAGTCAATATTGAAATGCCATCATCTTTTGGCCCTCAAACAGCAGTGCATTAAAAACAGACATGACTCTGTCATGGAAATCACTGCATGGTCTCAGGAACACTTCCAGAAATCACTGTGTATGAACACAGTCTCCTGTGCCATCCACAAATACAGACTAAAGCTCTATAATGCAAAGAAGAAGCCTTATGTGAAAATGATCCAGAAACATTGCCATCTTCTCTGGCCCAAAGCCCATTAAAAATGGACTGAGGCAAAGTGGAAAACTGTTCTGTGGTCAAATTAATTGAAATTTTAAATACTTTTTCAGAAACACGGGCACTGCATCCTCATTACAAGAGAGGAGAAGGACTTTCCAGCTAGTTATTGGTGCTCAGTTCATAATCTGCATCTGTGAGGGTTCATGGTGCACTAGTACAAAGGAAAGTCTGGGAAAGGTACAATCAATGCTGAAAGGTATATACAGATTTTAGAGCAAGAAATTCTGCCATTGCATTTTGTTTAGAGTTAAATTTTAAACAGCATCCCAGAGTTTTTGCAAAATGTCATGAACATTTGCAACCCTTTGGGTAAAAGGGCTGTATTATTTTACTTGGAAGCACAAGTGGTCTGTTTGTTCTTCATGTAAACTGAAAGAAACAAATCATATCGTGTTACGTGATGTCCCATTTTGGTGTGAATCCCCGCTGTGTCTTTAACTGGGAACAGAGTGTGAGTTTGGTGGATATGCACTTGTATGGAATAAAAATCTCACTAGTATTTACTTCTGATGCTTCATTATCCAATCATAGCTTCCCCTTGATCTGACAAGCTCTCTTCCTACCTTTCATCCCCTTTTCCTCCACCCTTTAATCACTCCATCTCCCAAAATTCTCTGCTATTTGGAAGATGAACACTCATTCACATGCTGTGCCATTTCTCGCTTTTCTCTTTCAGACTTATCTTTGATTTGGTATGCGCTAAGTTTCATCTCATTCACTCAGCAGATGCAAGCTAACTCATTTTTGTTTTTTTCGCGCTAGGTATATGTGTGTGTGTGTGTATATATATATATATATATATATATATATATATATATATATACAGCATAGTGGGCTACTGTTGGAGTTCTGTGGTTGTCATGGTGAGGTCTTTTAACTTTCGTCTGCTGGAGGCAAGGCCTGAGGCATTTGGAAGGCCACTGCTGGACCGTGGCACTGAGAGAGACAGGAAAATGACCAGCAATAACACACATGCACACATAGTCAGAAAGTGGACTGAACGTAAAAACTGATGACGTAGATAAAAGATTATTTTCTGTTTCTTCACCATTGCTCCTATTTTTAATGATAATAATATCCAAGCCTACAAATTCTCATAAATAGGAGTCAGCACTTGAGTAGTTTAAATATATATCTATAGTTCAGTTATGTATAAAGTAGAGATGGCACGATACCACTTTTTTATGTCCGATACCGATACCGATATCATAAATTTGGATATCTGCCGATACCGATATGAATCCGATATCAATCAATCAATCAATCTTTATTTATAAAGCACTTTTCATACAGAGAAAATGTAGCACAAAGTGCTTTACATAGTTAAAAGCAGCCCACCCCACCCTCCAACTCACTCCCCACACTCTCAATACACATATATCCCCCCACCCACACACACATACACACACGCGCACACTTAAAGAGTAAAAATTGGGCTGGGCTCGCATGAGCCAAGTGAGGAAACACTATAACAGGGAGCCGTCTGCACCGGGAGCCGGTCACAGACCGCAGCCTCCAGGCTGGGCACACAGCAGGAGGGAGGCAAAGGAGCCCCCCAGCCAGGCTGAGAGGACCCCAGAGACCCAGCAGCCACGGTCAATAACAGCCCCGGTGCAGAGAGCGCCCTCCGAGGAAACACTGGAGATATGACGCAATACAATATATATAGGGTAAAATGATAAAATAAATAAGAACAGGATACAATATAAATAGAAATAGAATAAGAAGATTAAAAAATGAATAAGAATAAAATCAAACAAATATTAGGTAAATCCTAAATTAATAATAGAATAACAGGATAGAATAAATAAGCATAAAATAAATAAACGCTAAGTAAAAGCTAAATTAAAAAGGTGGGTCTTGAGCCTGTTCTTGAAAACATGTACGTTCTCTGCGGTGTTTTTTAATCAACAAAACTGTTTTTTAAATATCTTGCTGCATTTTGTATAAGTTCATACTCAAGTTTAAAACAACAACTACACTAAAGCTATTCTGTTATACCTGTATGCAAAAAAAAATTTTTCATAGTTCAGCAATACTGATCAATCTAATAAACTTAAACCTACACCATCCTCCCTATTCTGGTATTTTAAAGAGTACTTAGCGTAAATATTAAGCAACCTAACTAATAGGGTTCCAACTCCCAGCAACAACAAAAATAAATAAATAAAAAATAGGGAACCACCCCTCACGCTCCACCTCATGATGCTTAATCGACGTAATCAACCTTAATTTGATGCAGTGTGAAAAAAAATGCACAGAAATCAATTATTTTTCAAGAAATATTAAATAGATTCAACATCTTTCTTCAACAAAATTGCAGACTGCACAGATAGTACCTTCCCAAAGGAAAAAGTACTATAGCTTACTAGGGTATATTAGACTTAATAGTTACTATATACAGTAATTGACTTCTATTCCTTTTACATCAGATTAAAACTTTGGGTGTAAGATTTGGATAATTATTTATTAAAAGCTAGACATTTTAAATGAGAATAAGAAAGAAAAGTGTGTCTTTGTGCCCCCTTTTCCCTGTTCATGCCCTATCGGCCCCCTGGCTAAACTTTGCTAGATCCGCCCCTGCACAGTTACCAGCGTCAGCTACGTAGAAAAAGATCCTGGTGTAGAAAGTAATATTAAATAAATTCTAACAACAGCTTATCAAGCTTAAACGTTCTGCTGTTGTTCAGCCGCTGGTTTCCTCTTTCTGGTGCAAAGTGGGCCAAAAACAAACCAGAGAGATGGACTCGCTACAGAAAAGCCGATCAGCTGATCATATAAGCAGTTTCATGATTGAAGTAGCAACAGGAGAGGCAGTCGCTTGTTAAGCTTAACGCAGGAATGCTTTACAAACATTCAGAGATGGACTTACACACTTACTTTACTTCTCTCGGGGATAACTTTGTCGGAGATGAAATGCCGGGTTGCTAGCGAAGCTCCACATGCTATCCAGACCACCGACAGGTCCCGCATGCCACAGCTGCTCTATCACGTGATGCATACGTTCTGAGGTGAGTTACGGCGTGTTGCAAGTTTTGTGAGGTGCTTTCGTGATATTTAATGGATCGGATTACATTTTTTATTTTTCTCCGATATCTGATCCAGTAATTTAGGTCAGTATCGGACCGATACCGATACGTAATATCGGATCGGTCCATCTCTAGTATAAAGCATGGTGAACATGTAGTGGGTGAGAGTTGAGTATGTATGAATCCATACCTTTTAAGATATTGTATTGAATGTGTTTTGGTATGTTTCTTCTTATGTACATAATTTAAACTCTGAAATATGTACAGGCTACCTCTGTGTGTGTGTGTGTGTGTGTGTCTACAGTTGGATGAGTGACTGACTACAGAGGTATGACAGCCAAGCATATGGCAGCACAGTTATGGATTTTAGCTTGAGGGATGCTGTAGGGTTTGACGAATCAGTATGTTCCTCTCTTTCTTTTTTCTCTTCCTTCTCTCATCTCTCCCACCTCTTCTCTGTGACTTCTGTCACATTTTTGAATCAAAACTCCACTTTAACCCCACAGCCGACAGCATTTGATAACACCAGATGCCCTTCAGTCAGTGTTTCCCTGTAAAAGTTCATCAAGGTTGCTTCTGATTTGGGTGAAAAAGTTGACACTGAGCAAAGTTTCTCCTCGAGGCCCTGGTTACAGTTGATGTAATTACTTGTAAAGTTTTATTTACTTTTCACTAACAGTGGCAAACATTTATTATGAAAGAGGATATGCTTTGCTCAAACATGCTTCAGAGAATATTTCAGAAAGAAAAGACACAAAATGGTCAACTTCAAACAGTGCAAACAGAAAGACAAGAAACATGAAGCCACAAATACAGAAAAAAATTCTGTGTTGCTGTTTTGTATTTTACATCTGCTTTTTGTCTATCAAATGCAACAAGGTGGCCAAAAAATGACACAACCCACGTTGTAAGACATCTCTTAAACAAAAGCCCTCTAAACTAGGTGTGTTTCTGGCTGTCAGAACTGAAGGTTATGGAAAATAAAAATGCACATATTCAGCCTCTGTGCTTTTGGGAGCTCTTTCTGTTTCCATCCATGGAGCAATTTGAGTATAGAGGAAAGAACAAAACAGGTAAACACATGTCACTCAGTTTCTGCAAGCTTCAGTGGGGACTGGTGCGTTGAGAGTGAGTCAACATTCGTTTTTTTCTTATTTTGCCCCTGTTTTTTGTTTGCCTTGGCTGTCTGTTTTTGTCAGCATAGATATATGTGATTTTGTAAAATTAAAATAAACAAACAGGCAAAAACACAGTGAAAGACAAAGGCTAAAATTGTAAATATTCGTATGTAAAATGAATATCCCCTGGTCATTAAAAGCATGTGTGATACACATGTGCCATGCTTTGTTGTATATTTAACTTTACACTTTTTATGTGAGTATGAACAACATATTTGCCCCTGTGCCACCAAACAATATGTTTAATCTGAAAAGCTGCTGTTTTTTATGGTGAACAGTAATGGTCTAATAGATGAAAAAAAAGACAGTCTTGACAGACTAACAGGTTGAAATGGCAATACCTCTGAAGCAAGCTGTCACTCAGATGACCAGAAAAGTGGTGACAGCTCCAGAAGAAAAGTATTAAGCCATCCGCTTTCTTGCGAGCTTGCAGTGAAATCAGTGAGGTATAATGTGAGTCTTGGATGGTGGTAGAGAAAAGAAAGGGTGGGGAATGAGTGGAGATTTACTTCTGTTTTTGTCCCTTAAAGGGTTGTCAGAATCTTTAAAATATGCTTTTTGTTAGTTCCTCAGTCGACATATATGCAAATCTGGTCCTCTCTTAATCTTAGTAAGTGATGTGTTCTCCTAGCTTACAGGAACTATTGTAAAGAAAATACATTGCTAATGCTTAAAAAAGCCATCAAAGAAATGTGTTGCTTCGGGAAAGCTTACTTTGAGGCTTCAGCTACTTATTTATTTCTGCTTGCTGTCAGGTTCTAAAGATAATTAGCTGGCATGGAGTCCAGCTTTAGAATCAGCTAATCACATAAATCCATCAACTTTTGGCTGAGGTTCATTTACAAACATGAAGCTCTGGTTTGTTTTGTAGGACAGCACAAAGCTGTTTCCTTTCTAAAATATATAATTGCATGTAATTGGTGATGATAATTAAACAAAGGGTCAATTTGGTATATCCCTGGTTGAAAAGCCTTCAAATTTCCACATAGCAATTGGATTATCTGCATGAGTTTGCTTTTTGGACCATGGTTGGTGCATTTTTACTTTAATAAATGACCCCTCTACAGCCACACTAGAAACTTTTTCCATTAAGCAGAGGGATCTGAAAATAGGAGAAGCAGAATCATAAGAAATATTTCATTCACTGTTGTCTGAAAGGGTTCTTAAAATAATTCAGTACAATCATTGTACGAATTTTTGTAAAGCAGTCTGTACTGTGGAGCAAAATAATGAATTCTTTTTTACCATTATCCATCTTCCACAATTGATTTTACACCATGTAAAAGCCTGTCTTCACTTCACTGTCTTAAGTGTTTGCAGTGTTCTGATGGCAGTGAGAATTATACCGTATCTGTGTTCCAACTTGAAAAGCACCAGGCCATTACACAAAACGATCTATTGTGGCTACCATGGTTAACTCATGCACATCTGATAACATGCTGAGGTAAAATGTCCACACATGTGTGTTTCTGTCCATTGCTTCTGTTTTTCCAACAGTTTAATGCTTACATTCAAGAGTTCACAAATTACATTTTAATTAATCTACATCTGAGTGCAGTGTAATATGATAGTAAATAAAGTATTGTATTTTGATTAAATGTAGTGGAAGTGTTACCCTTTAAGAAAATAATTATACTCTTTGTAAAGTTAGCTAACATCTAGGAATATCAACATAGAAAAAGTGCATCTCTTTAAATGCAAACAAAAGAGATCAAAAGTCAAAGAGAAATTCTATCAATTTTGAGCAACGTATGAAATATGACGACTGTGGCCACTTCTTTTTGGGCTGCTACTTATCAACCAAATGTAATACAGTTTTCAAATACTGGGTCAACCTAACATTTAAAAGATAGAATGCAATTCATACACACTACAAAGAAATCTGGTTCCATTAAAATTGAGTCCTTTTCTTTTATTATTTTGGGGGGGATTTTGGAATGGGCTTGATGTTGGATTCATACCAAGGAGAATGAACATACAATATACAGTTTAGAATTCAGTACAATGGCTTATTGAATGGGCTAACACTCCCCATATGGTGTGAATCCAACTGAGGTGCACAAATAACTATGGCACATAAAAGATCCTGTCACCAGACAATTGACAATGTGGTTGTGTTTGAAATAACACATAATGTGTTAATTTTGTCTTTTTCGGCTGTTTATAGGATTTTAACAAATCTTTTCTGAGAGTGTTAATTTTTATTTTTATTTTTTAAGATGCGTAACAGCCCTTTTACACTGCAATTGGCTATAAAGCATCAGTATACAATCTTGGGTCAACCCTCATTTCTTTCGATTTTGCCTCCAACAAGCCACACCTTCATGACTGACAGGGACTAGAAAGAGAGAGCATATTTCTCCTGTTTTGGCTTCCCTTCATTGGCTTCCTGTTAAATCCAGAATTGAATTCAAAATCCTGCTCCTCACATCATGGTCTTAAATAATCAGGCCCCATCTTATCTTAATGACCTTATAGTACCATATCACCCTATTAGAGCACTTCGCTCTCGCTCTGCAGGCCTACTTGTTGTTCCTAGAGTATTTAAAAGTAGAATGGGAGGGAGAGCCTTCCGTTTTCAGGCCCCTCTTCTATGGAACCAGCTTCCAGTTTGGATTCAGGAGACAGACACTATCTCTACTTTCAAGATTAGGCTTAAAACTTTCCTTTTTGCTAAAGCATATAGTTAGGGCTGGACCAGGTGACCCTGAATCCTCCCTTAGTTATGCTGCAATAGGCATAGGCTGCTGGGGGACTCCCATGATGCATTGAGTTTTTCCTTTTCAGTCACCTTTCTCACTCAGTATGTGTTAATAGACCTCCCTGTACTACTTGTTAGTAATCTCTGTCTCTTTTCCGCAGCATGTTTTCTATCCTGTCTTCCTTCTCTCACCCCCAACGGGTTGCAGCAGATGGCCTGATGAGCTTGGTTCTGCCAGAGGTTTCTTCCTGTTAAAAGGAGTTTTTCCTTCCTACTGTCGCCAAAGTGCTTGCTCATAGGGGGTCATTTGATTGTTGAGTTTTCTCTGTATGTATTATTGTAGGGTCTACCTTACAATATAAAGCGCTTTGAGGTGATGGTTGTTGTGATTTGGCGCTATGTAAATAAAATTGAATTGAAATTGAATTGAATTCATTTAATTTTCCAAAGTGGCCTCAAGTTCTCCACATTTTCTCAAGGTTTTTTGACATTTTGCTGTTTTTCAATCAGTCCCTGTATCTAAATATTTTGAGAGGAATGTTTTTTTTGCTTGTGAAGCTCCTTAAAACTGACCTACGAATCATTCAAGCATAAAAAAGGCAACTAACTCAAGGGATGAATCATTAATACATTTTTGTTTCATCAAGATAGCAATTTATCTTCAACAGAAGAAACATCCAGACGCTATAGCAAAAATATGAACAGTAGTGAGCTGTAAGAAAATTATGATTCAACCCTGGAAGAAGAGAGCAGTATAACTAAATGAGATGATCCCCAACCTCCTGCAACAGCACATGTAGCTACTGAGCTGACGATGAAGATTGTGGCCAACCAAGGGCAAAACTCCACGGCACACTGACAGTAACCCAGATACATAGAGCACAGCTCTACTCACCATCCCAACTACCAGTATCACTGAAACTGAAATTGTCAAACAAAACCTAGCAGCATGTGGGTATAACATGGAGAACGGAGCTAGAGAAAGCGCCCGATAGAGAAGAAGTGTAGATACTAAAATCATGGAAATGTGGAAGGATGTCAATCAGCTAACAGAGGTGCAGAGGGCCATCATGACAGACAGGCTCTGGATGGATAAGAGGAACATTAAAATGTCCATAACTTAGGTTCTAGAAATTCTCAAACAAACATTAGTACATTAAAACACTGCCTTCAGTTCTCCTGACCTGAAGGCAGTGTTGCGGGCCTTCAGGAGGAGACGAACATCCCGGTTCATCCAACGCTTCTGGTTGAGGTACATGGTGATCCGTTTCTGGGTGGTGACCAGAGATGGGCAGTAACGCGTTACTGTAATCTGCTTACTTTTTTCCGGTAACGAGTAAAGTAAGGGATTACTATTGCAAAATCGGTAATTCGATTACCGTTACTTTCCCGTAGGAACGCTGCGTCACTGCGTTACTAAAACCGTGATTTTTTTTGCGAGAATGTCTCATGACAGTGACGTAAGCAAGTGCGCCGTTGGTGACAACAGCTGTGTGCAGATCAACAATGGATCACATATCGATTGTGGGAGACAGTATGAGCATGCAGCATTTAAAGCGTGGAAGTACTGACCTTACTTTGAGTTTGATTCCATAAAAAGTGACAAAAACATTAGCGTCCGTTGTGCGTGGGAAGAAAACTTTTTACAGCAAAAAAACCCCCTAAACTTCCAAGCAAGCACCGAGTGCGCAACGACGTAATGGGAAATTCACAGAGAAACTCGCGGATTCTTCAACTGACCGCGGAACACCTGCACCAGGGTAAACCTCCGCCTACCCCAGTCCTGCTTTACAGGTGAAAATAGAGCAACAGGACCGCTGAGTCTTTGATTTTATTTATTTTCTGCTGTGTTTCACTTGCATCTATTTCAAAGAGTGAGTGTAAACACAAAAAATATTTTATTTTATGTGCTGGAATGTGCAGAAAATAGGTTTAAATGTTAAACTAATTTATTCAACTCAGAGAATGTTGCATATAATAAAATTTTTGCTTGATGCATAAAGTTAAAAGATTAAAACTGATAAAACAAATTAAAAAAAATAGACTTTTCCATTTGATTACATTTTGTATGATGGATTATGTAGAAAAAGTAGAATTGGGCTGAAAGATCTATCGCTCTATCACCTCTTCAGGTTGTAAATCGTGTTTTTAAAAAGTAACTAAGTAATTAATTACTTTTGAAAATAAGTAATCAGTAAAGTAACAGGATTACTTTTTTGGGGAAGTAATCAGTAATTAGTTACTGATTACTTTTTTAAGTAACTTGACCAACACTGGTGGTGACACTGAAAACGCTTTTCTGCCTTATTCACGCGAACAATTAGTGCGACTGATGCGTTTGAAGTGCGAAGTAAAATATGCGCTTCATTTTATATGGTGCATTTTGGGCATTCAAGGTTCAAGGTTCTTTATTTGTCACATGCATAGTTATACAAGTATAACACACAGTGAAATGTAGCCTAACACGCTCCTCGACATGTGCAAAAATTGGGGTGGGGGGGGTGGGGGGGTGTAGAGGAAGAACATTATATATATATACATATAGTATGTACACTGGGTGAATCTGCAGTAGTAGCAGCAAGCAGGTGAATTCTGTACATTAATATGAATAGACATCTGACTATTTTACAGGATAGACAATATAAACATATTTAAAATTAAAGGAATTTGAAATGTACATTCGCGCTTATCGCATCTGCCGCTCAATTTGGAAAAATCTGACTCCAGCGTCAAGTCACGACAACCAATCAGGTGACGGGCGTCAGTGATGCTGTGACTGAGTGAATGGAGTCACAGCATCAGCAGGACATGGATACTGATAAACACCGTGGCTCATCACCCCAAGCTACATGACACCAGCTGTTTTCTATACAGAAACAGGAATAAAATAATAAACATTATAAAGAGATTAAACTAATTAGACAGGAAAGCTATTAAGAGGTTTGTGGGTGGCTCTTTTTTTTTTTTGCCTGTCGCATTTGGTTCTTTAGCCGTCAGAATTGTTGTCTGAAGACCAACAAGGATACCCAATAGATTTACTTTGCCAAATGGATCATCACGGCCTTGCCGTATTGGTCCATTTGATCGACCTTTGTTGTTATTATTTATTTTATTTTCAGTTGTTACATACGGGACAGACATGACTGAGGGATAGGAAAGGGAGAAAGAAAGATGAAGGAAAAGGAAAAACAGAAGGGAAGAGAGACAGTGAGAAAGGGCACTCAAAAACAGAAAGAAGAGAAAAAAAATCTCCTGGATCACCTTTTGAGAGAAAACAAGCAAAAAAAAACAAAAACAGAGCAATATACTAAGCACAACACCATCACGTTTTTCTAGCTAAGTGTAAACAGCAGTAAATACTAAATATTGAATGTTGTTGTGTAGCAAGCAGGACCGACAGCGCACAATGTGCTTGGAAATAGCAGCCAATAAAGGTGTAGTTTATGTCTATGAACAGTAAACACCAGTATGCACACCTGTGTGGATCAGCGCACTTGTATTCAAAAGATTTCCCCATGCTAGAGGATGTAGAGATCCATAGCCCTGTCCCCCAGGGCATGAAGCAGAGGAGATCCAGGCTCCAGACATCCAGAGTGCGAGAGCCCAAGGAGGACCACCGGAGGGGCATCCGTGCCACCCTCCTGGGAAGAGCTGAGGAGAGCCCCAGATGAGGGGTCACCCAGTAGCCACGGAGCAGAGGTCAGAGGGGGTTGCAGTGGCGTGCCCGCCGGCTCTGCCGGCAGCCAGCTGTGCCAGAGTGACCTGAGCCGCAGGCCCAGAGGCCCGAGGACCCCCTTTGCCCCAGAAGAGGCCTGACTGAGCAACAGGCACCAGGCCCCGCCAAGTAGTCACCGGGAGTGAACTGGTACATACCTGAGCGCCCAGCCCAGGCATCAGTTACTGGCAGGAAGTGTGGAGAGGGGAGATAGGCCTTTGGAGGGCCTGGGAGTTCCCAGAGAGGTGGAGTGTAAGACCCGACCTGATATATAGACACAGACAAACAGGTACACACAGACACAAACATGCATTCCCGCCCTTATGCACACATATACAAATACTCAGCACTCACCCAACGTAGGGATAGACATACATGGACACTGTACACACAATCACACTCCCCAAACAAACTCTATACCCCAGGTCCAGGTACCCTTGCCCCTGGAGGGGTAAACGGCACCGAGACCCAGGAGATGTTACCCTTTCCCCCGGGGTGGAGGCAAGCAGACCACCCCAGGCTCCGCAGCAGCAGGAAGGCCAGCAGAGATGGCCAGCGAGGCCATTGGGGGCCATCGGGGACATCTGGTTGCCTGAACTGTGGTAGGACAAAACTGTGCAAACCATTCATCGATCGTGGATTGAACTCACACCACTAAACTACCAGATCACCAAACAGGCCTGAACTGGATTCTATTGACACTTTAAAAGACCCAGGTCTGACATTCCTTTATTTTATTTTATTTTGGGTATCTGTGCACACACACATAATTTTGGTTGTTATTGTTAAATGCAATACAGTGCACAAATTTCAAATACAGTTGAACCATTGCTTCACATCATTTGTGGTTGTGTTTTCATTGTGGTTACCCATCCTCTAGGCTCCTGCCGTTCCTGAAGTCTTCTTATTTGCCCATTGTTTATATATTTTGTTACATACTGGTTACATCCACCTCTGACAGAAAGTGTGACTTGCTGTGCTTCTCAAAGCAGGCATATAAGGTTTAGCCCATTCCACATGTGCCTGATGTTTGAGCCAACGTAGCAGGACTCCACCTTTTCCCTATACTGTCCCTTAGCTGTATTTATTGCTCTTCTGACAGTGTACCAGGCTACAGCAATGGATGGCACAACATGATCAGATCAGATCCACATTTATGGATATATCCAGTGATGGATAAAAAGTTAAAAAAAACTTCACAGTCTTTAGTGTACAGGGTGGGCCATTTATATGGCTACACCGTAATAACATGGGAATGGTTGGTGATATTAAAGTCCTGTTTGTGGCACATTAGTATATGTGAGGGGGCAAACTCCTCAAGATGGGTGGTGACCATGGTGGCCATTAAGAAGTCGGCCATCTTGGATACAACTTTTGTTTTTTCAATAGGAAAAGGGCCATGTGACACATCAAACTTATTGGTAATGTCACAAGAAAAACAATGGTGTGCTTGGTTTCAACGTAACTTTATTCTTTCATGAGTTACTTACAAGTTTCTCTTTGTTCACAGCCATTGACATGTCGAAGAGGTTAACACGTGAGGAGCGGATCGAAATTGTGTTGATATCTGGTGAACGCAGTAACCGGGTCATTGCAGCAGATTTCAATGCAAGTTGGGCAAATAGCACCCTTGCAAACTCCAGCTACTGCAGCATCTCAACGAGGATGACCCAGATCGGCGCACAGAATTTGCAGAATGGGCAAAACAAAAATTGGAACAGGACCCTCAGTTCACGCAGAAGATTTTGTTCAGTGATGAGGCAAACTTTTATGTGAATGGTGAGGTTAACAAACAAAACCACTCCTATTGATCTGACACTAAACCACATTGGATGGATCCCTCCAAGACTGGTGGAACAACAAAAGTGATGGTTTGGTGTGGTATGTGGGGTACAACGATAGTGGGTCCATTCTTCATCAATGGAAACCTCAAGGCCACTGGATATTTGAAATTGCTACATGATGATGTGTTTCCCTCTTTATGCACTGAAGCTGGCACGTTCCCTGAGTTTTTCCAGCAAGATGGTGCACCACGACATTATGGGTGCCAGGTCCGAGCATTCCTAGATGAACAGTTTCCTGGAAAGTGGATTGGTTGTCGTGGGCCAGTTGAATGGCCCCCAAGGTCTCCCGATCTGACCCCCTTAAACTTTTATCTTTGGGGTCATCTGAAGGCAATTGTCTATGGTGTGAAGATACGAGATGTGCAGCACCTGAAACTACGGATACTGGATGCCTGTGCTGGCATTTCTCGTGCGGTGTTGCTATCAGTGTGTGAAGAGTGGGAGAAGAGGGTTGCATTGACAATCCAACACAATGGACAGCACATTGAACACATTTTATAAGTGGTCAGGAACTTGTAAATAACTCATGAAAGAATAAAGTTATGTTGAAACCAAGCACACCATTGTTTTTGATCCAGGATGTTATGGCAATGCGTTGTAAAGTTTATGTGGTGGTAGTACTTTGGCAGAACCTTCTTCAGGTTGAAGTCACCAGCCACGATAAAAACTGCTTCCAGGTGCTTCCTCCGGGTCGATAACATCATTCAGCTTGTCTAGCACCCACATGATGTTGGTGTGGGGTGGAATATAAGCAGCAGTCCAGAACACAGCTGTAAACTCTCTAGGCAGATAAATGGTCTGCATCTGATCATGATGTATTCAAGATCAGAAGAGCACCCGAAACAAAACTACGTGTACATCCACACACCACCTTCTGTTAGTCATTATGTAGACCTCACCTCCATTCTGCTTACTCGACTCCTTTGTCCAGTCCTGGAGGTGAACAGAGAGGTCACAGTAGCCAAGTCAGGGACTGAGAGATCCATCCATGTGTCAGTAAAAAAAAAAAAAATTACAAACCTTAATATACCAACGGAAAGTCATCCTGGCCTTTAGTTCATCCACTTTGTTTTCCAAAGTTTGGACATTAGCTAGAAGACTGATGAAAAGCGAGGAATGGTGTTGTCTGGCATCAATGTAGCATCAATATGGAGACAGAGGCAATATGTTCCAACTGACATTCAGCCCATCAACCATCTTTGACAGCTTTATGGTCTCTGACTGTGAGGTTGCTGTTCTGGAATTTGATATCACCCCAAAATAGAAGTGTGTTCAGGCTAATGGTTTTGCTGGTGCACACAGTGTAATTTAACGTACCAATGTTGTTTGATTTTAAAACTTAATTTTGTGTTTATTTTTGAAGACATTATTAGCTTCTCTATTTCACTGTCTGGCTCCACATTGTTGCCCTAATCCATAAAAAAAATGTCTAATAATAGTGTGATTACTATGTAATACAAAAGTGAGCCATATATATTTTTCTATATTTTTGATTTCATGTTTATGAATACAACTTGCTTATTTTTATGTGTCTGGATAGGTGCATGTTCCTGCCAGTCTCGTGCTTTCTGGCTGTCTGTCGCCACATTGACACACTACTCAGTGCTAGAACTCCCATGAGTTTACATTCAGTCATACTGTCTCCAGGAGCCCTGTGAAGTGTTGTCAACTGAAGGGCATGTTCATAATACAGCTATAAACTGACCTTGTAGGTCAAAAAGAAATATCCAACACCAGTTATTCAGGAAGTATAATAATTGATTAATTGGCTAAGAATGTACATGCTTTTCAGTCTAAAAAAATCGCCTCTCCAACTTAACACAAATGAGGAAGCACTCACACAAATACATGCATAGACATTGACACACTTACTCTCAGATTCAATATGTGATGCCATCACACACACACACACACACACACACACACACACACACACACACACACACACACACACACACACACACACGCACACAGGTAAAAGTTGTACTTTCCTTTCCTGTTCACTCCTACCTGCTTGTCTGAGTCTTGAGAGGGATTCTTTAATGAGAGAGCAGTGCGGGCGCTCATGAAATCATTTAAATTTCAAATGCATGAGGTGATTATGCTAGTGAATTAGCCCAGTGACTTATTGTGGAATAATTTAGCTCAGTCAGGCAGAATGGAGACAGCTAATGTCTATGGAGACCTCACAAAGACAGGGCTAGGGTGGGGCTTTGTGGGTTTACGGGTGGAAGGGTTAGTGGGAGGCAAAAAAATGAAAACTGAAAACAGAGAAGAGATGGAGTAAGACAGAACAGCAGGGGTGGTTACTGTGTACACACACCCTACAAAAGACATGGACAGATGAAGAGAAGGAAAGCCCAAAGACAGTGAGGCATAAACCCAGAAGTATGAATAGATATTAGAGCAAGAGAGAATGGAAGAGGAAAGTGATAAACACAGGGAGAGGAGAAATCAATAGATAGGAGGCATGGAGATGGTAATTGCCTGACAGACATGAATGGAAAGAAGAGCTGAAGAGGGTGAGCATGCAGGTGCAGAACAGTAGCAGAAAAGAAAGAAAGAGAGGCTGTGAAGGCAGTTAGATGACAGAGAAAAAACTTTGGGTAAGCGGGATGAGGATATCTGCTATGAAATTTTGAGACAGTTAAATGCTGAGAATCTGGTAAAAAGGGAGACAAGTGGGAGGAATAACATAGATGAAAACTGTTTCTTCTACCACAACAGTTTTGTTGGTTTTTTTTTGCATCTTTTAAAAAATATATATTTTTGTAGATTTTTCTTATCTATCATCGTGTTATTTGCATTTCTGTCTTACTCATTTCCTCTTTTATTTCGCTCATCATTTTCTTGTGTATTTTAATTGGTTTTATGTCCTGTCTTTGTTTCCGCTGATTTTGATTGTGTGCCTCATTTTCACTCCACCTGCATCTTAGCTCTATTGTATTTGTAAGCCTGTTTTTCCCATTACGTTTTTCATTTTCTTGAATTTGTTTTGAACTTTTCCCGGTTGTCCCTAATATCTTGTTTTCCCACCTATTTGTAAGTTCATATAAAGTTCTTTTGCTTTACTTCACCTTCCAGCTTCAAAGGGTTTTAGCTTAAACAACATAACATTAAAATTCAACAAAACAGATGTTTTGTAAATTTTATGAGGATGAGCCCAGATTATGCATATCAGTCCATCTATGCATCTTCTTCAGCTGGCCAGTGTGGTGATGCAATAGTTAATACTATCACCTTACAGCAACACAGTCTTTTCAATATACTGGCTGGCCGAGGCCCTGGTCTGTGGAATTTGTATGTTCTCCCCGTGTCTGTATGGCTTCCTCCCACAGTTAAAATACTTGAATGTAAGGTTACTTGGCGATTCTAAACTGGTCATATGTGTGAATGTAAGACTGAGTGATTGTCAGTCTCTACAACCCTTTTACCTACTCGGATCAACTTGATGCAACTAGAAGCAGCTCGACTCGTTTTCCATTACAATCAAGTACTGCCAATGCCCAACTAGGGTAGTTGCATAAAATACTTACATTATTAATTAGTATCTATCAACTTGATTTTTATGTTTTTACTTTTGCAGGCAGCTTCAACAGACACAAGGTAAGCCTAGAACAGTCCCAGAAAAGGTTTTCTGATGAGCATGGAGAGCTTATTATAGTACAATTTCATAAATATGGGCACTTCCTACAACTGGGGTTGTCAAGAAATTGATTTTCAGACGCTAATCAATACTAAAAATTTCTATCAGATTAGATACACTACTCATTTGTGACAGTATTGATATAAACAGTGCCATCTTTGAATCCTCCAGCTGGTACATAACTTCCTATAGCACCATTGTAGACACGGAGGGACACAGCCTTACTAGCAGCTGTGTACTTGGATATCATGTCTAAGTAGTTGATGTCCACAACACTTAAGAGGAATTTCCAAAAATATATAGAGGATAAATCATCATGCATATTAACTTGGCTGGTGCACATGTTAATGTTAGCCGCTAAATTATTAGCAATTACTCAGTAGCAGCAAACACAGCCTCAGAGACTCACAAGCTAGTGTACTCCTAATGCTGGTACTGGCTTGGGACCAACAACAGCATTAGTAATTGGTAGCACATAAAATCTTTGCCAAATCAAACATGCAGATCCATCCACTGTGTTAACACCTGTAGAAATAAAGGTGCATCTGATGGCAATCTTATCCAATAGTTACATTAGGTGTCTAATATCGTAACGGCTATAAATAATAATAAAATGACAATGCTAATGTGGAATGTAGTCATGTTATCAGTCCTGCAAGTCTGTGATGTTATAATGGATGGCCTAAATTTAAAAGGCTAAAACAATTATTTGTCTAAAATTTGTTATCTTCTTCTTCCCTCCATCACAAATCACACTGATAGTTGTGTTGACCCACTGCATCATGCCTGCAAACTCTTCTTCACCTCCTCTGTCCACTGTCCGTTGCTTTGGGTGGTTGACCCCAGGTATTAAAAAAATCATCTAGCTTCACTATTTATGCTTGTGATGTTCACCTTTCCACCTTTCTCCCTCTTATTCACATAGAAGGTTTCTGTTTCGTCTCAACTGGCTTTTATTCCTCTTTTCTCCAGTGCATAGCTCCACCTCTCCAGTTTCTCTTCAAATTGTTCCCTACTCTCTCTACAGATTACAATGTTTTCTGCAAGCATCACAATCAACAATAAAGACATAAATCCTAATAAATTCTTCCTTGACCTCATCTGTCAGTCTATCCATCACAAAAAAGAAGTTTAGGGGTAATTCTTGATGTAATCTCAGCCCCACCTAGAACCTATCTATAATTTCTATTGCACACCTCACCACTGTCTAATTGTCTGTATACATGTCCTGCACCAACCTCGCATACTGCCACTTCTGACTTCCTCATAGAGTACTACCGTTCTTCTCTTGGCACCCTGTGAAATGCTTTCTCTAGCTCCACAAAGACATTGTGCGACTCCCTCTGACCTTCACTATACTATATACTCCTCCATCAACACAAATGCCATATGCCACAAAGCAAATCACATCTGTAGTTGTCCAGCCTGAACTTCTCCAGTGGTCTGGTAACTCTTCCGTACTACCCAGAGTCTGTGTCACTTCTTCCTAAACTTAAAATTCTTTCTTCTTCAACATCCCCCACTTAATGCTTTCCTCTGTTTTACACTCACTTGCTCTTCTTAATGTCCAAAGTCAAACCTATGTGCACCTTTCTCCACTCTTGTAAGTCTCCCTTTGTACCTCCCAATTCATAAAAAATGTCTTCACCACAACCATTTCTACCCTTTTTGCAAATTCCCCACCATCTGTTATCCTGCATTTCGCCTAATCATGCGACCCAACTCTTCCTCGTCACTTCTGTTCCCTGCACCTACATGCCCACTGACGTCTGCTGCAATCACTAATCTTTCCTCTGGGAACACTCTCCACCCCTAATTCTGTCTAAGAAGTGATATGGTTCTGTTAAGTCCCAGACTGAAACTAAAAAAAAGTCTTTCAGCACTTAGACCAACTCTACAAGAAAACCAAAGAAAATGTCGAGCCAAATCCCAAGAAACAATACATTACCTCAGAATACCTAAAAATGTTGTCTTTATTGTTTTTTGGCAACCCCTAAGAGAATCATAAAACATTTTTCATATGTACATGTTAAAATTATGTTAATAATTACACCCGTGATATCCAATATGTTATTGAATGTCAAGTATTTTCCTTGAGTACTGAGTATTGTGATAACCCTACTCACAAGTGATTGGCTGCATATGTCAAGAACTGGGGGTTGGTGTGCGGTGTGTACCCGAAAGCAGACTCATTACACGTGTAAACTATTTAGAAGGTTTTATTTAAAAAAAGGCAAACTCAAACTAGAACATCCCATATGGAAAAGATATATATAAATCTTATAAAGTTTGTGTCTGTCTAGTATGTAACTTGTATGAAAAGCATACAAGAGTGAAAACAGATATAAGATCCCTTGAAAAATCATCTAAATGAAACTTGTATGTGGATACTTACTAAAACAATATATGAAAGTAATGAGAAAGTGGCCACTTTCATGAGTAAATCATATAAGCCTTATATGATTCACTATATGAAGTAGGCCACACCTTATTCAAGTCTTTTTATAAGTTTTTACTAATTCTTTTCCATATGGGATGGCTTGAAACTGAAAAAATAAACAGGAGACCTGGCGCCAAGGAAGGTCAAGGATGGAGAAACGTTCGAACATGGGGGACACAAGGAGAGCAACGGAACTGGAAACTCTGTAACAGAGGAAGACAAGCAGGAAGACGAGAGAATGGCTAGAAGTGAGTAGGTATTGCAGTGGGGTGTGCTTACTTGTGGATGAAGACCAATTAGCCTTGGAAGGCGTGTCTGTGGGAGTGTCTTGTAGGGGGTCGGCATGGTGAGAGGAGATGGTCCAGTTCTAGGAAGTCCAGACAGCAAATCCAAGAGAGTCACGACAGGCAGGAGGGAAGGCAAGTGAGCCCAGTGAGTATGAAACCTTCCGTTTGTAGTTGACTGTAGTAGTTGAACTGAACAGGACCAGCGCTGAAGAGTAGCACAACAGGGGGTGAATCTGATGGAACTGCAAACAGGGAGGCAACGTTAAACATGGGAAAGACAAGCATGAAGCTTAACACAAGGAGGCAGAGTTACCACCAATGGTAGCAGGACAAACTGGTGAGAATGGCAGGCGGTGCTGGTTTAAAAACCATCCTGCTTATTTCCCTGGAATGAGCAGTAGGTGAAGTGCTAGAAACTCCATCCCAGAGGATGGAAATCTGGAACTCCTCTCACAAACAGGAAACCACCTAGACACTCTAACGGCACAAGATTTTTGGATGATCCATCTGTGGATCCCAGTGCTAAGGATTTGGAATCCATTAGAACTCCAATTGCCTGACCAGAAAGCACTAAAATGCTGTGTAGCACTGATGACAACTGTACTCAGATGATCATTTGTTATGGGCTTGTTACCATAAGCAACCATTTGTATTACACACATTAATATAATATTGATTTTGTATGCCTACAAAAGAAAAACAGTATTCATGCTTGACTTGTCAGTGCAAGGACATTCACACTGTGAATGAGTTTCAAAGAACTGTAAACAATACACAGTCTCTATGAGAGTTAAGAACCACAAAAATACAACTCACCTTCCTCTCTCCACTGTACTGTATTTAACCCTCCACTCCACACACATAACACAAACACACACACACTATAGAGTATATTATGTTCAGCTGTCAAGGCAATTATTTGTGATTAATCATTTGATTGATGTGGCAAACATGTTTCTGCTTACGACCAAATAATGGATCAATCAGGGACAGGAGAGAGATCATTTAGAAACACAGGAGAAGCCATAAATTATCTGTGATTGCCTTACACATGATTAATGTTCTAGTCTACATTGCCCTAATGTGATTCATCAGTGTTTTATATGTAATTGGTGTATATGGAGAGGGATAAATTCCATAGGTGCAGCTGGAAATAAAACATCCCAAAAGTGATTGCATGTGGGGTTGTTGTATGAAGAGTGTGTCTTTAATGGCAGCTTTGAATTTAATAAGCTTGTCATGCATATAGACAACATGTACCTATGTGTTACCTGTGGAAGTTACAGTATCTAGTTCAATTCTATCTTTAGGCACTTACTGTACTGTTACTACCAATTAGTCATAAAAACACAGTTTTCCAGTTTTACAAGCACAAAATAGTATTATTGCACCAACAAGGTGATATTCACAAGGCTATTAGCTGAACAAGGCTTTACAGCTAAAAACTTGGTGTGGAGTATGTCCTTAAAAATCTGTGTAAACTGGACAAGTGGAAGACACAGGAAGAACTGGTAGGCCTAAAACAGCTATCCATACTAGATGAAAAGAATCTTAATGTCATGCCCTTAAGAAATAGGGGAAAATCCAGCTAACACAGGATCTGAGAGATTGATCTGGCCATCTTATTTAATGGTTTTTATTTATTTTACTACTTTCTACATTATCGATACATACTGAAGACATCAAGATATATGGAATTATGTAGCAAAGAAAAAAACTGATAAATAACTCCAAATATGTCTTATATTTTAGATTCTTCCAAGTTGCCACCCTTTCCTTTCTTGGCAGCACTGCAAACCATTGGTTCATGATGTAGTCACATGAAATGATTTACACTTCACAGGTGTGCCATATCAGGGTTCATTTGTGGAATTCTTAATGGGGATGGGACCATCAGTTATGTTGTGCAGAAGTCAGGTTGGTACACACAATGTGCTTACACATGGCCCACATACCGCAAAGAATGACAGCCCTTTGGTTTGCCAGAAGTAATCCACACATGGGCCAGCACAAGGCCAGTTGCAGACACACTGCTGGCCCTGTGCTGGCCCAGAACAGTTTCAGCTCTGGCCCCAGATGTCAGCCTAATGTGTACCTTAATCAAGCCATGTAATAACAACATGCACCGGTACATATTAGTGCAAAAGTAACATGACGAAAGTCTGTTCAGACAGTGAATGGATTGATTCGTATGTAGTGCTTTTCTACTCTGGTGGATTACTCAAAGTGCTCTATACAACATACCACATTCACCTAATCACACACTTCCTCTAAACTGAGTGCTTCCTAACTACATTCATACTCTCAACTAGGGATGGGTATCGTTTAGGTTTTATCCAATACCAGTACCAAACCGGTACTTTTGAAACAGTCGCGGTGCTTAAACGGTGTTCAAACGGTGCTCAAACCAGTGCTTAAAGAAAGGAAAACACAAACTTTGTCCAAAGACCTCTCATGTTTAGCTGTTTTTCTGTAAAAAGATAACAATGTTAGCCTTTTCTGCAGCTATATTGCATATGGTATCACTCTTGCCTGGAAGCAATGCTTAAACAATGGAAAAACACAAACTTTGTCCAAAAACCTCTCATGTTTAACTGTTTTCCAATTTTTCTTTGGTCATTTTAGCCTTTTTGGCCAGGGTGAAGAGAGTATCTGCCATCAAACAAGAAGACAGCCGCATGTAACTACAACGGTGTTTGCTAGTTCACCTTACATTCATTAATGTAATAACGTGGTTAGCGTACTCAACGTAAATTACACACAAACAATATTAAGCTACTTATGCAGAGAAGAACGGCTGCTGCTGCCATCATCATCCGTCATCATTTCTGCTACACTGGCAGGGCTAGGGGCCAGGACTCTACTCTTCGGGTTCTTGGGGGATGTTGCTAACTCCGGGTCCAATAACAGGCACCACACCCGTAGTAGGTACGGTGCATTTCTCGGCTTTAAAAAAACCTGCTATGCGTCCCCAGTTATTTCATCAGATTCAAGGTGTTACCTCCTTTGCACAGTATCACCATAAAGCACTTGTTGCAGGCTGCTGAGTTTGCATCTTTTGCTGTGAAGTAGAGCCAGACTTTTGACCGCCATGGGCATTTGTAATCTGTAGCTCTGCTCTAAAAGAACGTATGTACCTGGGCCTGCCTACTATCCTTGGAAACGTAAAATGTTTGGCTAGAAGCTGAAGTGTATCACATCTCAGGAAAAAAAAGCACCAAAATGTGCGCTGCTTTTCGGTCTGGTTACTACCGGTACCCACCCCTACTCTTGACATGCAGACTGGAGGAGACAGGGATTGAACCACTAACCTTCCAATCAGTAGGTGATCTGCTCTACCTGGTGAGCTACAGCCACCCGGTGGCAAAGATGAGTAAACCGTCACTAGTTTGGATAAAGTGTGCACTCACAAACCTGTCAAACCTACATTTCAAACGTTGGCTACCATAGCAGTATAGTACTGCAACATGGCATTTGGTTCTTCTAAATAAAATGGGGAAAATAGGAACATAAATAGTGCCATCATTGCCAGACCTGGCCTACATCTGATTGACATACACCCTGCCATGACACCAGTCAGTCAGAAGTGCCAGCTTGATGCCAGATCCAGGTCAAACCATGTTTTCTATGGGCCTGGGCCACATAAACCAAACCACAATAGACAGTGCCATCTATGCCCGGCCTGGCCCATATCTGGATGACATACGTCTCTTGTCATGCCACAAGTCAGCCAGCTGTGCCGGCTTGATACCAGATCCGGGCCAGACCTGCTTGCTATGTGGGACTGTGTACATTTCGTACTTTTCCTCTCCAAGGCGTGAAATAGATGTGCATGCAGTAAGTTGTAAGGAAGATATTTTATTTCAAGCCAATATCAGAATAAACATGGTAACGTGTTTAAACAGATATTGCTGACACATTTACATGTAAATACATATTAGCCACCTAGCTTAGTTTCTAGCGTTGGAGGACCCAGGGATGTAATTCATACCTGCCTCTGCTGGTACTGCAACTTCTGCATGCATGTCCATTTTACATTTTTGAGAGGCAAGGCATGAAATGGATACGGTGGACACTTTGCCAATGACATTGGGGTGCATATATCGATCCCTAAAAAGGATCCTAAAATTTCATTTGAAAACCTTTTTTTTTTTTTTTTTTTAATAAATAACTGCTTTGAAAATGGAAAAATCTGTGTATTAAATTTGAAAAAGTATTGTAAAAATAATGCTTATTAGAATGAATTTTTGGTCTTGTTTTTAGGACTGAGGATAAATGATGTCCTATTTTCTTTTTTACACAAGATAATTCAAATTCATGGAAGAAAATTGCCAAAAGAAAAAAAAAATTCATTGGGGTCATCACTGGGAAAATTGTGCATATTTGTATGTATTACTGTCATTGCTGCAATATCTAACATCACACACAAAGGCAAGTTCCCCTTAATCCACACACTGTTGGTTTAACGGGTACAACAAGTTACGGGTACATATTTGCATAACTTTTTAGGGTATATGTACAAGTACCGGTAATTACAAGTACGAAACATGTACTGTGCTTCATTAACGAGTAACAGATGTAGTACATAACAATAACCTACAGCACACCAGAAAAATAGATTCGGCCTACCTTTTAGGCTCAGGTGCAGTGACACGGCTTTAACAAGAAGAAACCGGTCGTTAAGTGATGGCGTGACGAATCCTACTTCCGGGCCTAAAGTAGTCTGCGTTTAATATGGCTTTTGTGTTGTTAACATGTTTAATGTTTTGTATTTTCTTCTATTTAATCTCAAAAAGCTCCTAAAACAGTCAGTGATCACTGTTGACCTCCCTCAGCTTTTATTACCGCTAATCATTTATTTAAGCTCAGTTTTTAAAAACCTTAGGATGTAACTACAGCCCAGCCCATGCAGCAGTATATGAATGACTAACCTCGTATTGTGGATGGATTATCTCAGTTGTTCTCCTGGCTGAAGTTTGGTCCTTTTACAGCATCCTGCCATGCGATTACCTTTGTTCCTGACCACCGAGAACTCTCACATTAACGTTTATCGAGTGGAAAAAAGTTAGCTTGTTTATATTATGCTAACATAGCTGTGTCGCTAGCGGTCACATAGCACAACATTATATACCAGCTAGCCAAACTTCAGTAACCCTACAAACGTCACTGTCAGGGGTTGTGTGTGGAGGCGTGGAAGAGATGACCCAAACGCAGGACTCACGGTGCAGAAATGATGACGATTTATTGGAGCGGGTGAATGAGCAAAGCAGGAACAAAGGACTGACTGGCTGGTTGGCTGGAAGACTGGATGGATGAATGGATGAATGGCTGGCTGGCTGGCTAACTGACTGACTGACTGAACATACATACGGAGAGATGACATGAACATCAATGACAGGACAAAGAACTGGTGAAACCGAGGAACTTAAATACACAGGTTGAATGATGACAATGATTGGAAACAGGTGAGTACAGGGCTGAACATAATCTGACTAATGACATGAGAGACAAGCTGACACGGGGAAAAAACAGGAAGTGAGAGCATTAATGTGGCGAACTATACTGAACATGAACAAACTGAAATCACTGGGTCAACGACCCAGGAACCCTGACAGTCACTGCTGTTTAGTTTTTTGTCTTCATTTATGTTGGAAGTGATAACAGAGCTGTACGTTTTAATTTGTTTCCAAAACCCCGCAGTCAGGACATGCTATATTGTATTTAGATAGAAGCTAGCGAACTAACTTCCTGCTAACTTCTAACTCCGTTAAATGTCATAAATTCCGTTTTCATGGATGCCTGGATGTTAAACTCAATTGTTACACCTGGTAGAGCAGAACGCTGATCATTTTATTAAAGATGAAAGACTTTAGACAGTTTTTCAACTCTCAGTAATGCCATAGTGATCGTTTGATATATGGACCTGCAGTGGAGTTTAGGCCCAGACACGGCTAGTGACGTCAGACTTAACGATCGGAAAGTCAGTCATTCACCACCATCTTTCTCTTCCTCCTGCGCACTAAAACCACCAAAGTCCTCTTCTCTAGTGTCGGAAACGAACAGGCTCAGGATGGCTACGTCATCCACTCTCCGCTTCTCTCCTGTGTTGTCACTTTCAAAACCAAAGAAATCCTCGTTGTCAGTGTCGGAGTCGAACACCCTCTGAAGGGCCGTGGAGGTGTCCTCCTCTCCATCATGCAGCTGTCCAGCCTTTCGAAATCCGTTGGTGATCGTGGATGTTTTCACACTTTTCCACGCTGTCAGAATCCACTGGTGGAGTTGAGCATAACTTGATTTTTGCAAGTTTATCGCCGCTCGCCGCTGAACACGTAGCCCTACTTTGAAGTTTGTTTTTCACGCTACTTTTGTACGGCACTACGTTGCCTGGCGAACGGACATGTGACCAACATACCACTCTTGAACCCCGATACTGTGTGTCTGATCACATGCCCTTCCGCCAGACAACGTAGTGCCGTACAACAGCGGAACAAACAAAACAAATCGTCTTACGATATCACAAAAATCATGGACAATCCATAGAAAAGCCGCACCTGACTAAAAGCCACACGGTTCAAAGCTTGTGCAAAAAGTAGCGGCTTATAGCCTGACAATTACGGTACTCTATTTTCCGAGAGGGTGTCACTGGTGAAAAGCCCACATAAGATGATCACCAAAGTATTCAATTAAATCTACAAAAGGTGTTGTTGTCTTTTAGTTCATACTTTTTGTTCCACAGCTTTAATATAATCTATAATATATTTATATGAATACTACATGTCTATTGACATGTACAACAATTAAGCATTGCCTGCACAAATGATCTGAAATAGCAAGTTCTACTGATAGCCCAACACAGCTTTATCATATTTGATACATTTATTTCTGATTACATCTAAGTAGTGATGTAAAGGATGGCACCACACAGTGTTTTAAGACATACAGTTTTCATACCTACAACAATGAAAACTGGATCTATTGAAGCAACTGAAATTGCAGCATTACCTATATACTGTGGCTTTTTAGAGATAACGGATAAGTGTTGGAAAATGCTATGTGAGCTGTACACTCTGGCAGCTTTTACGAACAGAAACACTGTCTTACTTGCTCAACTTTCCATAGATAAATAAAGACTAAAAAACCAAAACTTTAATTTGAGCTTCTTCTTTTTCATGAAATCTTGCTCACTGATCACGAATGCGATAAGTATTAATAGAGAATGATTATCACCATTTTCATCTCTTTGGAATTGAGACAGAGGGAATGACAGTTAATTGCAGGGTACTGCATCTGAAAATCTGCAATATCTGCCATAAAAAGGAGTTTTAGTGCATGCTCATATTAGAGACTTGACATTTTGAAAGCGGGTAGTCATGGTTATGTGCTGCTGTTATGTTATATCACCCCACATCTCAGCATCCCTTGTATTGTAAAAGAGGTAGCAGGGTTTAGGCATGGAAATGAGGCTTAAGCTATGATGCAAAATGCCTCATCTCTCCCCTATCCCTGCTCTCTATGCATGGCTGTGGATACAACAGATCTCACCATGCCAGAGCTTCCCTATTCCACTTTTAGTTATCCATCTCCCAACTCAGATTCCCTGCCTTCTTCACACACTTGCTCTTCCTGTCTCTCTCACAGCTTACATTAATTTTGTGGACCTTCATTAAGACAGCAAAAATTTGTAATACAGAAAAAAATGACTATTGTCTGGCTCCAGTACCACAGTGCCACCAAGTGGTTTATAACAACATGACTGTCTTTGAAAGAATCTACTGTAAGCACTTATTCTATATGCTCACACATACCCAGTGTGATGATGGATCTGTAGAGTTAGAATATGAAGGTTAACAGTTAACGGGTGCTCTGAGTGAAACCAACGCATGTGAAACAGAATCATCTGATGAAAGAGGGTGAAAGACAAAGAGGTAGGGGAGCCTTGGATCGATAGGACAGAGGAATAAAGAAAAATGAAGCCAAAAGAAAAAAAAAGAATGAAAGAAATTCACTCCAATTCTCCATCACTTTGTATATGCTTTCTTTTTCTTCGGTGATTCGTTGTGTGTAGAAACGTAACCATATCTTTGTTCTAGAACACCTGTCCCTGCCACCATGAGGCCAGAAGGCTAGGTTGGAAACTAATGCACAAACCTACAAATACAGACACATGCATGTACTGAAACACTCACAGCCAAATGACTATCTCTAAAAATTATCCTTTGACACAAGGTAGCACATAACCGTTTTAGTGCTTTTTTTATTCTAATATCTATCACTCATCACCTTGAATAATTTGCAGATTTGTTTCCATCTAAAATATACTTTTTCCTATTCAGGAAAGGCTGGCCCTTCTGATGTTAGCCTACAATTTCCTCTGAATGATCCCCTTCCAAAACTTCAATCTTTTGTTCTTCTCTGATAAAAAAAAAAGGCTTTTAACTTCGATTAAATTTAGATTCTAACCTTAAAAATATGCTCACTGGTTTCTCAAGATGGTTTATTGAGTATCAAGAAAAACAAGGTAAGCAATAAAACAGGAAGAGAGTAAGAAAACACTACATTTAAATTTGCATGCAGGTATTGGATGAAAACAAAAGGATGAACTGACAGTTTCAGGTTTTGATTTAAACACTTGTTTTTCTAGAAGTGCCTTTTCTCACAAGAAATTTCCAATAACTGTCAACACATATGTGGTGAGCCTTCCTCTTAGTGTTCCCTTAACCCAGCAAAACTTGGCTATTGGTATATTTATTATATTTGCACATTAATTTATTGTTTGTATAGTTAGTACTACACTGTGAGTTAAATATCTCATATAAATTATATGTCAGAGATATACATTTCTGATAATCTAAATTTTGGAGTTTGGAGGTCAGAAAAATAAAGGTGCCAACTGGAACCAAAAGTGGTTCTTTAGACTGATGCCATAGAAGAACCTTTTTTGGTGCCACAAAGAACCTTTCAAACAATGGTTCTTTGAAGAACTATTTCTTTCAGTGGTTCATTGAAGAACCTTTAAATGTGCCCCAAAGAACCATGAAGAAATGGTTCTTTGGGGCACCTTTATAGGTTTTTCAAAGAACTTTTTTAAAATGGTTCTTTTAAGAACCCTTTTAAATCTTTCAAAATAAAATGTAATTTCAGTAGGGTAAAATAAATACGAGTACAGCATAGACATATATTAATGGTTTATTGCCATTTCGTAGTATACCAAAAGACAAAAGGGCATTTTAACCCTCAGCACAACATCACTACTAATACATGTCACATATTAGTCATTTAAACAGTAATAATTATTTTTTTTACTATACTTTAAATAAATATATATACATATATAAATACTATATCTATAGATAACACAACATGTATTGTTTAATTAATAAAACATCAGAAAGTGATAACAACATTAGAAATAGCAATAGCGTCATAACGGACCAATAAATCAACACATTTTCATTAGCAGATGTTTGCATGTTCAGTAAAAATATTTCAACGAGTTTATGATTAAAATGATTAATGAACTTCAGCGTTATGTAAGACAAGTTTCATGTTGGACTCATTGTCTTTTGTTAGTCCAGTTTAGGACAATGTCTCATATTAAATATATGTCATATCAAAACAACCACACACCTGCAGTTGTTTCAGTTTTTCACAGGTGTTTCCTGTCAGCTGGTCAACCTCACTCAGGTGGACATCCATATCAGCCAACCAAACGACAAGCTCCTCCCTTTGTGCTTCAAATCCCTCCCACTCTGAGACAAGGAGCTGAGATAGAGAAAACAAGGGTCAATTATAAAGAAGAGAGAAAACCGAAACCCTCCTCAGAAGGTCTGACTCGCATACCTGCAGTCGACCTGTGATGGACTCCTGTTTGGCGTTCACGTCATCCCAGCAGCGGCCGCACTCCCTCGCTGTTCCCAGCAGCAGAGTCTGCAGGGTGCCCTGGAAGAGCATAGTTAATGTTCGACTCCTCCTGGTCAGGCTCTCCAGCTGGGTGACCCGAGGTCTCCCCTCTCGCTGCCACCTCTGAACACACATACAAAAATTGCATGTGAAGCAGGAGGTGCAGATTCTTTTGCTATTCTTTTCTAAATCCAGGCTTAATCACGTGGGGGTATTTGGAAAACGTTTTTGGCCAGCGGACGACTGTTGTCTCGCGGAAAGTCAAATCAAATGTGTGCGATACACAATCAATTTACAAGAACACATTATAAAAGAAAGTGCCTGATTTTAACTGAATTCTGCATCAAAACAGGGTAACAGAATTAAAACGAGTGTTTGCAGCAAATGTGAGCACAAATGATAAATGGCCTGTATTTGTATAGCGCTTTACTAGTCCCTAAGGACCCCAAACTGCTTTACACATTGAGTCATTCACCTATTCACACACTGGTGATGGCAAGCTACATTGTAGCCACAGCTGCCCTGGGGCACACATACAGAGGCGAGGCTGCCGGACACTGGTGCCACCGGGCCCTCTGACCACCACCAGTAGGCAGTGGGTGAAGTGTCTTGCCCAGGGACACAACGACCAAGACTCGAACCGGCAACCTTCCGATTACAAGACGAACACCCAATTCTTGAGCCACAATCGCCCCACAGCCTCACTTTGTACAAGCCTGCAATTAAAGTTCTCCTCTATGCAGACAACGTTCCTGTTTTCAAGGCACAACTTAGATCTGCTGTACAAATCTTATGGATACACGATAAAGATTCTGATCCCTCATCCTAATATGGTCCCAAAAGGCTAACAAAAAACAACATAGCAATAGCAATAAAACAAATGTTGAGGCTTCAAAATACAAAGTCCATAAACCAATGGCTGACATGGGTTTTATCATAAGGGGGATAAGACTAAACGTATAATACAGATTTTAGTCTGAGAGATTTGATGTTCATTTACCTGCAGATGCACTATATGCGCCTGCTCTGTGGTTTTCCACGTTTTGCAAATCACTATTTATTACAGGAAGTAGGTGAACTAAAACAAGTCATCTTTTTTTGTGAGAGGACCATATTAATGAAACAAACCTCAATGACATCATAGATATCACTAAAGATGCTCCTGCTGCTTCTCTTCCTCCTCATCCTAATTCCTTCTCCTTGTCCTCGACTTCCATACATTTGTAATTCAATCTAATTGTTTTTCCTCCCCCTCCTCTTCCTCATTTTGTTGGAGCTGTGAAAAGAATTAGTGCAAATCTGAATTAATTTGTGCAAACAAGAAAAATCTACAGCTTTTCGGTCAGAGGTAGTCTTGTGATTTAAGCTGGGTAGAGTAGATTTATGTGTTGATGCTGCCTGCTTCAGCTCTACGACTGGCTGCTGAGTCATATTTACACCCCGGCTGGATTACAAACTTTAACCACGCGCTGAACTTTGGCCCAGTGTTGATACCTCTTGTTAGTATAATGACCTCTTCTTGGCTTAATGTATGATGGTGGATAAATGAAATGTACAAAGAAAATGTAACTATATTACAAAAGGACATGCATCTTGGTAACATGAAATGACTGGAGCATAACTTGTTAACTAGTCCGAAAAGAAGTTATACAGGAACAGTCAAAGACACACCTTCTCATGTGTCACATTTCTATTCATTCAAAACACCTATGCATAGCTGTATTTTATACAGCTCTTACAGAATTCAAAGTACAGGCTGATGTGAGTATTTAACGTACGGCTCCGCACTACTGAATTTCTGAGTTTCTAGAGCAGACACACAATTCACATCACAACAAGCTTCAGGCGCCATTTTAATGACTTTAACAATATAATAAAATTTCATTTCGGTCTAGCTGACATTACGTTATGTACGTAGCACGCAATTGAACCACATATTTTAGAGGCCAAAGGTTCAAATTAGATGGAAGCACCTTCACTTAATTATAACAGTGGTTTTGTTAGGAAAACAGTTCTGTATACTAAATTAACTATGTGCACGTTAGCATATGCTACTTCCGGTGCGGAAACTCCCGTGAGGAGCTTTGTTTCCGGTGTCCTATTCACGCCCTGTTTACGGTCCAAAACAAGTTAAGCAAATGAATGAATCAAGCGGCGATTTACATTTCTATAGATGTCTTGGGCATTTACCCAATATATCTGTAAATGATGTTCATCGACTTGTCGATATTTTTCCCCGTGCCTCAGAGCAAAAGAGAAAAGGGATTCAAATGTTATATTTCTCAGCTGTCCCTCGTTTATCTCTGTCAGGCTAAGGAGGGACTCGGAGGCAGACCGTCACTTAAGTTCACAATTTATTTACACACAGACACCAGGTGCGGATATATACAGGTGAGGGGGCAGAGGAAGAGGGTCTCTGGGGAACACAGGCACGGGAAGGGAACGGGCTATGTACACAATCCTTCACTGAAGCTCAGGTAGCTCGGACTCCGGCTTTTAGCTCACCAAACAGCGGTCCTCAGGCTGGCGAGAAATCTGGCACAGGAAGGAAGAACAGGTAAGTTGCAGCACGAAAGAAACTCGGGAAAAAGCTCAGATTTGCAATGACACTGACGAGTGTTACACAATAATCCAGCGAAGAAGCACTCTCAGCAGCCGCCTTAAGAAGTGAATGAGATGAGACGATTGTTTGCAGGTGTCCGAGCCAGGGGCTGGAGCCGTCATGACTCCGCCCCGGTAGAGCGCAGTGCGTGGGAGGGGAGAGAGAGAGACGCAGCACAACAAAAACACTTGTAGCCATACAGAGTCAGCCGAGAAGGCACAGGGTCATGACAGTACCCCCCCTCAATGGGAGCCCCTCGGCGACCCACCCGGCCTACCCGGATGCCGCCGGTGAAACTCGCGGAGCAGACCAGGAGCCAGAACTGCCGACCGGGGCACCCAGGAACGTTCCTCTGGCCCGTAGCCCTCCCAGTCCACCAGGTACTGAACGCCCCTCCCCCGCCGCCGAGAGTCCATAATGCAGGTGATGTTCCTGCCCATCCACGAGCCGGGCGGGCAGAGGGGGCCTGGAAGGAGGGCACAACGGGCTGGAGAGCACGGGTTTGACCTGGGAGACATGGAAAACATTATGGATACGCATGTTGCGAGGCAGCTTCAGACGGACAGACACCGGATTGACCAGGGCCTCGATCTCGAACGGATCGATGAACGCCAGGGAAAGTTTCTTCGACTCAGCACGAATGGGAACGAAGCGTGAGGAGAGCCATACCTGTTGCCCAACCGTATAGGCAGGTGCAGGGATCCGGCGGCGGTCGGCGAGCGCCTTATTGAGCTCCGCTGTCTGCAGCAGAGAGGCTTGAGTGGACCGCCAGGCCCGGCGGCACCTGCGGAAATGATGTTGCACTGATGGGACGGTATGCTCACCTTCCACGGCCGGGAACAGGGGTGGTTGGTAGCCCAGTGAGGCTTCGAACGGCGACAGTCCAGTGGCTGATGAGGTCAGGCAGTTGTGGGTGTACTCAATCCAGGGGAGTTGCTCGCTCCAAGTGGTCTGGTTGTGACAGATGACACAGCGGAGTGCTGCTTCAAGCTCTTGGTTGGTACGCTCGGTCTGTCCATTGCTCTGAGGGTGGAAGCCCGAAGAGAGACTGACCTTGGCGCCCATCTGCGTGCAGAACTCCTTATAAGCCCGAGAGGTAAATTGGGGTCCCCGGTCGGAGACGATGTCCATCGGAATGCCATGAAGCCACCACCTCTCTGGGGACATCTTAGGCCCTCCAAGGTTTGGAGGCCTATCTCCCCTACCACCACTTCCCCTGCCAGTGGCGGACTCCCTCAGAAATCGGTGCGTTGGTGGTTCTTTGTGTCCGGGGATGGGCGTCCAGGTACACACCGGCTCACTCCTTGGCGGCCGCTTATCGGGGCCTGGAGCCTGGGGCTCGCTCGGGCCACTTCGGAGGTGGGGTGTCCCCGGCCTCTCGGCCTGGGGCTCGGTCACTCAGGCATGGCTGGCTGCCGGCGGAGCTCACGGGCGCGTCACTGCAACTCCCCCTGGCTTCTGCTCCGCGGCTGCTGAGTGAGCCCTCATCTGGGACTCTCCTCAGCTCTTTCTGGGACAGTGGCGCGGCTGGCCCTCTGTTGGTCTTCCTTGGTCTCTTGTGTTCTGGGGGCCTCTGGATGTCTGGAGTTTTGATCTCCTCCATACCTGCTTCATGCCCTGGAGGACGGGGCTGTGGCTTGTGTGTGGCCCCCCCACACACAAGCGCGTCCATGCTCACAGGTGTACACACGGGTGATCACACCCACAAACTACACCCTTTTTGGCTCCTACCTCAAAGCACACTGTGTTCTGTTGATCTTATGTGCTGCACAATAATGTTTAATATTTAGTATTTACTGCCATATTCCCATATATCATTGTGATGTTGTTTATTCTATTACTCTTGTTCTCTTCTGCTTGTTTTCTTTTTTCTTTCTCAGCAGGTGATCCAGGTGATTGATATATGCATTTTTTTTTCTGCTCATTCTGTTGGTTTTTGTTTTTTGCCCTTCTCCCCCGTCCCTCTTCTCAGCTGTTTCTCTTTCCCTCTTTCTTTCTCCCCTTCTTTCCCCCAGTCAAGTCTGTCCCGTATTCAGTAAGTGAAAATAAAATAAACAATAAAAGGTGAATCAAATTGACCATTACGGCAAGGCTGGGATGGTCAATTTGGTAAAGTAAATCCGTTGGGCATCTTTCTTTGCCTTTAGACAACAATTCTGATGGCAAAAGAGCCAAACGGGACAGGCAAAAAAAAAAAAAAAAGGAATGCCATGAAGCCGGAATACGTGGGTGGTGAGCAGCTGGGCGGTCTCCAGGGCCGTAGGGAGCTTCGGGAGGGCGATGAAATGAGCTGCCTTAGAAAAATGATCAACGATAGTGAGGATGGTGGCATTACCTGATGATGGTGGGAGCCCCGTAATGAAGTCCAGCGCTATATGGGACCAGGGCCGTCCTGGCGTGGGGAGCGGTTGAAGAAGCCCGGCGGGTGGTTGGTTGGGACATTTGTTCCGGGCACATGTGGTGCATGCCATAACGTACTCCCTGGCGTCCTTGTCCAAGGAGGGCCACCAGAAAAACCGCTGGAGGAAGGTGAAGGTGCGGCGGGCTCCTGGATGACAGGTGAACCGGGCAGTGTGGCCCCAGTGGAGCACCTGGGGTCAGACAGCAGCAGGGACAAACAACCGACCAGGGGGGCCCGGGTCAGGGTCAGTATCCTGGGCCTCGCGCACGAGAGCTTCGATCTCCCATGTGACAGCTCCAATAACACAAGTAGCTGGAAGAATCAGTTCAGGATCGGAGTCCCCCTCCGTACTGGAAAACTGACGGGAGAGTGCATCGGGCTTCACGTTGTGCGACCCTGGTCTGTAAGTGATGGAGAAATTGAATCTTATGAAGAAGAGGGCCCACCTGGCTTGCCGTGAATTTAGGCGTTTGGCAGACCGGATGTACTCAAGGTTCTTATGGTCGGTCCACACGATGAACGGGTGTTCCGTGCCCTCAAGCCAGTGCCTCCACTCCTCCAGGGCCAGTTTGACCGCTAGCAACTCCCGATCACCGATGCCGTAGTTCTGTTCTGCGGGTGAGAGACGACGAGAAAAGAACGCACAGGGATGGAGCGTACCTTCGAATCGCTGTGACAGAACTGCTCCCACTCCAGAGTCCGAAGCATCCACCTCCACCACAAACGGTTGCCTGAGGTTGGGCTGACGGAGGATGGGGGCGGTTGTGAACTTCTCCTTTAGTAGGGAAAAGGCCTCCTGAGCAGAGAGGTCCCACTGAAAAGGAACTTTGGGGGAGGTAAGTGCGGTGAGAGGTGAGGCAATCTCACTGTAGTCCTTTATGAAGCGTCGGTGGAAGTTGGCGAATCCTAGGAACCGTCGGAGTTGCTGGCGGTTCGGCGGTTGAGGCCAGTCCACCACGGCCCGGACCTTCTCAGGGTCAGGTTTGAGATCCCCCCGAGAGATGATATAGCCAAGGAAGGCCACCGTGTCAACGTGAAATTCACATTTCTCCGCTTTCACAAACAGCTGGTTCTCCAGGAGGCGCTGCAGGACCTGCCTCACGTGACTCTCGTGCTCCGCCTGGGACTTAGAGAAAATGAGAATGTCATCAAGGTACACAAAAGCACATCGATTAATAAAATCCCTCAGAACATCGTTAACTAGGGCCTGGAAGACTGCGGGCGCATTGGTTAAGCCAAAGGGCATGACGAGATACTCGAAGTGTCCAATATGTGTGTTGAAAGTGGTCTTCCACTCTCTCCTTCCCGGATTCTCACCAGGTGGTAAGCGTTTTGCAGGTCTAGTTTGCTGAACACCGTGGCCCCCTGGAGTAGCTCGAAAGCTGAATTCAGGAGGGGAAGAGGGTACTTGCTCTTTACAGTGATCTTGTTGAGGCCGCGGTAATCAATACACGGCCGGAGCGTCTTGTCTTTCTTGTCAACAAAGAAGAAACCTGCCCCCACCGGGGAAGATGACGGGTGAATTATCCCGGCAGCCAGAGAGTCATTGATGTATCTTTCCATGGTTTCCCTTTCGGGCTGTGTGAGGCTGTAGAGTCGGCCAGAGGGCAGAGGCGCCCCAAGGAGAAGATCGATAGCAAAGTCATAGGGCCGGTGTGGTGGAAGCGAGCTCGCCTCATCCTTACTAAAAACTGCTGCGAGGTCATGATAGACGGAAGGAACTGAAGATAGCTCTGGCGCTTTAGAAGGCTTCCCGGAGAGGGAAGAAGGGACAGAAGGCGTGGCGGCCCGAAGGCAGGTCATGTGGCAGCCCATACTCCACCCCATAACTTGCTCTTTCTTCCAGTCGATGTGTGGGTTGTGTTGTGAAAGCCATGGATAACCTAGTACGAGCGGGGTCACTGGTGCCTTAAACACACAAAGCTCCCGCATCATTATCTCATCCTTGAGCTCTTCGCGGATATTATTTAGCAGAGTGGTCTTCAGGGCCTCAGGTCTCCACTTGGTCTGTGCAGCTAGGGTCCAGAAATCAACAGAAAAGTCAGCCATGCTTCGCCTACCTTGCTTCAGATTAATCAAACGATAGCCGGCAACCTCCGTACTAGAGCCTTTATCAAACACCGACTTGAAGCGAGACAGGAAGTCATCGTAAGACATTCCGGGGCACGCCTGCAGCTGGGCCTGGGCCCAGGCCAGGGCTCGATCACGTAGTAGCTGGGTGACGTAAGCGATCTTAACCCCGTCAGTAACAAACACATGAGGTAGTAATTGAAACTGCATGGAACAATGCAACAAAAATCCCGCACATTTTCCGATCTCTCCAGAAAAAGCCTCAGGTGAAGGTAAAAGCTGATCCAGCAAAACTGGGGAGGCTACTGAAGCTACCGCGCTAGCGGCCGGAGTAGCTGTGGCTGCTGTAGTGACGGCAGGAGCATGTGTTACCTGGGGAGGAGCCGCAGGAAGCGGGTAGTCGGGCAGTGGAATCCGTTGGGCGAAAGCCTGAGTTAGAGATGCCACTTCTCCGCTGAGCCTTACTAGCAGTTAGTTTCCAGCATGTGCTTCATGTCTCACTGGTTCTCATTGTCGACAAGGTAAACAGCTTCAAGCCATGTCTGTCAAGATGAGCACACAAACAAAACAATATGAATGTGAGTTTGTCGAAGGTATATATTTGTCGCCAATGACATATTCACAAATATGTCACACCTCGAAATATCCTATAACCCTGCTCATAAAAAGCAAAAATCATATCCAATTTAAATTTGGCTAGTCTACCCTTTAAGGTAGTCACCTTGGGCAGCACTGTCACACTTCCAGCATGGCTTCTATTTTTAGAAGTCCATTTCTGACCACTGACCACTGTGACAACTCCTGCAGTTACATTGTGCTGTAACCAAGCACAGGCTGACAACGGCATGATGGAACACAACATATTTACATTAAACAAATGCATGAAGCTTGGGGTACAGTGAGCAGTTGATGTTTTCTCATTGCACAAGCTTAAGATCTGATGAAGCATCCAAATTTAAGTCACATAATCACAGTGAAATCAATGTTTCTGGTTTTTCAGGGATGCAAAATGAGTCTTGTGCAAAATGCATACTCTAATACTGCAACTTGGCAAAATTATGAAGGATATTGCAGTTGTGTACCTTGATTCACTTATCAAGGTTTATATCGTCTATTCTGTAAAATAGTCAGATTGTGAATTAAATAAGAATAGACAATCTTATTTAATTCACTTTATGTACAAAATTCACCTGTTTGCTGCATACATGCTACTACTGCACATTCACCTAATGTATATATTATATATGTAATGTTCTTCTTCTACCCCCCCCCCCCCCCCCACCGTTTTTGCACAAGTCGAGGAGCGTGTCAGGTTACATTTCACTGCGTGTTATACTTGTATAACTATGCATGTGACAAATAAAGAAGGGGCATTTATCATCAAAGAAGTTTTCCTGCTTTATTTAAGACATACAGGCTGACTTTGTTTCAGAAATCTTGTTCATGACTCATTAATACTTGCTAATCTTAATAGTGCAAAAACGGGCAGAAGTGCCTCGCTCTATGAGAGTAAAAACAATCAAGACATAGTAGTTTTTTTGCTAATTAGTAAGTGAGAAGTAACAGAAGAAAGAGCTACCAATGATGGTCAAGAGAAAAAAACAACCAAAAACAGTCAATCAGTATTCACTTCAATCTTCAGCCTCATCAACCCAAAATTAAAAAAAAAAAAAAAAAATAGTAACTTATTTCTAACTTTGCCTTACCTGTGTGTGCGTGTTTTTACTCTTTCACTTTCTGTTTATTATCAATTCATTCCCTCACAGTACCACCGAGCATGATTTTTCTAAAATTAAAAAGAGAGAAAGAGAGATGAGGAAAAAGAAAGGACCTTCTGACAGTCACACAACTTGATGCAGTAGCCTGAATGGCAGCATTAAGATTTCCATGCTGACACACATGTTCATTCTCACTAACTCTTCTTCAGGCTTCTCTCTGAGATCTTTTCTCTTCCTCTTTTTTCCTCCCTCCCCCGTCTGTTTGTTGTGCTCCACCTCCCTCGGTTCTTTGAGTGCATTAATCAGTCAAGCCACAGCATCACAGCTATTACTCATCTGGTCAGAATAAGAGAGGGAGAGCGAGGAGGGGAGAGAGTCCATAACAGAGAGAGAAACAATGACAGAGCGAGACAGAGACCCAGAGAAAAGAGAGCGAGAGCTGGGGGAAAGAAAGAAAATGGAGAAGTGCAGAGAGTGAACTGCTCGGTATTCATTCATCTTTTAAAATCTCTCCTCACCTCAAGGCTTTTCATCTCTCCACCCATCCATCCATCCATCCACTCATTCAGCCAGCAACGAGCCAGGTATCCATTCATTCACCTATTTATAGATGCCACTAACTTCACTGCCCCCCCCCTACAACCACCCACCCACCTAATCATGCATCCATCTTTCTATCCATCTTTCCATTTCCCCTTTCACCCCACTCCCCATCTTCTATTCATCTCTCCATCTCTTCAACTACACCTGTCTCTATCTTTATTTCTTTCCTCATCTATCCATTTCATGTTTTGAGCCCCTTTAAGAAAACAACTCAGGCCCAGAAAGAAAATCTATTTTGCTGTGCAGCAACAGGGTATAGAAAAGGTAAGAAGGGAAATTTAATTTTCCAACTCAAGGACAAAGAAATAATCACACTTCTCTCACTTTTTCTTCCAAGAGGAGTAAGAGTCTCAAAAATATTTCATGATGTGTTTAAGCAGTGAATAATTTTGAGCTATGTGCTAACTTTAGCAGGTGAACAAGCTCACAGTGATGCATATATGCACTCATACGGAGTGATATTAAGGATACTTGTTTACATTTTTTTCTAGCCAACTCTAATCTACTGAAGAAAACTGACAAAATAGTGCAGTTTTGCATTTTGTGTCATGTTATAAACCAAATGATACAATAGGCAGAAATTCTCGCCTGATGATTACACTGTAAAAAATAATTTAGTTGCCATCAAAGTAATAACTATTACGTGTATGTATAAAAGGTTCCATATTGTACCACTTTAAGACATATTATTGTTAATCTCACGTGTGCACAGACTGTAGATTCCAAGCTTCAACCCGAAAAACCACAGAGATAATTTTTTTTTATGTCATGCCTGTATGCTCCTGGTTTTAAGCTCCATTTCTAATGGTGTGTTGTTATTTGGAACTTTAAATAAAACTGGTACAGTTGCTACCCACTGTTTTTGATGAAGAGATCTGTGAATGACAGAGAGAAGCAGCCAACTTTGCATGTAGAGATATCATCATGGATGATAACTTTACTTGTTAATACAGCTAAATTCTCAGTATTGTTGTTTTTAACATATCTGATGTAGAATTTGTCAGATTGCTTTCATTAGTAGTACTTGTAGTTTAATGCCCTGTTAATGTCAATATTTCAGAGTCATTCGGTTGAGTGATTGTCGGGCCCCTTGTCCTTTTAGGTGCTGTTGGAATGCTACTCTGCAAGTAACCCCAGTGGAAAGCGTTACATGAATAGTATGTGGGACCTATGGAATCTTCGATACACAGCTATCCAGACTGACAGCAAAAGTAGTAGCTCAGTGTTCCAACATCTGGAAGAAGGAACTGCTCTCACGGCTAGAGATTGAAGAGGTACAACACAAATTCTATGGCAGGGAGCCAAGATGACAGGTCAGGGGGGAGATATTATTATCACCCCCACCGGAGATAGCGTACCAAGCCCCAAGTATGATGGAAGAAGGAGTGCGAGAGAAACTGGCCTGAAAGACAGGATTATGGTGAAGCTTGAAACCTGGACCCTCCGTAGCCACTTACCAAGATTACATGAAGTGCCCTCTGAAGGTCTGCTATATGATGTGAATGCAGCACTAGGGACACTTCGTACTGCAACCATCATGGAAACTAATCGGGCTGATCTACACCATGGCAGCAGTGATCAGCCACAAAGTGAACAGCCACGAGCAGAACCCTTGATGGAGAAGGACATTGGACAAGATCAGAAGCGAAGTTAGCCAACTATCTGAGTTGCAGAAAGGTGCATTGAAGAAAGTGCCTAAGAAGTATAGCTAGCTGTTCATACCTGGGGCGTTTAGAAAATACCAAGCAAAGACTCACAGCCTTTGACAGCCGCTTGAAGAGCTGTACCAGAAAAATAGAAGGCAGGCGGATAACCCAGCTGTTCTCCACATAACCATACAGAAAAGCCCCACCAAGGCTAAAGACTGACCGACACTGGAAGAGCCTATGACAGAAGGTTGCGACCCATAACAGCAATGCTCAGTGGCTAGTGGATCCAAGAGCAGACCACAGCAACCTCTCTAAACAGGGTCCAGTAACCATCAGAGTGGCAGATATCCAAGAAAGGGTTGGACAGCACCAGGCCCTGACATGATTCACACCTACTGGCTGAAGAAGCTGACTGCACTCCATGAATGTCTGGCAGCAAAAATGAACCAGCTGCTAATTGACGAGACACGGCAAGAATGGCTAACTGAAAGCTGGACAATAACCTGCCTCAGTACCACATGGAATCTCCTGTCAGGCATCATAGCGGCGGAGATGAACAGGCACATGGCTCAATGCATAAGATGAGGAACAGAAACTAATTGGTAGGAATACCAAAGGGACAAAACAGCAGTTTCTGGTAGGCAGAGCAGTTGCCTGAGACTGTAGAATCAGACTGAACAACCTGTGCACGCCCTGGACTGATTACAAGAAGGCTTTTGACTTGATGACCACACATGGAGAAGTGGACTACTGGAACAAGACGACATTAGTGGGCAAGAGATGAAAATAGGGCGCCGTTGGAATGCTACTATGCAAGTAACCCCAGCGGAAGGGGTTTCATGAATAGGACGAGGGATCTATTGAATCTTCGATACCCAGCATCCTCATTGATGGCAAAACAACTAGTAGCTCAGCCCTTCGGAAGAAGGGACTGCTCTCACAGCTAGATATTGACGAGGTACAACACTCAGTGGGGAGGTCAGGGGGGAGATATCATCACCCGCACCCGAGATTAAGTACCAAGCCCCAAGTGTGATAGAAGAAGGATTGTTGAGTGCAAGAGGAATTGACTTGAAAGATAGGATCATAGCGAAGCTTGAAACCTCGACCCTCTGTAGCCGGTTACCAAGACTACATGAAGTATCCTTAGAAGGGTACTACTTGATGTGAATGCAGCACTACTGACAATACCTACCGCGACCATTACAGAGACTAAACAGCTGATTTACACTACGACAGCAGCCACAAGTGTCAGTACCCTCCATGGAGAAGGAGATCAGAGGGCTCAGAGAAGAGTTCAAGAAGATATCGAGAGTGAAGGCAACAGTGGTCCCAGTGGTAATCTGAGCACTTTGACCATAAAGGCCTGATTTGTGTAGTCTCTTCTGAACAGTTGATGTATAGATTTGTCTGCTCCTGGAACTCTCTGTGGCATTTATCTGGGCTCTAATCTGAGGTGCTGTTAACTTGCCATTTCTGAGGCTGGTGACTTGGATGAATTTATCCTAAGCAGCAGAGGTGACTCTTGATCTTCCTTTCATCTTCCTCATGTGAACAAGTTTCGTCGTAGCGCTTGACGGTTTTTGCAGCTGCACTTGTGGACACATTCAAAGTTTTAGCAGTTTTCCAGACTGACTGGCCTTCAGTTCTTAAAGTAATGATGGACTATAGTTTCTCCTTACTTAGCTGATTGGTTCTTGCCATAATATGAATTCTAACAGTTGTCAAATATGTCTCTCAGCCGAGTTGATCATTTTTTTCTTTGCTACATAATTCCCTAAATCTTGTTTCATATATCCACTGTTTTCAATATGTATCTACAACGTGGAAAATAGTGAAAATAAATAAAAACCATTAAATGAGAAGGCATGTCCAAACTTTTGACTGGTAGTGTGTATATACAGTATACCCAGTTATTCAGTGTGATAGAGTTCTTCACACATCTTACTTTGAGGCCTGTTACCTGTTAACTCATGCTCTGTAGGTAGTTGCTGCATCTGATCTGCCCTCCTTCATCATAGATTCTGTCCTAGTGTGCTTACCTGCCATGCTTTTGGAAAAACCTGCCTGACCCATTCTCACTCATAAAGAGAGACCTTACCTGCACCAGAGACTCTGGAGAAAAAGAGAATCATTACTAGAGAATACATCTTTACAAATCAGAAATCTATCTTACCTGCAGTTTCACCTGTGAAAGTAACCACAACCAACATGTGCCTGCAACCTGCGTGGATACTGAACACTTACCTGTCATACCACTGTGTCGTAACTGGCCTTTAATCTACAAAAAGAAAGACTGAAAGTTGAATATCAACTTCTGTATCATTCTGAAAAGCTGCATATTCTGTTGTGAACCTCTACCTGTTGCGAATTTAAAAGAGTTAATTAAAGTCCTTGAACTTTTTCCAGTGGACCCAGCTTATGAGTCTTTTGCATCAGCTATCACACTGACAACAGTTTATGTCTACATCAGGAAAGATTTGTGAATTTGATTTTATTCAAATGCAGTATCTTTGGTGTTTATAAATCAGTCGTTTCCAGATTTTATTCATGTTGCATTTTCCACAGATGTCTGAACTGTGTGCATGCAGTGAAAGCCATTAATTGCATTAGCCCCACTAGGCAACAACACAGGTGTCCAGTTACTTGGGAGGTATCTTTAGTTTAGCCCTTTCACGCATAGTGGTCACTACAGTGGACAGCTATTCAAAGCCTGATTTCTTGTATTTGTGTCAGTGTTGATGGTATACTTGCACATAAAACACTACAATGGACACTGATGTGGCACTCCATACCAAATTCATGAGTCAAAATGTATAATGTCCACCAAAGTGGACATGTAAAAAACTGTTTGAAAAGTACATGTTTAAAAACATGAATTTCAAAAGTCTTTTCTTCATGTCTAAAGATGAATAAAAAAAAAAATCCAGATTGAGGTTGTCGTAATTCATGCATGAAGGATTAAAGTATTCCATAGTGTTTTTAGTTCTTCAAGTGACTGGAGAACATGAACGTGTTAGTTTGGATATTCCTAGGGTGTATTAAGAGTATTTTCATCACCCTGTATGGTGTCATACAGCCCTTTTAGATATTATATTGTGAATTTATATCTCTGCTAAACTGACCAGACTGCATTGACAACAACAAAAAAGCACACATTCACACATGCACATTAATTTACATCAGAATAGCAGAGGTTGTTGTATGACTGAAGTTTAACACATTAGTTAATTATGTTAAAATACTCATCACAAAAAGAAACTAAGCTAATGAGGCAGCAACAGGTTGCATGTTTTTCTTTTCTTTTTTCCAACCAAGAGGTTAGTGTCAGTTCATCCACAAAGGAGCTGAAAGTCCAAAATAACTTTAAATACACATAGAAACTGATAATGATTCTTCTTGGAAAAATATGTCATGCTGCCGACTGTCGTCAGCAGCACATTTAACATCCATGTTAACAGCTTTTCTGTGACATTTGCCTAATACTGACCCAGGAAAAAGTGAACAGCAATGAGGAGGGACTATTGTTCAATTTCTTACTCAACTCCTACTGGTTACCGATCTTTTATGTAGACAGTTCTTACTGGCCTATAAAGTGTTGCCTGAATTCTTTAAGCCAAGCAGTTAGAAGAATTGCAGCTTTACACCTTGATAAAATTCTCTTAACAGTATTTAGGAAATGAGAATTGTAATTCTTTTTGTGGTGATATTCCCAACAGATTCTCTGAAACAAGTCATTAGCGGACATTCTCTGTGAACTATAAATGATTTACAAAATGTGCTAAACTATTTTGTATGTGCCAAGAATAATAAATGGGCAAAAGCAGCTAGTGAGAATAGTAGAATTCCTCTGGTAACCATGAGCCAAATTTTTCTTCTAAAATCAACTGGCGTTTGGTTCTAGGAAAGAGTCAGACATTATAGTCAAAGGAGCTTGCAAAGAAAAGCGTCTGGACTTCTTTAAGTTACTTGAAGACACGCTCAGACAAAAACTGGTTCACCCGAAAGACAAAACGCCAAAACACAGACTTAACAATGTGGTGTATGCTGTACAGTGCAGCGAGGAATGCTCAGACCTCTACATTGGAGAGACCAAACAGCCACTTCTCAAGCGCATGGCACAACACAGAAGAGCCACCTCCACAGGACAAGACTCAGCAGTCCATCTGCATCTTAAGGATAAAGGACACTCTTTCGAGGATGCCAATGTTCACATTTTGGACAGAGAGGACAGATGGTTTGAAAGAGGAGTGAAAGAAGCCATCTATGTCCACTGTGAGCGACCATCTTTGAACAGAGGCGGGGGTTTATGACACCAACTCTCTGCCATCTATAATCCAGTTTTGAGATCCCTTCCCAGACGCCTTAACGCCCACTCACATCCTGGGCCATCTGACCTCAGGAATTCGCATGATAAGGTGGGGCCAGGTTTCACAATGAACACACAGGAAACTCTGGCTGATTGGGACCCACGCCCAGTTTCACACCTTGGCTCAGGCGATTAGAGGATCATCAGGGGGTCCTTTTGTCCCTCTGTGGGGGGTCACTCCCACTAGGTTTATATCTGGGACTCTCCACCATTCGACCTTAGAACTGAAGAAGCTTCTTGGATGAGAGGTGAAACGTCTTCAAGTAACTTAAAGAAGTCCAGACGCTTTTCTTTGCAAGCTCCTTTGACTACGATGACCTGGATGACTGAGAACCTTCACAGACAGTCAGACATTATACTTTTCCAAGTGAATGTCAGTACAAAATCCACCAGCTGTACCAATGGAATATGGCAACCTTTGACCTGCTGAAGATATTCCAGGGAAACTGGAACTGGAATGAATCCTCTGTGAACAATGAATTTATGTCTAAAACTTGATGGAAACAATACTTAATTTTCTGATGTCATGAAAACCTCAAAAATCATATCATTGTTAGCACAAGGGAATAGTGATGAAAGACAGAACACTTCTTCTCCTGAGAACCATGAATGCCTATAATGTAGAAGATAATTCTCCATGAACAAAAGCAGTGGAAAGAATTAAGCTTTTTAAATGAACTTCGGCAACTGCATCCGAATGTTAGCCATGCTTTAATACACTGGCACAATTAAATTTATTTTATTAAGAGAATTTTATGTATTATTTTGTTTTCTATTAAGGAGCTAGATGAGACATTTGTGGTGCTCTATGTACCTCTCTTAGATTATTTTTATCTAAGTTCATAGACTAACATTGACAAAATTTAAAATTCTAAATAAGGTTGTCACTTGTCAAAGGACAACACCAATTAAAAATGGCCCCATATAGTTATGCAGTGAAAGCCTTTCTTCTTGCAGAAGAAACTGCATTTGGGACAGATGGCTCTCTAAATCCACTGATTCCTAGCCAAACCATGAAAAGGTTAGTGCACAGACAGCAGGCAATCAAGCTACAGTCTTCCCCAAGTTTTATGGTCATCGTATAATGCTTTGACTCCTATCGTGATGTGCGCTCAATCCATGTACATGCACAACATTTACCACACCTAACAAGCCTTCGAGTAGGCTTCTCACGCCTAGGGCTCACAGGGTTAATGTGAGTGAGTCAAAACTGTACACGCATCTGGAGACTGGTATGTATACCAGTCTCCAGATATATTCAGGGGAGGAAGCATGCAATTATCAACTTAAGATTGAGTGAGCTCATATAACTCAGCTTGTAACTTTCAGATGTATGTTCAGTGCTTTAACAACACTCTTATAGAAGCCCAAAAAGAGAAATAGAGCAGAGAAAATGAAAAACAGTAGTAGGCAAAAAGACTGACATTTAGATTTCATTAATTTGACTGACATTCTCATTCCGAGTAACTTAATTGGAGCTCAACAGTTGAATTCATAAAAAAAGGCTGGTAATACGCCAGAATTATAATAAAAAGTTATGAAATAAATACAACACATTTGAAGAGAGGAATGAGAGAAGAGATGGAAATACAAGGAGAAATCAGGAAGTCTGGGAAGGAATCAAAATGATGAACTAAGTGGCCTCTCGTCACTGACAAGCAGAGCAAGATGGTGTGTGTAGACCTGGACAGTGCCCTGGTTGTATGCATGTGTGAATCCCTTTGCAACCTTGTTTGACAACAACAGGATTTTGTATGCAATACAAGCAGCCTTGTGGAGGAACTGTAAGAGTGGGATAACGTAGGAGGGTCTGAGCATGTTAAAAACGAGGCATGCTGCTGTGTTCTGGATTAGATGCAGAGGTTGGATGGAGTGTGGTCACAGAGGGAATCAGAGTAGCCCAGACAAGAGGTGACTAAATTTGAGCGAGGAACTTGACAGAATCTCTGGTGAGGAAAGGTCTCATGTTGTGCTGCATTTTGAGTTTGGAGTTGTACTACATTTTTGGGATTCTGGGTGCCTGTCACCATTGTATTGTCACTGCCATCATGGATGAATGGGCTTGGTTTAAGGCAAGATTTCCCAAGGAGTGAGAATGCATGAATATTTTCAAGGCTGAATCTGAGGTTGTGATGTCAGGGGCAAAACACAAGTATGGAAAAGAGCAGTAGAAATCAATTTCCGTGGAGTTACACTGAATTTGAGGTGACACATCAAAATGGAAATAATGAATATACTTAAAAAGCAGAGATATTAAATATTCCCTTCTGTGAGTCCTTTTTTTTTTTTTTTTTTGCATTAGCCTGTAAATAAACCGTGTGTTTGTGTACAAATTACAGCTTTTCTTTCAACCCACAGCTCAAATAAAATGCTTGAGAAGAAATTAATAAATAACAAATTGCCTTCAGGATATCATCACATTCAACATTTCCTGTCTTGAACACACAGAAATAGCAGCTGGCCCCAGGGATAAACTTGACATATTTTGTTTTTCTAAAATTAATGATTTCCCACATAGACAGCTAATAACGGTTTGCCAGACGGTTACTGGGAGGAAGCTGCCAGAGTACACAGTTCTTCAGTTTACATTTTGTTTCTTTATTTTTACTCGGCTTTGAACTCCACCCACTCCCCTGCTGCTGAAGAATCCCGAGAGATGAAGAAGGAGATTGCAAGATGGTCATGACTGTCTCCTTGCTGTTTATGCAGTGTCATGAGTAGTGTTTATCAAATGAATGTGCGTGTATGTGTGTACAGTTTTGCTATGGAGGTTGAGAAAAAAAGTCTTTAAATATGAATCCACCTGGTTTGTAATGTAATGTAAAACTGCTATCTATGAAAAAAAAACTACATATTCTATTGCTCAACAGCACTACTTTCGATACATTATTATATAGTTAGAGCTGCACTTTACTACATTATATTGCTTGAAATTGTCAAAAAATAAAATATAAAAAAACATATAAAATATAAAAAACTTGTCCAGCATCCCCTAAAAAATAATAATAATTGCTACACTATGTTATCAATATTGAAGTTTTCACAGGACTCAAGTGTTCACACGCAGTCCTCTGAAAAACAAATGATATCTTTATTGTTCCCTTAGTGCTTCCTTATGTGAACAATAACCAGTTTATGCAGTGCTAATCAAACGTACTTGTTACAGTTTTACAATTTCTATAACAGCAGATGTTTTGACAGTTTGCTCATCAGATGGGTGGAAACCATAATTTTCCCAGGAGTGGACAACCCAGCCAATTTACTCCACGGTCAGACAATGTAATTCACAGAGAAACTGCAAAAATCCAAAGAGCTACATGTCAGGCTTCAGTTAGCCTATTAACTGTTTACTTTCATGACCATTTAATTGTTAAAAAACTGGAAAAGTTGCCAGGATAAAGCAAGCAATTCTGCAAGAAACTGTCGGAAAAAGAAAAGGGTAAAGTCCACACCAACCCCAACTAAAATGCTTTGGCAAGACATTAAGAGAGCTGTGCACAAACAAATGCCTGCAAACCTAAATGAGAACTAAAGCAGCAGAATGGGTCAGAATTCCTCAACAGTGAAGTGGGACACATGATGAAGTCATACAGAAAATAATTACTTTAAAATTACTGCTGCTAGAATTGGTTCTCCAAAATACTGAATCATGGGGTATTAGGTTTTTACACAGGACTACATAGAATGTTTTTTTTTTTCACACGACTGTATGTTTATTTCAGAATTTAGCTTACCTCCATGCCCTACAGGCACTCTGTGGGACTACTAAGACTGGATTTAATTGTATTTTTATATATCGCCAAATAGACATAGGCAAAGATATAGACTTTATTTAATCCCACACTGAGGAAATTCACTCATTACAGCAGCACAAGGGACAAAAAGAAAAGGTGAACTGGAAATATATTAGAGAAATAAAAATAGGAAAAAAACGTCTACAAAAAAAGACAGAATACTATGCCATGTATAGTTGATTACTATATGCAGTAAGAAACACCAATATTTTTCTTTTTTATATATACATAAAGTGCAGTAGGAGTGAAAATAATATACCATTGCTGTAGCAATCTACTACTGAAAGAGCTGCTCAGGGTCTTCTTAGTCTCATGAAGGAGGCAAGTAGTGTTGTCCATAATTGACATTAGCTTGGCTAACATATACACATAAATTAGTGTAGCTCCGTTTGTTTTGCAGACCGTTTCACAATAATAATAAAAAAAAAACCTTCACTGACTGCAAAATATTTTAATATAAGTATTTCATTTTTTTTAGTTTGCCCAAATTATGTTTGAGCCAGAGGTGGGACCAAGTCATTGTTTTGCAAGTCTCAAGTAAGTCTCAAGTCTTTATCCTCAAGTCTCAAGTCAAGTCTCAAGTAATGTCAGGCAAGTCAGAGTCGAGTCTCAAGTCACTGGTGTAAAAGTCTGAGTCAAGTCACAAGTCTGAAATTTTGAATTTCAAGTCCTTTCGAGTCTTTAAAAAAAAAAACGAAAAAAAATAATGTTGCAGTTATATGCTAAATGTAAATATTAGACCATGTAATTTTTAAATCTGTGTTTTTCTCAACACATGAAAAAATAGTGAAATTGCACCTCTTTAAAATGCAGCTCAATTAAACCTAGCTCCAAGAATAATTTTTACCGACAGTTCTGAGATAAGCTGCATGTTATTCTTGGATGCGGTTGTAGGACTGGCTTTAAAATCGCATGACAAAAATATCATACACATTAAAAAAAACTGCATCACCAACGTAGCCTGGAAAACATTTGCTAGTTAGATGAAGTCAGCCATCACATCGTAGCATATTTATATGCATATTTATAATTATACGGTTCTTGGAGTGAGTGCATACACTCATGAAGTTTAGTAACTTCAGGTCACTGCAACAAGCCCAGGTACAGTTTACCGACGGATGGGTACAGGACCTTGAAATGCACTGTGTAGAAAGTAAAGACCATCGTACGTATCATAAGTTTACCAGTCTCACAAATCGTCGTCATAAATACACATTCGTTAACCGTTTATTAATAGGACCTTTGAGCTCAATGGTAATTAATTAGCAGTGGAAATAATTTCTGGTAGCCATCACAGAAATGTAGCAGTGACAATAATATTGTATGCTGTAATCGTACTGGACAATTAGTGATACAAAACAACTGTTTTATCCTGTGAATAAAAGTATATGTTTTTGTCAATGTACCATAATAACAGAAGTGAAACGCAATATTGTGTCAGGACAATTTACTATTTATGCACAATAAATAAAGGAGCATAGCGCGACCATTTCTGTTCAGCGCCAGACTTGCTTGTAACCTATATCACCAATTATGTTATGAAAATGACGTATTAACTACTAAAAAACAGCAGACCTTCGTGTAAATGCTTGGAGCAGACTAACCTGTGAGCTGGAGTGTTCTGGGACGTTATATTTGATCTTTGAATGGCTGCAATCCAGGCCATCCGTCGCGTCTTTGTTACTTCGGAAACATGGCTAGAACAATTTCTCTTCAACGACGTAATCCGATAACAACCGATCTCTTTACCCGTCGGCTTCCCGTGGCTGTCATGCGACCGGCTATTGCAGTTAATAATACAACAGCTTCTTGCCATTTTTGTGTTTCTTTTTATCGCTGTGTAACTGATTTTAATTGAAAGCCTGCGTGCGCTAGTACCGCTTGCCACGAGTTCCCAGAATCCTTTGCGGTTCTACCCGTGAATGACGTCACATTTTCAATCTCTATATAATATGCATGTTAAATTTTATATTTGGGGTAAAATATCAAGTCTTTTCAAGTAAACCGGTTCAAGTCCAATTCAAGTCCCAAGTCATTGGTGTAAAAGTCCAAGTCAAGTCACAAGTCTTAGAACATTTTTTCAAGTCAAGTCTAAAGTCATAAAATTAATGACTCGAGTCTGACTCGAGTCCAAGTCATGTGACTCGAGTCCACACCTCTGGTTTGAGGCATTTGAAAATAGGTGAATATATAAAAAATGGCTGTAATTCCTAAACACCTACTTCAAAAACGTACAAAAACCCATTTATTTAAAATAAAATTCTGCTCTGTGATCACATCTTTACTGTTGGTTTAAAGGTTCATAGATTCTGCGTGGCCTGAAAAGATGTTTTGATATCCAAGGTCTCGTTTCCGTAGGAATGTACTACATTTATTTCATGTTCTTCTTAATTTTCAATTTCAGGCAAGTTAAACTTTAAATAAATCTTTGTGATATGTTACAGGTCAAACTGACACGCTCTCTGATATTGACTGGGTATTTAATGATAAACAGTTCTACATTTATTTTGTTCAAATACTTAGCAGACAGAGCACAACGTAAGTAATCTTTATCTCTACGTATTAGTTTAATGTTAAATGTAGTGCATTTACTTTGAGTTTTTTTCAAGCACTTCTACACTAGTTTAATCAATTTGTGGTTCAGTGTTTTTGTTTTTTAAACATGTTCAAGTTTGACATTTGATTACACAAGGTCAAAGCTTATGTAATTGAACTACACACATATATCTATTTTTTCTCATTTCCTGTTTGTATTTTAAGAAGGAACAATCTGTGTCCCAGTGGCTTAGTCACTTAGAAAGTCTAAAGAAAAATAATTCTCTTAATTATACTTTAAAGGAAGAAAGTACATATTGTACAAATTGTCAATATTGTTTACACTTGAAACAAATGTTTACCTTACACATTTTATTGAGAACAGCTATCATTAACTTGGCTTTGTGTTATTTCAGTTAATTAAAGGAAACGTACAGATTTTCTCTATAGACAAATATCTGCATATAAATATGTAGAATGTGCAGGAAAGAAATTAGAATATTTGATTTGGGATTTCTGTTTTCTGTTTGTACTGAAGTCAAGTAGTCTGGGTTATAATCATAACCAGGGTTTGGTTCCCTGCAGATAAACAAGTCATTTGAAGGTCAAAAAACAAATTGTGTAACACAGATTGAAAGCACTGACTGTTTTCTAAAGATAATTTGTTTTTTTATGAACTGAAAAATCTAATGTACATCAATTTCTAAACTATTTCTTGCAGAAATGTTTTGAATTGGATATTCATTACACACATCAGAAGTGCTAGAAAAAAATGTTTATGAATGATTTAATTGTGTATTTATTTGTAAATCATAAGCCTACTCAAATATAGTGCTTCATTTATACATGCTACAACTGTAAACATTTCTGAATTGGTATGTAGACTATCAATCCTTTAAAACTTAGTTTACACATTTAACTTACTTAGCAAGATTGAGGGCTATTATCTCCAACCACCTTGTGGCTGCAGTTCCGTACAGCCACCTCAGCAATGGAGGTGTGGAATGTGGTTCATTCAGACTCAATCAATCTAGCCTCCCTCTTGACGTTTTGTCTGAGGCGGGAGTTGAATTTTAAATTCAAATTCAGTTTATTTATATACCAAGAAATTACAACATTAGTCGCCTCGAGGCGCTTTATATTGTAAGGTAGACCGACCCTACAATAATACATACAGAGAGAAACCCAACAAGCATATGACCCCCTATGAACAAGCTCTTTGACTGGTAACAGTGGGAAGGAAAACCTCCCTTTTAACAGGAAGAAACCTTCAACAGGACCCGGCTCGGGGAGGGCGGGAACAACTGCCACGACCACTTGGGGTAAGGGGAGGAAGACGGGACAAAAGACATGCTGTGGAAGAGAGCCAGACATTAATAACAAGTATGATTCAATGCAGAGAGGTCTATTAACACATAGTGAGTGAGAAAAGTGACTGAAGAAGAAATACTCAATGCATCATTGAAGATCTCATTGACCGGGGCCTTGCCCAGACAATCCCTCACAATATGTTTCGACAAACCAGGCTTGTCCAGCATCCTCTACCACCATATGACGTGTCTGTAGATGTGATAATATGATATGATTACAAAAGTGATCATCACATGTGGCCAAGGTTGACCTGTTACCCTTTTGTTTGAACAAGTTGTTTGTTATAGGCAAACTGTGATTATCACAGAAGTTCAGCAATGAAATAGAGTTCAGATTCAGGTCATGTAGGCAGTTCCTCCCAGTCACAACGTCCCAGGTCCCATGAGAATGTTGTTCCCCATTAAGATAGTGAATTTAAGAAGGTGTATTTGAAAAGTCCTGTAATCTCAACTCTTGTTCACCACATAAGTGCACACAACCGTTAGAACCCATTAAATTAAACATTAATCATTATACATAAATGAAATTAAACAAGTAATAGCACATCACCAAGATATTAAACTATCATGATATTAGACTTTTTTTTTTTTCTCCACACTTCTGTCAGTGTTTGATTTCACATGCGGACTCCAGATGTTATCAAAAATATTGCAGCAAACGTAACATCTGTTACATTATGGTTGAATTTCACTAAGAAAAATGGATAATGATTTTAGTACAAGAAGTCTGTGAAGGTTCTCAGTCATCCAGGTCATCATAGTCTAAGGAGCTTGGAAAGAAAAGTGTCTGGACTTTTTAAGTTGCGTGAAGACGTTTCACCTCTCATCCAAGAAGCTTATTCAGTTCTAAGGGTCAAATGGTGGAGAGTCCAAGATTTAAACCCAGTGGGAGTATCACCCCAAAGAGGGACAAAGGACCCCCTGATGGTCCTCTACCTAATCGCATGAGCCAAGAAAGGGCTGGGAGAGTACCCAGCCACTGGTACAGATATGTAAACAACACCTCAAGAAGAAAGTATAACTGTTTGCATTTCCTGGACTGCGCTGTGCACATTGAAGAGAATGGCAACCTCAACATTGAAGTTTACTGGAAGCCCACTCACACGGACCAGTACCTCCTCTTTGACTCCCAGTGTTGGGACTAACGCGTTATTAAGTAACGCGTTACAGTAACTACGTTATTATTGTGGTAACGAGCACGGTAACTAGTTATTATGCCAAAATCAGGAACGCGTTACTTGTTACTGGGATTTAGATAGGCTCGTTACTCGTTACTTCGTGTGGTGGCTATCGCGGAGCTTCCACAGATTCAGTAACATTAGCAAGTGGTGGAGGCCAGCAGGTGGATGAAGGAAAAGGGACGCAGAAGGAAAAGAGACCCGAGGCGGCCGCCGGTCCAAGTGTGAACTGAACTTCAGGTAAGAAGTTATGACCTGCAGTCTCTCTGGGTCAGATATAAACCAAGTTTAGGTGGAGTTTATTTTCGTTATTCTGACTTTTTCCGTACTGCGTGCTAGCTAGCATGACGGAGTTTCTATACAGCTGGGTGGGTGCTATGTTACTGATGTTGAACTTTATTTTGTTCATAAGTTATTAGAGTTGCCAACCGTCCTGTCTGGTATTCAGAGAAAATATTATGCGTTTCTTATTGAGGTGAAAGGGAACAGTTTGTCCCGTAATTCAGCTACAATGAAAAAGGCACAAAGCTGGAGTTATTCTGTGTCTTTACGCTGCACAGCTGCCTCTTCTTCTTTCATTCTCCCCCCTCCCTCTCCCGTTTCTACTTCAATCATGAAAACTGATCAGTGATCAGCTGATCGGCTCTCTTGTTTGTTTATCGCTCACTCAAACCAGCGGATGTCGCGCTAAACAACAGCAGCACGTTTAAGCTTGATCAGCTATTGTTAGAATTTATTTAATATTAATTTCTAGTATCAGCTGATGTTTGCTGGAGCCACAGCTGCAAAAAAGCTGCTGGTCATGATATGGTTTGGTTATCTGGTGAGAGGGAAACATGAAGATGAAACCAGGAGATGTCCTTACTGAATCATCAGAGCTGTGATGGAGAAACAGGTTTACCTTTTAGGTGACATGAATGAGTTGAAGGGAAGTTATGAACGGTTTCTGAGAGACAAATAACACCAGGATCCTTTTTTAGGTAGCTGACAGCTGGTAACTGTGCAGGGGCGGGTCTAGCAAAGTGTTGCCAGGGGGGCATGTAGGGCATTAACAGGGAATGGGGGGCACAAACAAATACTTTTCTTTCTTATTCTCATTTAAAATGTCTAGCTTTTAAAAAAATAATTATCTGAATCTTACAACAAACGATTGATAGATTGACGCATATATACCATCAAAACAGTGTACATCACTCTCACAACAGTGTTTATTTTCATTCAAAGGCTTTATGATTTTTCCTATAATGGTGGGCGTCTCTAGTCAAAATGCCCGGGACGATTTTTTTGTCCCAGTCCAGCCCTGTATGCAGCTCATCTGCAGTCTGGTGTTACCTACATCTTCCTATTCAGAAGGCAGAATTTCCGAGTTCTGAGTACAATCGAAAGCACCACGACTGCAGTTTTTGTGTTGGATGTAAAAGGCGCACATGACGCTGTGACGTAGGCTAGAATCATGGCAGTAGTCAATGACGGTCCAGGCGTGGGATTTTTCTCGTGGAAATATGCACATTATCTTTTCCTTTCTATTGGTAGGTGGCACAGTGCACTTGTGGCAAGTAAGCAAGCTAGAAGACTGGCAAAGTTATGGAAGCAACACATTAACAAGAGAATTCTGAGTAAAACCAAAGTTACTTTCCCTAGTAACTAGTTACTTTGAAAGTAACGAGTAACTTGAAGTAACTGAGTTACTTTTGAGAGAAGTAACTAGTAATGTAACTAAATTACTATTTTAAAGTAACTTACCCAACACTGTTGACTCCCATCACCCCCTGGAACACAAACTTGGGGTAATGAGGACCCTACACCACCAGGCAGAACATGTTCCCTCTAAGCCTGAAGGGAAAAAGAAGGAACACACACATGTAAAGGAAGTACTTAAAACATGCGGTTATCCCAATTGGGCGTTCATAAAGTCAGAAAAGATGTACAGAAAAGAAAATCAGACACCAACTAGGAAGGATAAGAAAAACAGACGCAACAACATTGTCATCCCCTATGTAGCCGGTGTATCAGAGAAACTCAGGAGGGTTTTCTCCAAGCACAACATCCCAGTGTACTTCAGGCCCAGTAACACACTCAGACAGAAACTGGTTCACCCGAAAGACAAAACTCCTAAACACAAACTTAACAATGTGGTGTATGCTGTACAGTGCAGCGAGGAATGCCCAGACCTCTACATCGGAGAGACCAAACAGCCACTTCTCAAGCGCATGGCACAACATAGAAGAGCCACCTCCACGGGACAAGACTCAGCAGTTCATCTGCATCTAAAGGACAAAGGTCACTCTTTCGAGGATGCCAACGTTCACATTTTGGACAGAGAGGACAGATGGTTTGAAAGAGTAGTGAAAGAAGCCATCTATGTCCACTGTGAGCGACCATCTTTGAACAGAGGCGGTGGTTTACGACACCAACTCTCTGCCATCTATAATCCAGTTTTGAGATCCCTTCCCAGATGCCCACTCACACCCTGGGCCATCTGACCTCAGGAAATCACATGAATGGGTGGGGCCAGGTTTCACAATGAGCTCACCCGAAACCCTGGCTGATTGTGACCCACACCCGTTTTCACACCTTGGTTCATATGATTAGGTAGAGGATCATCAGGGGGTCCTTTGTCCCACTTTGGGGGAAACTCCCACTGGGTTTAAATCTTGGACTCTCCACCATTTGACCCTAGAACTGAAGGAGCTTCTCGGATGAGAGGTGAAACGTCTTCAAGCAACTCAAAGAAGTCCAGACGCGTTTCTTTCCAAGCTCCTTAGACTTTAGTACAAGAAGTAATAGTTCCAAATAGTCCTTTTGAATTCTCCGTATGGAGCTGCTTAAACTTTAGCAAGTTTTGCTTCTTATGTAGGATTTTATTTGTGTTCTTCTGTTTCTAAAATCCCTGTTCCTTATTGTCACACAAACACTTTCTTTTGCCTAAAGCGCTGCATTTATCTGCCTGTCAATCAAAAATGACACAAAAAATAACCCCTAATTAAAATATTTGTCTACCTTTTCTCTCAGGCAGGTTCAAGCGTATGCATCAAGTTCAGTGCTGAGAATACAAAAATAATAAAATAAAATAAAAATCAGCTAAATCTACCTATTTATCCCTACGTAGAAATATGCACAGGTGAAAGAAAGCGCTGCAGGCAATGTGAGAAGGTAAACATATGAGTGTATTCATGGAAAATCAAAGTTGTGGGTAGAGAACAGAAATAGGGGGAAATAAAACTTTAGATTAATGCTAGAAACATGGCAAGTTTTACTCATTTTTTGCTGACTTTGGCCTATCATGATAGTACATCCAACATATAAAAATACCTTGGTGCTGCATGTTAAAACATTGTGTGATAAAGTTTATTTTGTACCACTTTGATCTTCACATATATTTAAGAATCTGCTATACAGTGCTTGACATTGTTTTGTTTAAATTCCTAAATTGAACTAAAACACTGAGTTTCTTTTATTTATCTCTTTTATTTCTTTTGCCATACTTTTGTCCCCATTGGTATAAACACAATATACCACCACATCTCAGGCAGTACTGTACTTGCCCTGATGCTGAATTAGTTACTTTAAGAAGCTTAGTGCATTGCCTTTCAAAAGCATAATGATCTCCTTTATCCCAAAATACCAGACAGCCAAATTAACCAACCACATAAATCATAACTGCTCAAGCTGTCCTTAATGTTGTGAACTGTGCTATCCAACAAGCGAGGATCTCCACATGCATTGAGAGGGTATTGTCATGACTGCCTTCCTCAAGTGTGAAATTACTATCAAATTGTGGATGAGTTGTAAAATGGCCTGCCTATGTGTGGTGCTTGGCAGTAGTTCCAGTGACTTAACACATTATATTTCCCACAAAACAAAAACATGAAGGGATAAAACACTGCAATACAAAATCTGAGCTATAAAGAAGAGAGGGTGATAAGATGCAATCAGAATGTAAAATATGGAAAGAATATAAAGTATGTTTGTTGAAAATAAGGACAAACATTTAAAATGTACCATTAGTTTTAAATTTTCAGCATTTCCCCTTTTGTGTGGCAGCAATAGTCTGTGCTACCTTTTATACTTTTATGTATATTTGTGAGGACCATTCCTCATGGTTGTTCTTATTAAAGAAAAGCCCATTGCTAGAGAATGTCACTATAGTACTATATTGACATATAGTACTATAGTGTACATCTGACATTTTGGTATCACACTGGACAAAGTGCATTCCTCTTTAAATGACAATCACTTCTTTGAACAAATCAAGCTCCATCAACAAAGCTTGGTGGGAAGGAATATAATGGTCCTGTAAAGAACTGTGACTTCCATAACATCTATCAGCACTGAGATAAAGTTATTGATCTGCTACAAACCAGACCCTGTCGCAAATTATTTATCAGTGCTCATTTGTTATAAGTCACTTGTAGACTTGTGACTGAATAAAATCAAATATAAAGCTTTTTACTGTCTATGAACAAAGCTGATTAGCCACATAAACAAAAAAGAAGTAAATTTAGAGTATCTTCTGATAACCTGTGCATCTAAGAAATATAGTTTGATCACCACTAAAACAAGCACCCAGATTTCTGGCCTCAATATCCAAAAGACAACGCTTCCATGATCCAACCTGTAGATAAAAAAATAGCGGCTGCTCAGTACCATAGTGTGCAGCGGTCACCAACTTTTTGCAGTGTCAATTACAATGACCTCTGAAACTTAATTTGGCCTTCAGATTAGCTCAAGCAGTTGCCAGGAGAATGGTACTTGTCTGATTGCATTTTGTCAAATGTAAAGTTTGGTGGAGGGGGACAGAGGTGTGGACTTGAGTCACATGACTTGGACTCGAGTCAGACTCGAGTCATTAATTTTATGACTTTAGACTTGACTTGAAAAAATGTTCTAAGACTTGTGACTTGACTTGGACTTTTACACCAATGACTTGGGACTTGAATTGGACTTGAACCGGTTTACTTGAAAAGACTTGATATTTTACCCCAAATATAAAATTTAACATGCATATTATATAGAGATTGAAAATGTGACGTCATTCACAGGTAGAACCGCAAAGGATTCTGGGAACTCGTGGCAAGCGGTACTAGCGCACGCAGGCTTTCAATTAAAATCAGTTACACAGCGATAAAAAGAAACACAAAAATGGCAAGAAGCTGTTGTATTATTAACTGCAATAGCCGGTCGCATGACAGCCACGGGAAGCCGACGGGTAAAGAGATCGGTTGTTATCGGATTACGTCGTTGAAGAGAAATTGTTCTAGCCATGTTTCCGAAGTAACAAAGACGCGACGGATGGCCTGGATTGCAGCCATTCAAAGATCAAATATAACGTCCCAGAACCCTCCAGCTCACAGGTTAGTCTGCTCCAAGCATTTACACGAAGGTCAGTGTTTTTTAGTAGTTAATACGTCATTTTCATAACATAATTAGTGATATAGGTTACAAGCAAGTCTGGCGCTGAACAGAAATTGTCGCGCTATGCTCCTTTATTTATTGTGCATAAATAGTAAATTGTCCTGACACAATATTGCGTTTCGCTTCTGTTATTATGGTACATTGACAAAAACATATACTTTTATTCACAGGATAAAACAGGTTTTTTGTATCACTAATTGCCCAGTACGATTACAGCATACAATATTATTGTCACTGCAACATTTCTGTGATGGGTACCAGAAATTATTTCCACTACTAATTAATTACCGTTGAGCTCAAAGGTCCTATTAATAAACGGTTAAGGAATGTGTATTTATGACGACAATTTGTGAGACTGGTAAACTTATGATAGGTACGATGGTCTTTCTTTCTACACAGTGCATTTCAAGGTCCTGTACCCATCCGTCGGTAAACTGTACCTGGGCTTGTTGCAGTGACCTGAAGTTACTAAACTTCATGAGTGTATGCACTCACTCCAAGAACCGTATGATTATAAATATGCTAAGATGAGATAGCTGACTTCATCTAACTAGCAAATGTTGTACAGGCTACGTTGGAGATACAGTTTTTTTTTATGTGTATGATATTTTTGTCATGCGATTTTAAAGCCGGTCCTACAACCGCATCCAAGAATAACATGCAGCTTATCTCAGAACTGTCGGTGAAAATTATTCTTGGAGCTAGGTTTAATTGAGCTGCATTTTAAAGAGGTGCAATTTCACAATTTGTGTATATTTTCTAAGTTCACTATTTTGTCATGTGTTGAGAAAAACACAGATTTAAAAACTACATGGTCTAATATTTACATTTAGCATATAACTGCAACATTATTTTTTCGTTTTTTTTTTTTAAAGACTCGAAAGGACTTGAAATTCAAAGTTTCAGACTTGTGACTTGACTCGGACTTTTACACCAGTGACTTGAGACTCGACTCTGACTTGCCTGACATTACTTGAGACTTGACTTGAGACTTGAGGATAAAGACTTGAGACTTACTTGAGACTTGCAAAACAATGACTTGGTCCCACCTCTGGAGGGGGAAATTGACTATGTGCACGTTAGCATATGCTACTTCCGGTGCGGAAACTCCCGTGGGGAGCTTTGTTTCCAGTGTCCTATTCACACCTTGTTTACAGTCCAAAACAAGTTAAGCAAATGAATGAATCAAGCGGCGATTTACATTTCTATAGATGTCTTGGGCATTTACCGAATATATCTGTAAATGATGTTCATCGACTTGTCGATATTTCTCCCCCGCGCCTCAGAGCAAAAGAGAAAAGGGATTCAAATGTTATATTTCTCAGCTGTCCCTCGTTTATCGCGGGCGTTATGTTCTAAAAATAACCAGCGATAGGTGAAATCAAGTAGCCAATTTTATTTTTTGACGGTGCAAAACGTTTCGTGGACATCGTGGACATACAGTACTGCACTGCAGAGTCACACTGCTAGCGATCGATGTAGCGATTCTGTACTGTACAGGAGAGACGTCACGGAGGAGATCGTCTGCAGCGATCAGGACGCAGGACACAATGTGACGTAAAAAAAAAGCATGCAAAATTGCACTAAAAAATCTGCGAAACAGCGAGGTGAAAGGTAAACCGCGTTATAGCGAGGGACCACTGTAATTTTTAAGGTATGTCACAACATACCCTTCGTAAATACTAATGTATAGAAACCCTTACCAGCAATCATTCATTTTTTGTGTGGCTTTTTTCACGGTTTGTTAACATGCTGTGTAGGTGTGTACTTGACTAGCTGATATCGACAATAACGGGGAAACATCTGGTTTGACTTCACCTGTAGTTTGAATGCTGAACATTTGCCTGTTTAAATCATAATAACTGTCACTATACAGAGATGTGCTTCTGAATGTGGACGATGTGTCTTCTGATTTTTGTAATGCAGTTCTGCTTGTGTTGAGTGATGTAAGCAACTGATCGATCTAAACTCTTTAAAGGTCAAAATTGATCATTAGATTTTTTTATGACACAACAGCAGTCAGTGTTCCCACCTTCTCCTCTTTGTAACTTAACGTGATCTTTCCGTTTTCGAGTTTTGGACATGATTTTGGAGTATATCTTCGCAGTAGCGATTGACCGCAAAGTAAAGCTACCGGAAATGTACAACCCCACGCTCTCTATTTAGACCCAAACCAAACAGTATTGTTTGACTGATGGCCCTTAACATAAAGACTTGTTTCGGACTTTACGTTTCCCAATTTTGCTTTAAGTTATAAAGTTATTTTGTTATTTACATGTGGCCTAATAATTATCCTTATTGCTGTTTTAGAGAGGAGCGGTGCTTCAAAGGATAGTTGGAAATTTCTGTCAGAATCTGCAGATTATACAGTACAAATAAAATGTTCACGTTTCTCCAACGTTGTCTTCCCAACAGTTTCACTAACATCTACATTGGATGGCCAGTAAGCGTTCACGATGTCTTCTCCGGCGCTGATAATTGGTGTCCGTCTTGTGTCAGTAACGTAAAAGACAGATTTAATGCGACATGACCATTCAAACAGCAGTCGCTTTCTAAAACATCAGATATGTATCGGATTCAGTACCACATACGAAAATGACCTGGATCAGATTGTAAAATAACGGATTTGTGCTGTTCACACCGTCATACCATGTCATACCATGTCATACCATAATCGGATATGTAACATGTTTTGTATCGTACGTTTTGAACAAAACAAGAATTAATGAAAAGTTTGTTTTAAAGTTGGTGTAAACAGCATTGGAAGGGCATGATCATACAGGAATTTGCACTGAGCTGACTAAAAAATATATGCTTGAACATACCAGTTTTAATACATACTGGAGCTGTGTGAGTCACAAAGGGAATAGAGATGAGAAAGAAGGAAAGAAAAACTAGAGGAGCTGATCGGAATGAAAGGTTCATTTGCCCGGTTTTTCATTTTAAGATCACATGTAAAATGCATATTTAAAAAATGAATCACAAGTACACTAAAGTAAGAAGCTGTAGCCCCTGAACCTCCACACTGTAGTATGTCACTGTGTTATATGAGTACTGCACATGTGTCTGTATAAATGTGTGTGGCTTCATACCTGAGAGGGCTAAGCCGTTAATGAATGCCTTTGTTTGAGTTAATGAGGACCAAAGTAGTTGAAAGGTTTAACAGACATTTGCTGTAATTGATAATTAGACCATACTGTAGCAGTTATTTAGAGATTATTTAACCCTGTGTTTGTGTGTGTTAGTAAGAGTATTTGAGTCTTCAAAACATATGAATGTTTGTTTTGATTATTCTATCTATAGAAAAGAGTGTGACTGTGATGTGGTTTCATTTTATGCTGTGAGGATTACAATGAAGAGTGTTTTCAGCTGTATCGGTTTCTTTTTTCCTCTGAAAGTTGAGCTGAGATATGACTTCTTCGTTCATGTGTCATACTTTACAGCTTGTGACCAGGCCAATCCATTCATATCAATGCACTGTAGAGATTAACATTCCTATTTATGTAGACACATGCACACGTAAGTTCTCTGTAGGGCTGCCACAAACGATTATTTTGATAGTCGACTAGTCACCGATTATTTTTGCGATTAGTCGACTAATCAGATCATCATCCATTGGACGTACAGCTTATTGCACCAGCAGCATCTGGTCTTATATAACTATCATTAGCTTACAGCTTGAAGTGTTTGTGCTAACTAAAAATAAAGACAAGATGGTAGTTTATTAATTTTTAATGAAATTTGCAGATTGTTTTGGTGAAGTTTAATAAACTCCTTGCTTTCTAAAATATAACAGGACACCGGAGTATATTCTCCAGCGTCTCACACTTCTGATAATCAGCTGTCTGCTTGACAGTTTTAGCTGTGCAAAAACTATAACTTTAATCTCAGCCAAACCGATTTACTCAGGAACAAATAAAATACTAAAGAAAGCCAAACAATAACATTTTTAAGTTATCTAAGTGACTTATATATATGTTTAACCTGACTAGCGAAAGACGGCGGTGGGTTTGAAAACGATTTGCCGGGAGTCCGGTGTTCTCACGGCTCTAGTTAGCCTTGCCCCCGCCTAGCTAACGAGCTAGTGGGTAACAGACGTCTCCGAAAACGTCGGAGCGCTTTTGAAAATATGTGGTGTCTTGATAAACTGAGCAGATATTTGAGGTTTACACAGCTACATTCTCGCCTGAAAATATGTTAAACGTTTATTTTGTGACCAAGAAAGAATAATAAGAGTAAAGTTAAAACTAACTAGCTGCCGCCATTGTTGACAACTGCGCTGGGCTGCGCTATGAATTCTGGGACACAGCTTCTTCTTCTTCGGGGTTTAACGGCAGCTGGCATCCTTGTACATGCAGTGCTGCCATCTTCTGTTTCAGTCCGTTATTACACTCTTAAATCCTACTACTCATTCCTGCGTCCTTTGTGATCTTACAAAGCTTCAAACGATGCGTCGACTATTAAATTAGTCGTCGACGATTTTAATAGTCGACATAATCGTGACTAGTCGACTAATCGTGGCAGCCCTAGTTCTCTGTAGTGCAAAATTAAGTAAATAAACCATGTTAGCGGCCACAGAATTTGCAAGTATCATCAGCATTAACTGTATCCTCCTTTGATCTCCTTATTTCACTTTCTTTCGGATCATACCACTCACTTCTCTAAATAAAGTCACACAGTACTGCATGAAGAACCACATCAACAAAACAAATGTAAAGGAGGTTTATACAAAAAAGCCCCATAAATGAATACAAGCTCACACAAACAGTTCATCAGACAGACAAGTACAAATTTGCACAAATACACACACAGTTAAACATGTTTAACTGCAGTAATAAGGCCACAGGGCAGTTCCTTCTGCTCACAGGAGAAGTGTGAGGAAATGGAAGAAGGCAGAGGAGGGAAAATAGGTTTGTGCAAACAATCTGTGCTGCTGTTCCCATACATTTATTTATGTACTATGTGGGGTTCATTTCACTCATATATCATTTGTTTTCCTAAGTGTGCATTTGCATAAAGCCTTGAGCAAGGCAAGGGCGTGAATTAAAGCAAAGAGTAGAGGGAATAAGATTGAGAGCATCACAATACACACATTGATCCACCAAACATTTCTTCCTTTCCATCCTGTAGCATCTTCATAGACACATTTATAAACACATTTACACACCAACACATTCACAGTATGCACAGTATATCATCTTGATGTGGATCATACTGAGGTTAACCTATAGATTGAGAAACTGAAAAATAGATGAATATGAAAAAATGATAAATGGTAATAAATTATTCTGTCTTTTCTCTGTAGCACTTTGCCTGTTGTAGCAACTGTCTGTTATATACAGGCTACATTTTTTAATCAAAGTTTTATGGCTTTGACCTTGCTTTTACAATGATTTACTTCTTTGTTTGAGTTAACTAATTTCCCCTTGTGGGACAATAAAGAAATTGAATTGAATTGAATTGAATTAATTTCAGGTCTTCAATTGCTTGCTCATGAAAAGATAACAAAATTAATTGCATTCTATATAATCTCATGAAACAATAACTGACCTCTTTGCCCTCAATGCCAAGTGAAACGTCTGGAGAAAAGCAGGCACCACTCATCGTCTGGCCAACAACATTCCTACAGTGAAGCATGGCGGTGGCATCATCATGATGTTGGGATGTTTTTTGGCAAAAGGAACTGGGAGACTTTTCAGGATCAGGGAAAGATGAATGCAACAATGTACAGGTCAGTGGGTTTCTGTCAGAACAAGCAAGGCAAGTACTGCTTGCTTTGTCAAATCTAAAAACTGACATAAACTAAAATGTACTAAAGTAAAGTGATCTGTCTCCTTTTATTTCAGACAGCACAATCATGAAACTGCTCACCTTTTCACATCCATCCTTGACATACTGCCACAGTGGGCTATCGTTGCTAAAACCTGTACTTGTTTTCTACTTAAAGGAAATCATAGCTTTCACTGTTTTACAGGTGTGTCCATCTCCTGTTAACAATGACTTGAACTGAGCAAATTGAGAGGCCAGCAGTGTTTGTCTGGTGGTTTTGCACACTGTCGATGAAGCACTAGTAAACTGACAGGAGAGCAGTGTGTGAGGCAAGCTGCCGTTGGCTTACCTGCTCTGAGATCCGTTACAATTTGTTCCTTGTGTAAAAAAACAGCTAGCATTAGCAGAAAAAAGGCTCCAGTCATTTATCATCAAAACAGATGAGCTTCTATTTGCTAACTACCTTGAACAACATGTGTGAACTAGAATAATGGTGCATGGAAAACGTTTTAATAACTAGCTTATTATCATGATGCATGCTCAATCATTAAGGTAAGAAAATCCAAAAAACTGTTCATCTGAAGTAGGATTTTAATCCGGAGAAATGTTTTTGTCACAAAAAAAAAACATTTTTCCCAACGTTTTTACAACCTACTACAATATGGAAAGCTTAGCGCATGATTTAGCCTCAGAGGACAACCGCTAATATTTCGGGGCCAGTGAATATTCTGGGGCCAAGATGTCCTCTACACGTTCACTGTTTAAAAAATTCAAGCTAAAAGAAACTAATAAAAATATTTTGACAATAGCTGACGGCTGTGTGATTGTTTGCCAGTGCATGAAAAACTTCTGTTTTTCACACTCACTGGAATGATAGGTGCACTGCAATGTACCTATCATGTCTGAGCAGGTGATAAATCAGTACTACTTGGGAAATAAAAGCATATTACAGTTGAGCCCAACTTTTATGGTCAGTCCTTGAGGATGAGTGAAATTAAGTCATACAGTTTGTTAATGAAAAAGATCAACACAAACATTGCAATAAGTTATTGCCTCAACAGCCATGTTAATTATTTGGATAATAGTGGCTAAGTGCATCTGCAATAATTGCAGTGGCATGACTGAGAAAAACACTGTTTTTTGTTTGCATGAACCTATCCAAGTTAAACTCAGGGAGTTAGCACTCACATGTTCTTCTCCTTGCATGTTCTCATTAGTTCTTTTGAACTGAAAAGAGGTAATTTGTGAGCTCATGAGGCTAGCTTTGAAGCCTGATCTCACTGGCAAAAATGGCAAATAGAAATGTGCTTGAGGATATTTTTCACTTTCCTAGTATACGGTGAGTTAATTAATCCACATATGCACCTTGAGAAAACATCTCTCTAGTACAGATTGCCATCTAAGACAGATTTATTGTTTTACCATGTATCCTAGTTTATAGCATATGTTTTTGTGGCTACAGCATGTGTGACTGTATTGACAACATTGTGTATGTATATGAATGTACCCTCTGTTTTTCTCTTGAAAGAGCAAGTTGAGTTGAGACAAATGCCAGCTCTCGTAACTGGTTGCCCAGTTGGCTGTAGCCTTAACCACAGTGGTTATAACTGTTAAAAGCATTCATATTTTCTCCATAACATAGAAGTGAATTTTCATGTATTTTCTATAATGTCAATGTTAGTTGAGCTAATGGAAAAAGCTTCACTGCTGGAAATCTTGTCCACACATCTTGCCACCTCGTTTATTAGTCCAGGAATTATTTCAATATTTACTGCCACTGCTAAAATCTATTTTATACCTGATGCAGTGTTGCTAATATACTATTTAACACATCTTAATTCATATTAAGCACGTCGTGTTTGAATTCCACTGGTTTTGAGTGTCAACAGTGTTCACAGCTCTGAAATGCAGCAACTGGCTTGCATTAACCCAGCAGATTCTTACTCAATTCAACAAGTTTAACATCAGCTTGAGGCTCAGGTCATTGAATAAACCAAACAACATTCATATAGTTTTACCATGTTTATTATCCTTTTTTCATCAGCTTGACCAACACAATTCCACTTGACCGAAAGGGAGCTGTACAAGTTTTGCTGTTTGTGCAGTTTTTATTGGTCATCAGCAAACGATAAAACCTGCTGTCAAAGTCAAACACATTTTCTTTCTCAAAACGACTTTGTGGCTTGTTAAAATGTATGATTAACTTGATGCTTGTGTTTCTTTTGTGCTATTTTCCCCTTACAATGCTCACTGTGGGATGACATGATGCACACATGCTCGGGGGGAGAAAATACACCCACACAAAGATCACAAGATAAGGCCTTTATTCTGGACTACATTGTGAGGCCTTGTAGAGACAGGAGAGTTCCATTAGCCAAAGCAGCCGAGCATGGCCACTGCTGGCTCATCACTATCTGCCACCCTATCTAGTCACAAGTCTGGAGAGAGAGTGAAAAGGAGAGGAAGGGTGAGGTGCACAGACAATGAAAGCAAGGGAAGAAAAACAGCAGTGATAGAAGACATTCTAAGGAGCGAACATAGAGGGAGGGAGAGAAGAGAAAAAAAGAGATGGAAATAAATCAGTGAATATCACTTCACACATCACAGTCTATTTGGTCAGCAGATGATTAGTCAGCATACATGGTACAAAAGAGCTGAGGGACCAATATATGTACCATTAAAGCAGTAGTTTAATGTTTCAGTGTGATTTACGAAGGTTTAAATAGCATATCATTCCCCAGTTACTCACCATATTGTTAACAATACATCAATGCTACTGCGCTCTTATTGGAATCTAACTAGACATATAGAACAATTACTCACAATGCTACTGGGCTTATTCTCAGGATGCTCATCATGCTGAAGTTGATTACGTTAGAGAATGTGTTTGCCTGATTGTTTGTCCATCTGCTTCCAAAACAATTAGGCACATGCCTTGGTTTTCTCTACTCTTCTCTCTTGTATTCTCCTCTCCCTCTGTGTTTGGTATCCTCCTGGGAGCTAACTTCTCTACTTCACTCCCCTTTCTCTCCCTCTCCTCCTCTCCTTTAATTCCCAGCCCGCAGAACACTGAGGAAAGTGCTGATGAACAATTAAACATGGTCCTTCCCATGGGAGGCAAGGTCACTTCTGCTTGTGGGGCTGTGTGTGTATGAGATTGCATGGGAAATGCAAAGTGTGTGTTTGTGTGTGTTTGAGAGAGAGAGAGAGAGAGAGAGAGAGAGATAAAAAGGTGGATGCTTGGCAGAGGTACAGACACTGTGTATCCCAGTAATGCTGAGTAATGTTATATAGTTTGATGAAGAGGGGGAGCACAGATATCACAGCAAAATGTGTAATTTCTATGATGCTCCACAGTGAATAACATAGTGTTTTTACAGTTATGGCATTATCAGGTTGGAAATATTCTAAGAATACCACCTTTGCAAGCTTTTAAAATAATTAATGAAGATTTGTGTTGTAGTTAATCTTGTTAAATGGTCTATTTTACCCCAAAGCATGATCTTGCTGGTGGTGGTGGTGGTGGGGGTGTGTGGGGGGTTATATACAAAAAGATGTATAAATGTACGCACAATAACCATATGGAAGTTGGCTGTAGAGGCTTCACTGGAAAATCTACCAAACAATGAGTAAGGGTTGTGGAGGAGTTCAAGTATCTCGGGGTCTTGTTCGCGAGTGATGGGAGAAGGGAGCCGGAGATCGACAGACGGATTGGGGCTGCAGCTGCAGTAATGCAGACGCTGCACCGGTCCGTCGTGGTGAAGAGGGAGCTGAGTGTAAAAGCGAAGCTCTCAATTTACCGGTCGATCTACGTCCCTACCCTCACCTATGGCCACGAGCTGTGGGTAGTGACCGAAAGAACGAGATCGCGGATACAAGCGGCAGAAATGAGCTTCCTCCGAAGGGTGGCTGGCCTCTCCCTTAGAGATAGGGTGAGAAGTTCGGCCATCTGGGAGGGGCTCAGAGTAGAGCAGCTGCTGCTCCACATCGAAAGGAGCCAGCTGAGGTGGTTCGGGCATCTGACAAGAATGCCCTCTGGGCGCCTCCTGGGTGAGGTGTTCCAGGCATGTCCCACCGGGAGGAGGCCCCGGGGCAGACCCAGGACACGCTGGAGAGATTATATCTCTCGGCTGGCCTGGGAACGCCTTGGTATTCCCCCGGATAAGCTGGAGGAGGTGGCTGGGGAGAGGGAGGTCTGGGCCTCTTTGCTTAGGCTGCTGCCCCCGCGACCCGGCCTCGGATAAAGCGGATGAAGATGGATGGATGGATGGATGGAATCCCACGAATATGTGCTGCCTTTGGCATGTATCTGATGCAGCTTTATTTTCTTTTATTATTAGTAGTATTTTGGCATGGCTTCAAATTTGTGCATGATCCGAGCAGAGGGTAAAAATTTTGTAGTCCAGGAGGTAATAACAAAGAGAGTCGACAACCTACCAAAGCACTCTTTCTCCACAGTGGTATACCGGCCTTCTTGATCTGACAATTTCCAGTTAATGTACACAATTGGGCGGTCAACCCAACTTGCCTACTTGGACAAAACTGCCCTCTGTTGCAGAATGAAAGGGAGGGAAAAGTTAGGTGTGTGGAGCAGGGATTATCCACATGCCTAAAGCATTCTTTATCTGCACAAGCACTGCCAGGACACTGCCATTTCTGTGTTGCAAGTATCACAGTAGTTCCTGGCATCAGATCTGAAGCACCTTATTGGTTGAGGTTAGTCAGGGGGCCGGTCAGGTCCACAAAGTTCGGGCATGAACCGGTGGTAACAATCAGCCATCCAGCCCCAAGAATCGCCTCACCTCTTTCTTGGTCTGGTTGTTCTGAACTAAGTTGATAATTCTATATGAATAATTTGTAATACTCTGAGAAAACATGTCTGTATATCAATAAATATTGCCCAAACTGGGCAAGTAGCTCGAACAGATCCCAAGAACGACTTCCAAGATCATTGCCTAGAAGATCGTTGTCTCATAGAAATAGAAAGATAGTGTGCAGGACCCTCAAGGTCCTAGACCTCTGGTAAAGGACCTGACCCAACCGGTCGCAGCAGATGGCCGCCTCTCCCTGAGCCTGGTTCTGCCAGAGGTTTCTTCCTGTTAAAAGGGAGTTTTTCCTTCCCACTGTTGCCAAAGCGCTTGCTCATAGGGGGTCATATGATTGTTGGGTTTTTCTCTGTATCTATGAAGCGCCTTGAGGCAACTTATGTTGTGATTTGGCGCTATATAAATAAAATTGAATTGAATTGAATTGAATTGAAATTGAAGGATACCGTATTTTTCAGACCACAAGGCACACCGGATTATAAGGAGCAACTTTTGATGAACGGGTCTGTTTTCATACATAAGGCACACCGGATTATAAGGTGCATTAAGCGAAACAAAACAGTCAGATAAGTCAAACTTTACTCAACTCATTCTTCTTGCTTACTACACTTCCCTACCATTGATTCATTAATGTTGAATTCTCTGGCAGCTGCTCTATTCCCATGTTGTTGCAGTATATTAATGACTAACCTTGTCGTATTGTGGATGGATTATCTCAGTTGTTCTCCTGACTGAAGTTTGGTCCGTTTATAGCATCCTGCCATGCTATTGCATTAGTCCCTAACCATCGGGAACCCTTACGTTAACTTTTATGGAGTGGAAAAAAGTTAGCATTCATCCTCCAGCTTCACTGTGTTTATGTTATGCTAACATAGCTGTGAGCTAGCGATCACGGAGCACATCATTATATACCAGCTAGTCCAACTTCACTAACCCTACAAAAGTCACTGCTGTTTAGTTTTCTGTCTTCATTTATGTTGAAAGTGATAGCAGAGCTCTACGTTTTTTTTGTTTTTTTTCAAAAATCTCTTAGTCAGAACATGCTATATCATGTTTAGGTGGAAACTACACAGGAAAATGGAGAGAGTAATTTCCCCAGAGTTAACATTATTTTCCTCTAAAAGAGTCATTTTCACTCATTTTGGATTGTACTCATTTCGATTGGCCGCCAGAGTTGGAGCAAAAAAACAGAGGAAATTCCATTGGAGTAATATGGCATGACCACGCCCACTATCCCACAGTGGAACAGAGACAACTGTCAGCGGTGAGCCACGTAAGTGAGTAAAGTGCTCAATAATGATTGAATTTAGGATAAAATGGGGGATTTCTGTTTATCTGAAAGGTCTGTAAGTAACATTACAGCTTGAGAGTTTGTGGGTCTTACATGCTGCATAATTGGCAAGGTTGATGCTTACCTTAGCTTCTGCTAAATTAATGTTGTTAGACTCACAGACAGCATTAAGGTATATATCACTAAACTAAGTTTAGCATTGTTCAATAGCTGCTTTAGGTAGTATAATTGACCAGAGTAGTGTGTTTTTAGCAAATCCAGTGCACCAATGTTTTATCCAAAAAGGTCGGTGAGCACATGTGTTTTACTCCAAACTGAGTCATGAAAATTGACTTTTTTACCTGATGTTCTGTTAGTAATATGTGTGTTTTATCGAGGATTGACGTTTGTGGATGTTTCACCTGTTCAGTTAGAAAGCACGTGTGGTTTACTCTAAATTGAGTCACATACACGACTGTTTTCGCCTGATCTTTGGTTAGGAGCATGTGTGTTTAATGGAGTGAATCTTGTATGTGTACTGCTGTTAGTTTAGCAAGCACATGTGTTTTACTCAAATTGAAAAACATACATGGTTGCAGTCTGCACAAGTGTGCAGTTTTAGATGTTTCTTAAGCCCTATGTGTTTTGTGTGTGCCTGTGTTTTGTTCAATTTTGTAAGTATTTGTAGTAAATCTAATTATTTAAAAATATCCTTTTCATTTCATGAAGGATGCAAGCTGTGCGTGTGAAGTGCAGAGAACAACAGAAGTACATCAGTTTTGAGGGCCAGCTGACCTACAGATCATATTTGGAATGCGGTGAGTAAAAAACGTCAACATTTCCTGCATGTTTCATAGTGTGAATCAGTCAAGCTTTGGGGATGATGTTATAATAGCTGCTATACCAACTGTTTAGGTTTATTTTGCTCAATTTATTTAATTTCACTTTCTTTGCCTTGTTCTGGTGTTTATTTCAAATGTATAATGCAATTTTATTATGTTCACAGTTGCCAAGAAGTTCAACATCCCGAACATATGGCTTCTCTAAGATACTTGATCCAATTGTGAATCATATGAAAATCCTGGAGGGGATGGAATTACGATTGCCCTGTATGATGACCCAGTACATGGAACTATTGACCAAGTTACTACTGACAACCTTGGTCTTCACTGTCTGTTTGGTTTTCTAGAATCATTTAGTGCCAGATATTGTTGCTACTTTTGTCTTGCTGAGAAAGAGGACTTTCAGAAAGAGTTTACAGAGGATTCACCCAAGATAATCATGCGAACTCAAGCACTTCATACTGAACATTGCCAAAAAATGGAGGCAAATCCCAGACTGCCTTATGTGATGGGTGTTAAACAGTTTTGGATTCTAAACTCATTGCAGTGCTTCAATACATGTGAAAATTTCTCTGTTGATATTATGCACAATATCTTGGAGGGAGTCACACAATATGAAATAAAACTGATTATGTTACATGCAATAGATCAGTATACAACATCAAAAGAAGTGGACATGAGAATTAAGAGCTTTAACTATGGCTAAATGGAACAAAACAACAAGCCACCTAAAGTGAAGTTGGGAAAGGACTCAAATGACTTGGAGTTAAATGGCATCCAGTCCTGGTGTTTACATCGGCATCTACTACTCATCTTTGGAGACTTAGTTTGTCCAAACAATCAGCACTGGTATTTGCTACTGCTGTTGTTTCAAATAGTGAATATTGTATTTTCAGCAGTGTTATCAACAGGTATCACTATTTTCTTGAAACACTTGATCGCCAAACACCACAGATTATTCAAAGGTTTATTTCCACACAAGAAGCTGCTACCAAAGCATCATTTCATGATGCATTATCCTACATGTATACTTAAAACAGGACCACTTTTGCATAGCTGGTGCATACGCAATGAAGCAAAACGCAGCTTCTTTAAAAAAACAATTGAAAAGTTTCAAAAATGTAATTAAAACATTGGCAACAAAACATCAAAGTCCTATTGCTTTCAGTTGGCAGACATTTGACCCCAAGAGACTGACCACTGGACTAGGTAAAATGCTTTCTTGAAATGCATTGGACTGGGGCTGTAAGATGGCAGAGACTCTTCAGCTACCAATCAACACCAAGGTGTTAAATGTTAGCTGGGCAAAACACCATGGAAATATTTATTGTGAAGATTTAGTTGTTTGTATAAAAGTCCATTGTGAAATGCCAAGTTCTACCATGTTGTTGTGAAGGATGAGAGGTTATTGTTGATTACTTTTGCACTGCAAACAGCGTGTCTCAATGAGCATGTCAATGATTTTCAAGTTCTGTGTAAAAGAGACAGACCTCATGTAATTCATGCCAAAGAGCTTTTCTGTTATAAAGCATTCGATTCACAGGTGTCATAAAGTCATGGTGATTCCAGTTTTTATATTGTACCATACTGTTTCCTCTGAACAATAAAGGTAGCTGCTAAAACAAAAATATATTTTTCTGGTTTATTTATTCCATCCATCCATCCATCTTCATCCGCTTTGTCTGGGTCGCGGGGGCAGCAGCCTAAGCAAAGAGGCCCAGACCTCCCTCTCCCCAGCCCCCTCCTCCAGCTTATCCGGGGGAATACCAAGGCGTTCCCAGGCCAGCCGAGAGATATAATCTCTCCAGCGTGTCCTGGGTCTGCCCCGGGGCCTCCTCCCGGTGGGACATGCCTGGAACACCTCACCCAGGAGGCGCCCAGGGGGCATCCTTGTCAGATGCCCGAACCACCTCAGCTGGCTCCTTTCGATGTGGAGCAGCAGCTGCTCTACTCTGAGCCCCTCCCGGATGGCCGAACTTCTCACCCTATCTCTAAGGGAGAGGCCAGCCACCCTTCGGAGGAAGCTCATTTCTGCCGCTTGTATCCGCGATCTCGTTCTTTCGGTCACTACCCACAGCTCGTGGCCATAGGTGAGGGTAGGGACGTAGATCGACCGGTAAATTGAGAGCTTCGCTTTTACACTCAGCTCCCTCTTCACCACGACGGACCGGTGCAGCGTCCGCATTACTGCAGCTGCAGCCCCAATCCGTCTGTCGATCTCCGGCTCCCTTCTCCCATCACTCGCGAACAAGACCCCGGGATACTTGAACTCCTCCACTTGGGGCAGGAACTCATCCCCGACCCGGAGTGGGCACTCCACCCTTTTCCGGCTGAGAACCATGGCCTCAGATTTGGAGGTGCTGATCCTCATTCCCGCTGCTTCGCACTCGGCTGCGAACCGTTCCAGTGCGAGCTGGAGGCCCTCACCCGATGAAGCCAACAGAACCACATCATCTGCAAAAATCAGAGATGAGATTCTGAGGCCACCAAAGCAAAAGCCCTCCGCCACTTGGCTGCGCCTAGAAATCCTGTCCATAAAAATTATGAACAGAACCGGAGACAAAGGGAAGCCCTGGCGGAGCCCATCACCCACCAGGAACGAGTCCGACTTATTGCCGGCAATGTGAACCAAGCTCTTGCAACGGTTGTATAGGGATCGAATGGCCCGTAGCAATGGGCCAGACACCCCATATTCCCGCAACACCTCCCACAGGACACCCCGAGGGACACGGTCGAATGCCTTCTCCAAGTCCACAAAACACATGTAGACTGGTTGGGCAAACTCCCATGCACCCTCAAGTATCCTGGAGAGGATAAAGAGCTGGTCCAGTGTTCCGCGACCAGGACGAAAACCGCATTGTTCCTCCTGTAGCCGAGGTTCGACTAACGGACGAACTCTCCTTTCCAGCACCCTGGAAATATTTGCACTAAATAGAGTATATTTAACTCATGACTCTGCCAGAGTCATGATTTTACTCCATCTAGACTGGGACCAAATACTGTCTTTCTTAGAGTAAAGTTTTATTCAGTTTGAGTAAAATTTACTCAGTGAATTTTACTGTGTAGCGAGCTAACTTCCTGCTAACTTCTAACTCTGTTAAATGTAATAAATTCTGTTTTCATTCTGTTTTAATTGTTACACCTGGTAAAGCAGCAACACCGATCATTTTATTAAAGATGAAAGAATTTAGACAGTTTTTAACGCTCAGTGATGTCGCTGTGTTCGTTTCACTTTGTGACCTGAAGTGGCGGAGTTTTGGACCCAGATTACTTTGTGAGGCTCCTCACAAAGGAGTAATGCTCAGTCAATCTATCAAGCAGTGTGGCTTCGTAGCTTACCATAGTCGTACTAGAACATTTTTTGAACACCGTGTACCACATAAAATCGGTTCGAGGTCAGTAAGCACAACCAGAATTCATACATAAGGCAAACTGGATTATAAGACGCAGTGTAGATTTTTGAGAAAATTGAAGGATTTTAAGTGTACCTCATAGTGCGGGAAATAGGGTAAATTAAAAAAATAAATAAATACATTCCCAATCCAACTTGTGGGGTGGTCTTTCTCTTTCAATCTATATATATGAGAGAGACACACTTTAAATACCATATGATAAACTCACAGCAGCGCCTGTTTAAGGAGCATCTGGTACTGGTAAATCCTTTGTGGCAGCAAAAAGTTGGCAATCAGTACATTTCTAATGAAACTGCTTTTTTTTATCAGCTTTAAAAGGTCGGGTAACATTTGTTTCCTCACTGGAAATTGGCTGGCATCATGTTTGTAGAGATAATGCAGTATTGTTATGAAGAAGCTGTCTATTCACGGCACCTCTTATTTTTCTGTGTTGCAAGCAATCACAGTGGTTAAAACTGAAAACATTTTTTGAGACAAAAACTACGAAACATTGAAATCAACAAAGAATGACCTACAATTGTGTGATTTCCACTCTTAGCAGCACTCTTGAGTCCTCCCTTGCCCCCTATGTGGACAATCCAACAAAAAAAAAAGAAGAAAAAGAAAACATCTAAATAGTAGCCTCAAAGAAAAAAGATCAAATAGGTGTATTTAAAGAAAAATGCTGGAAAAATTAAAATAAATACATGAGGTTTTCTCCAGCCCAGTAGTCATTATGGTAAATACTTTTTTTAAACTTCTCTTCTACATACTTAAACTTTGCACATACGTCTTACAAATAACACGTATACCTCAACTGAAATATGGTAGTATTGTATCATTCTGCAGGTCAAACAACAACCAATCAAACTGTGAGTCTTTGAAAAACGAGACCTTCTCCACCACAGTCTGGTAAATGTCATGATTTTCCTCAGATGAGATACTGTGATGGATGCAGAATGCTGCTGTGAAACAGTGGCATTATGGAAAAAATGTGGAAAGGACTCAAAGTCAGGTTCCATTATTTCACCATGTTTTTGCTTCTGACATTACCGATTAAAAACACGTCCTTTACAGTCCAAGCCATTGCAGCTAATTGCTTTTTCTGCAGTCAGTGATAGGCACTAAACAATGTAGAAATATCATGGCATGTTTACAGGATGTGGAAAGCTTAAAATGAACATGATAAAATCTGTGAAATGTCAGTAAAAGGGCTGTACGATGATTTAAAATCTAGATGTGTTGGCAAACGAAACAAAAACCATCTGCTATCAGTAGTGGAAAGGTTTAAAACTGCAATAGCATGTCAGATGAGGTGTTTGACAGTGACCTAATTTAGTGGTCTCTTTATACCGACGTTAAAAAAATAAATAAACAAATGAAAAATCATTGCGTATTAATTTTCATATTGAAGTTGTAAAGCACAGAAATGCTGGGTGATATCCACATATGCACTTCAATAAGGAGAGATCACTTGAAAGAACTGAACATTTATTTGATGTAAAGAACGGAAAAGGACCCAAACACCCAGAAGAGCAGGCACATGAGTGATTACATAGCTTCCTCGTTGAACTTTTGCTTAAGAGTCTTACATACAGAATTAGTACCTATAGCACAGCGATTCTTAAATATTAATATAAAATATTCTTTAAAATCCTTAGATTTTAAGGTTCAGAGGTGTGCTTCAGCACACTGGAAGGCAGTTTGCTGGGTCTTATTCTGAGCAGCTCGGAGAGCATCACATGTACTAGGGCAGGGGTTCTGCTTGTTCTCTAGCAGTATGTTCCTCTTGGCTTCTGATACTGGTTGCATCTCTGTCCAGTGTGTTTTGTACCAAACTGTGTTCCTGTGCTCTTTCCTTCCAAAACCTGGGATTCTTGGAATCTTGGAGTTGGGACCATTTAGTTTCAGCATCATTGTCAGTAGTTATTGAGGTCTTCAGGTTCTCTTTGAAGGTGTCTTTAAGTGCCTTTAATCATACAGGGTAGTTTCACAGCAGGGGTTATGTGTATTGAAAGCCTTTGGTTCTGGGATGGTGGCTCTTCTTGAACACCAGTCTCACACTGGTGACAACAAGGGAGTGGTCTGTGTTAAAGTCAGCACTGTGGTAACAGCGAGTGTGTAAGATGCTGCTCAGGTCCGCATACCTGGTGATGGCAAGGTTGAAATGGTCCAGTGGCAGGAAACTGGGTGTCTACAGTGTCTCCTGTGATAACATGCAGACCATACGAAAGCAAAGTCAAGCGGTTTCTGTCCATTGTCATTTATCCTGCCCATGTTACCCCATGGTGACATAGGCAAAATGTTCAGGCTTCAAAATCGACCCACAATTTAGCATTGAAGTCTTCCAAAAGGTACAGTCCTTCACTGCTGGGAATCCTGGATACTGCCTTATCCAGTTCCTCAATGCTCTCTCCATCAGGAGCGAGTGTGTGAATGTTAAGCTAAAAGTGCTCAGGCATAGGAAAACATGCTTATATAGATATGGTTGTGTAAATTAGGCGTGTATTAAGAAACGGTTTTATATAGTCAAACAAACAGAAAAGTGCTACTGCAGTAGCAGTTGTTTCTTTTACAATCAGGCAATATTGTTACCTAATTTTTGCATTCTTAGAAATAGTCCTGACTCTGATTCCACCTACGGACACATTTGTTTTTGCTGAGATCATACACCTTCCTCAGGTTGCATATGGGTGAAAAAATAGCAAATTAAAAATTCACTTTCACATCATTCCATCAAGAAAACTGTACAAAGCAAACACAAATCCTAACAAAATCTACTATTAAGATCACGGATGATGTTGTTACTATGGTAACATTATTTTTTTGGTCACTGCAGTGTAGTGTGTGTTTACTTTCTCTGACTATTGAGGGCACATCAACCTTAATTCCATTTTGGCATTACCCAAAATCAGAGTTTTATTTGGGAGCCAAGAAAAAAAAGTTCTTACACTACTTATTATTGTATTAAATATTTCTTGGCAGCAGCTCGATACAAAAAAGTTTTGATTCATCCTCCATGTAAAACTGTATTCCTTTGGTTTGGCTTTGTGATATGGTAATTAGAGGGCTTTTGTAGCAATAGCAAGTAAATATTTCTGGCCATAAAATCCATTGGATATGCCAAGCATGTTTTTGGGATAAAGGCACCTTGATCTTTAATAAGAGGAGAAGATATAAAGCTCTCTACTTGGACAGTATTCTGCTCTCATATCTGAGTGTAAACTCATCTGTGGCTTACTGCAGATAACAAACTATAAATTCTTTATATTGCTGAAACAATGTTTAATCATAATTTATTATAATATTTTATCAAATAATGTTTTAAAAAAATCTACTATAAAATTAGAACTATAAATAACTCTTTTTCTTCATTTGGCTGCTTCCTTTGTCACACCAACCCTCTGCATGTCTTCCGTCATCACATCCATGAATCTCCTGTGTTGTCTTTCTCTTTTCCTCCTATCTCGCAGCACCATATTAAACATCCTTTGTCCAATATATCCACTGCCTCCTCTGTATATATCTGATTTATCTCAGCCTTGCCTCTCTTAACTTTGTGTCCAAATTCCTCAACTTAAGCTGTCCCTCTGATATACTTATTTCTAACATTGTCCATTCTTGTCACTCCCAGGCGTCTTGGTCATGTCAAGCTCTTTTCCCCCCTTTGTTACTTCTGTCTTTGCTGTCATGGTCCTGGGTCATTTTGACTCAGTGTTCTTAGTTTTCTTGTGTTTTTGTATTTTGTTCATTATTTACTCCATGGTTCCTAGGTTATTCAGTTAGTTTATTTGATTCCCCCTCGTGTATTTACCCCATGTGTCCCCCTCCATGTATGCCTCATTTCTCCACCTTGCGTTTTATTCCATGTTTTCCCCAGCCCGTTATGTCTGTGCTCGCCCCGTGTTCTCTCTCTCCCTCCCGTCCACGTCTCTGTGTACTTCCTGTTTTACTTTGATAGTCTCCCGTCAGTGTACGTCACGTTGTGTTGCTCCTGCCCTGTCTTGTTATAATTATTAGTATCAGCTGTGTCCCCTGTGTGCTCCCACGTCCCTCATTATCCTTCTGTGTATTTATGTCTGCGTCTCCCTCAGTTCTGTGTCGCGTCCTCCCTCATGACTGTGTGCCCCTCCATGTGTTTCCTCGTCAGCCACTTCCTTTAGAATCTCCCAGTTTAGTTTTGTATTACTTTGTATCGCCTTTTCCTTCTTTCAGAAATAAAGCTGTATTTGAGTTTAGTCCTGTTTCCTGTGAGTTTGCGTTTGGGTCCAATTCCTGCCTGCACACAGCCAGATTATGACACTATTTATTTATTTATAAGTGACTTATGTATGTATGTATGTATATATATGTATATATTGTACTATTCTTAGTTAGTGTATTGTCTGTCTTCTCTTAATGTTGGTTTAAAATGGAGCACTGTAACAAAAAATAATTTCCCCCAGGGATCAATAAAGTATTCTGATTCTGATTCTGATTTGCTGTGCAATAGCCTCCTAGTAGTTCAGTCTACTTTCTTCAGTTTTCTGCTTATTTCACTTTTTCTTTGTTACCTTTTTTCTTAAATACTTTACTGGACTTCTTCATTCCATAGTCAAGTATTTTTCCTGTTTCCACTGTCTACAGTTTTTCCCTCACAATTCCAGCTACACTTTCCCAGTCATCTGGTAATTCTTCCCTATATCACCAAGCACCTGTCTCAACTTCCTGAGCTCTGCAACATCCTTCAGTCTTTATCTTCAGCTATTAAATCCTTTTCCCTTTTTCACTTGCTTCCTCTCCCTGACTTTCAAAGCCATCCTGCAGACTATTTTGTGATACTGCCAGGTACATTCTCCCCTGCCACCACCTGTAAGAAGTATATAAGATGTATCACCTTTTGCATAAGAAGTAGTCCACCTGTTTGCTCCACTTTTTTGCACCTTCCTCCTCCTACAACATCTGCATCATGCTCAAGCATCATGTCTTTCTGCTTCACAGCAACATCAACACAACAGTTGACAGTATGCTGTCCATGCTGTTCTTAGACAGCTTTAAATCTGCTATCTTCCATCTGTTAAACAAAGAAAAAAGTCTTGTACAGGTGTTTTCATGAGATCGGCTACGGTTGCCAGATTAGCCAGAGAAATCTTGAGTGCCTGCTAGAGACATCTGACTACTTCTACAACTTCCACTGTTATACACTGATGAAAAATCCCTGGACCAAACACTTTAGTATATCTATATACATCAATCCAGGATTCAGGGAGTAACAGATGCTTTTCTACACAAACTGAAAAAAGGTGGTACCTTCTAACATTGATAACTTAATTCTTTCTTTTCTTTCTTTTTTTAAGTTCTTAATGAAGCTGGGCAGCATGACTTTGACTATTTATCCCTCGTCAGACTTTGTGGTCACTCTCCATCAGCCAGCCTCGAAGATCTGGTTGAGTGCTGGAGTGTTTCAAACAAATGTTGCGTCATTGGCGTGAAATGGACCTACACATTTTTTTTTTTTACTTTGGGTTAAAATATCAAGTGTATTTATTCTGAAGACACTTTTATTTCTGATGATTATTGTATTTTTTTTTTATCTTGTCTTATCAAGTGCCTCTCTCTCCCATCTGCCATGTGGTTAGCTCCTGCATTTTAAATTATTCTGCTGCTGTTTAATTTTCTTGTGCTTTAATGTATTTTTATATTTTTATCCCCTTATAATGATGTTGATCTTTTAATAAATCTTTATAATAATTATTGCCTTTCTATTTTAAATAAAGCATATCCCGTTAAAACAAGATTAGCTCTTATTTTCAGGTCTTCTGTTCTTTTCTTGTCGAAAAGTTTAGCACTTGCGGAAAGAACTCATTTACACTTTCACCTCCTTTTTTTACTGTCTTTTAACACTTTGATGCAGGAAGCAAGAGCTGCCCATTCTTCAAACCTGGTTTCAAAGAGCAGAGATAATCCTAAGGTGTTATTTGACATGGTTAGTGATATTGTTACTTCTGCTCCGCCTGTTATTTCAATTTTTTTTAAAGAAGATCAGGAAAATGTTCCTTCTTTCTTTGTAGAAAAAAAGAGTAATGTCAGCAAAAACATATTTTTTCTGCTTGGCTAGTTATTTTGGAAAGATTACAATCTATTTCAATCATCTTCCTAACATAACACACCTTGTACATTAAAAAGTGTCAAAGGAGAAATATCTGTGTGGTTCAGTAAGAAGGTCCTGGGTTCAAATCCACCACCTGGCGACAGATGGCTTAAATGTTCTACCTGTGTTGCTTCTCTCTCTGTACTCAGGCTTCCTCTCACAGTCCAAAGACATGCAGTTAGTGTGATTAGGATAACTGGTGATTATAAATTGACCATGAATGTATGTATGAACGATTACCTGCCTCAGTGTGTTGGCACTACGACAGACTGGCGATCTGTCAAGGGCTGTACCCTGTTTCCCCCCACATGGCAGCCAAGTTATGAAAAAGAATTGGTTAAGTGGAAGAAGATGGATGGATGTTATCTGTTTCTTTACCTGAGCTGGTAAAATTAGTTGCTTCTATGAAAGCACCCTCGTGCTCTTCTGACATTTTACCTGCATTCTTTTTCAAAAATGTCTTTCAGTCTATTTGTCCCGGAGTGCTCACTGTAATTAACTCTTAAATGGTATCGGTTCAAGCACCTGCTTGCTGTCAACCAACCAATCTTGAAAAAAAAAATCAAGCTTCTCTTCATAGCAGTTAAAATGACAAATTATTGCTAATATTTTTGAAAAGGTTGTAGTTAAGAAGTTTAAAGGTGTTCTGGACAAATGCAGCATACCTGATAAATTTCAGTCTGATTTTTGTAAATTTTTCCAGAGAAATGAGTCCCCAGTGACAATTTGATGCATAGTGACGCAGGAGAATGTTCTGTTTTATTAATGTTGGATCTGACCTCAGCCTGTGATTCTGTTAACCATCACAATATCACAAAATGCTCAAAAGGCTGATACTGGGTGTTTTAACCAGGGTCTGCTTTGGAATGGTTCTCTTCATAGAGTATAGAATATTCTTGCAAGGACTGCAGTTAAGTTTAACTTGTAAACTTGTTTAGGTTGAATTATTCTATCAAGTTTACATTGATAGCAGCAATTACTAATAAATATATTAACAGACTTTATAGTGTATAGTCTCACTGAAGTTTTTGAATTATTTTCATAAATAGAAATGTTTCAAAATCAAGCTCCCCTCTGATTTCCCCCCAAAATCGGACCCTGTTAGTTGGTATACTACAGTCAGAGAATGAGAATGAGCAGAGAATGAGCTGTAGTTGCAAATTCTGGCATGTAGGACAAAGACACAGCAGGATAGCCAAGTGTGGGCTGTAAATACAATGAGTCTAGTAATATGAGATCTAGAAAGACAACTAATAGTGCTAACAGATTGTGTATTTAAAATGTTTGTGCTATATACAGTGTTGGGAAGGTTACTTTTAAAATGTATTCCATTACAGAATACAGAATACATGCCCCAAAATGTATTCTGTAACGTATTCCGTTACGTTACTCAATGACAGTAACGTATTCTGAATACTTTGGATTACTTAATATATTATCATGCTTTTTACAACAACGTGAATGTACTATTGCTGTGTGATTTATTACTATTACTGAAGGTCCACGACTCCGAACTGTAGTAAAGGGACCTCTGACTAATACGGCGGGGTCCCTGTCGGCTCGTAGCCGAAAACTAGCTTTACTTTGTTGTGTGGGTCAACTTTTCTTGCGAGAGACAGAGAGAGGCGTTGAAAGACTGCTCCAACGGAACTTATTGTTTTCGGAGGAAAACACGAACACAGCGTACAGTTGAGTCTTAATAGCTTACTTACAACTGGGCTCGTCAGGCACTCTTCTTGGCTGAAGTGGTTATTATTATATTTACATGCTTCCAGCTCCCGTTATTGCTCGATGACAACTCGTACCTTTCCACTCCCCTTTTTCTCTCTCCCTCCTCACGCTCACAGACCCATAACGTGTATGGCAGTCCATTCTCCCTGCAACACGGACTACACTGGCCAAGATGCTACATTCTTTAGAGCTATGCTTGTAGCATTCTGCCTGTTAGCTTAGCACAACAACAACAACAACGAAAAGGCGCTCTCTCACCCAGGAAACACACAGTCGCAGAGAGAGAGAGAGCGTCGCCCTGTAACCATGGCAACCGTAACGCTGCTGCCTGGAACAACAGAACGTAGCTGTCAAACAAAACCCAAACAGTCCTGACCCGCGACAAAATGAAACAGGAAAGTACCGCAGTGTAATCCATTTATTTCAACAAAGTAACCTTTTTAAACGGTAACTGTAACGGAATACAGTTACTCATATTTTGTATTTTAAATACGTAACGGCGGTACATGTATTCCGTTACTCCCCAACACTGACTATATATATACTAATTTATGTCATGCTGAGGAAGCATGACTGACCACAGTATCGCACAGTGCTATGATTCTGACATGCCCAAAAATGAGAAAAATCCTAACATCAGGAAAGAGACCATCGCTAATTCTACAGCCCTTGAAATATAGAAATGATCGTGGATTTAATATAAGAAAATCCCCCACACCTTATACAAAGCAATCCCACATAGGGTTTCCAGCACCAGAGTTTGGAAACTCTGACTTTTTTGTTAACTCCGATCTGGCTACCACCAGCCATGTAATGAAGAACGCAAGCAGCATCCAGTTTTTATCTTTGTTTCCTCTCACTAGGGTGACACATGAACACAGATGCCAACCAACAATATGACTGATCCAGATAGTAATTAGCAGTGTGCATGCCTCCCTGAAATGCTGCTTGCCCACCTGCTGTGGCTTCCAGTCTGGTACCAGTGAAACACACATACACACACACACACATTTGCATGAAACGAGGCCGTAATGTACCACTCTGACACCAATCCAAAATTCTTATTATACTCTCTGATCAAACTGGGACAATATTAACCTGCCAATGTTCACGGTTGGTACTTTAAGTGAGATATGCTTGCTAGGTCATAACAAACAATCACACAAAACACCAACATAGACAGACCGCAATGACCAACGGCCAATTAGCACCACCTTCAATAATGATCATCCATCATTACAAATTGCCCTTTTATATGGGTGTCCGAGTGGTTTTGTGAATGTGTGTACTTGCGGTGTGGAGTTGTTTCAGGCTGTCGTGTAAATCACACCAGAAGTCAGACTCTGTCAGTCAATGCTGTCTGCGCTGGACTTCAATATAACCAGAGCTGAGTGACATTTAACACAAGTGTGTGTGTGTGTGATATTATGTGCATTATTGTGCTTGTGTATTATTTCATGTGTTATCGCCTTTTCATTTCCGCTTCCTGCCTGCTTTGAAAGTCATAGAGACGGCAGGCCATGGCCCTAAATCATTGCTGATGTGTGTGGATGCATGTGTGTGTGCTACTGTAATTCTCTCATTTTAAACATGGCTCATCTCTTCCTCCCATCACTCTCATGTCTATATCCTGTTTTTCTCCATACATCAGCTATTTACAGACTTGAAAATCTGGAGCTGCAGATATGGTTGGAATTTTATTATTGTCTTCATTTTCTTGTTATTTCTTACTCTCCTTTCCTCCTTCAAGGTCTGCAATATTTGAATTATGTGTAAAAATTCCACCAAAAACTAAGACAACGCGAAGAAGGCAATATATGGGCTCAAATTTTAATCAGTATCATTATTTTTATTATTATTATGTTCTTGCAGCACGAAAGTGCATAAATACATAATGAGATTGCAAATGCAAAGCAGCGTAAGGAGCATCAAATTTCAACTAAATTAAAAGAATATGCCCTGCCTCCTACCCACAAAGACTGTTTATTATAGCCTACTCGCCACAAATTAGTCTATAGCAGCTTTGGAGCCAAAGACATGTATAATGGATAATATATTAACATCCCTCTAGACTGTGTGTAGGTGGTGGAGGCCATGTTTGGGAGGGATACACTGGATCTATGATGAAAAACAGAAGAATGTTATTTAAAGGACGCACACACAATACACTACTTGTGTCTTACTTGAAGACTTGACCCTCAAAGGGTACAGTCAGAGTGAACAAGGAAAGAGGAATGGGGATGAAGGTAGCATTATGTGGATTAGAGCAACTCAAAGGCTAGGCAAAAAAAAAAATGGGAGTAGGAGAAAAGACAGGGTAGATTTGTATGGACTGTGAGGTAGCACCTGGTATTCTCTTATATTATTATGAAGAATGTGACTGTACTCCATGAGCGTATGGCCGCACAAATGAACCAGCTGCTAGCAGATGAAACACACCCGGAATGACTCACTGAAGGCTGGACAGTCCTGATTTCCAAGGATCCCCAGAAGGGACTGATTCCATCCAACTACCGGAGGTCAATAACCTGTCTCCATATCACATGGAAGCTCCTGTCAGGCATCATAGTGACTAAATGACCATGCACGTAGCTCAATACATGAGCAAAGCACAGTAAGGACTGCTCTGTTTACCATTAAACAGAGCAGTCGCCTGAAACTTCAAGACTGGGCTTGCCAACCTATGCACTGCCTGGATTGATTACAAGTAAGTCAATGACTCATTCCAAGATGCTCCACATTAAGCCTATGACCCAATGTGGGGCATCCTAGAATTCCTAGATCTATGCAATACCAACAGAACTTAATAATACCTTCATCAGGGATTTGATGGGGATGTTGCAAACAAACACTAGATGCCAACTTCAAGCCAAGTGCACAGGTCACCATCAAGTGCAGGATTGCTTCATTCCATAGTCGACTTATGCCGGTGCCGTGATAAGGAGAGGCAGTGAGACACAGTAGTTAACACAGCCTTCCTTTCATTTACAGGACCACAAAAAACAGCATTTGAAAAGCTGTTATACTAAAATTCAGGTCTTGTTGGCATGTGCTTTGCAGGAGCTGTGAGTTGGAAATGTTAATTCTTACACTCTCGCAAACTTAAGAAAAACGTACTGAATGCCTTACCTCTCTATGGTGAAAACGAAGTGGCTTTAAAACTAGTGCATTATTTCCATCTGATATTCCCCTTGTGAAATACAGTAATCAGTCTTCATTTCAGTCTCAGTGTCATTGTTAAGGTTCTGTAGTAATGGTAAGTATTCAATGTGTTGGTTTCTTTCCTTCACTGCATCATGAATAAAGGCTATTCTATTCTATTCTATTCTAATGTGAATAATTGCCACTCTAAGCCTACATGAAATATATGCAAATAATCTTTTTTTTTTTTATCCCTTTTAAAAATCATTTTCAATCTTTGAAGAAGACGTCAGCTTTCAAGGATTGACAACACCTGACAAAACCTTCCTGTATCTGTCACACAAGTTATCAGTGAAATTCAAAGACAGTGTGGTCTTAGCTTCAAGCTTTGGTTTAAGAATCCATAGTTTTGAAATGACTAAACCTCTCTTCACTATATAAAGTATGAGACAAAGGGGCACCTACTCGACCTCACAGTATGCTGAAGTCACTTCCACTTCAGCAACTTCCTTATACCTGCTTTCACTGAATTAATCTATATTCCTCTCCAGTGGGTGCTTCAGTACTGGCAGGCAGACTTCAAAAGACTCTGAGACAGTCAGGTCATCCAGCTAAGGGACGTTTTGGGACAGCATCTTACATGTCCCTCAGTTTCTGATACTGTACTTAAACATTAACAAACTAGAGGACATCAGGACTGTGTATTGTTTATCAGGATGAGTTTCTATGCAATTTCAGTAGCAGTTATGTGGACTTCTTCATTATCCCAGTGACCACTGATATTAAAGTTTTACCATTTTTCATATCCATATGGATGTGTTTCGTTTTATTAACCCAAAATACAGAAGCGTGATGGAAAGTCTTGCTTTTAAAAGGATTTTGGAGGATATTAGTAAAACATTCACTGTGTTTAAAAATGTGGTATACAATACCAATAAGATAGATTAGGATGTAAATAATGGAAGCTACAGGAAATTGCATGCTACTAGCCACAAAATAGCAGTAATAGCCATGGAATGTAAATCTATTGGGTACTGCTCGTGTTGTCAGTGCCATAAGTAATTGCTTGGATTTTATTTTGTACTTTATATTTGTACTGGATATTCTTTTCTATTCCTTCAGAAGTATGCAGTATATCTGTGTCTCTTTTTTGTGTGGTAAGTCCATTCTTACCATTTCAACCAGTACCTCCTACATTTCCTTTATTCTTAAGAAGGATCAGAATTAGTTTTACTGGCCTTTAATCCACCACACCACCCTCATGTGATCACCAGGGGTTCCGACCTGAGCTCTCTTTGTGCTCATGTGCCTGTAATTCACAATTGTAGAGGTCTCTGTGGAGGTCTTCACACATTGATAAAGACAGGCTCGAGAGAGCGAGAGAAAATGAAATCCATGAGCATCCTGGCACCAGCCTTTGAGAATAAACAGAGGTCACATACAAGAGAATGAGTTCCTCAAATAGATATGAAGATACATACACAGTGGTCATGCACACACATTTTATCTTCATCTAATGCTGACGCTTTTTCAGAGTAATCCAGGTCATACTAGAAAACACATTAATTACTTTTTCCAGCGTTTTTAATGTTCAAGGTTGCCAAAGGATCATGTGTTGCAGAAGCTGTCTGACAGCTTTGTTGCATGAGTCATCTAACTTAAGTTTGAAATTCTAATGTTGACTATTTAATGCATGAGGAACTTGAGTCCGCAGGGGCTCTGCTGTAAAATGCACCAGCCGATGTAGGTTTTACTTAAAATGGACTTATGGCACAAAAAAACGGAAAGGAGGGCCACACAAGTGCATCAAGATATTTTCGTCGATGTGATGTTACAGCTGTAAACAACACTGAGAGGCTTGTTGATTCTTGCCGCCTCAAAAAAAATTCAGAAAACAAGGCGGCGCTGCCTTTTAGCCAGCACAGTAATTTGGTTTACTAATTTATTTTGGCCTGTAGGTTTGATGCACTTCAAGCAGCACACAATAAACATCAGAAAGCAGTTCTCCCATTGTGGGTGTGCTGTACAATGCCGGTAGCCCACTCAAAACAGCAGGAAAGCAATCAAGTACTCTGTGTGCAGGAAAAAATAAACAGACAGACAGACAGACAGACAGACAGACAGACAGACAGACAGACAGATAGATAGATAGATAGATAGATAGATAGATAGATAGATAGATAGATAGATAGATAGATAGATAGATAGATAGATAGATAGATAGATAGATAGATAGATAGATAGATAGATAGATAGATAGATAGATTTGACTTTAGCAGGAGTTCATATGAAACTGTCCTATAGCACTTTCACTTTTCTGTTGCCTGTGTTCTCTGTAATGCTGCAGTGACAGAAAGCTATATGTGAAGACAGTGATGTGTGATGACAGAGATCCAGAGAAGTGGATGGAGATAGGGAGTAATGAATAATGGAAGAGAATCTTAGCGTACCTGCTGAATGATTACAGCTCAAGGTTTGCTTGCATGGGGTTTTCTCATCTCTCTGCAATTCTGTACCTCCCCCCATGTATTCCTCCATACATGTATTCTAGCAACCAGTGATTTATGATAACCGCATCACACGACTACCGCGTTGCACAATGTACAGTTATTTTTTTAAGCATTCTCTCTTTATGTTTAGATTTCTCAGTCTATTATAGATCAACAAGTAGATTCACAAACCATCCTAGGAAAACAAAAAAGGTGCCATTTAGGCCAGTCACATGACCCTAAAATAAGAAAATAAATAAATAGTCCCAATTAAAAAGATAGCAGATTCACAAACTTTCCTAGGAAAACAAAAACTGTGAAAAAATGAGAAGCCTCTTGCGTATGTTAAGGCAATTAAGCCAGTCACATGACCCTAAAATAGCTAAAAAAAAATAGCCCCAATTTCAACAATAATAGGAAACAATATGCCATACTTTACTTGTATTTGATAGGGATAGGGAATCTGGGGGGGAAACTTTTAATTTCCTTACAGTTAAAATTAAGTTATACTAACGTGAAAATGCAGAAGAAATAAGATGGGTTGCATCCAAATGCAATGAAAATTCTCAAATGGTATCAATAATGTCAAGTCTAGTAAGCTTTTCTGGTGTAACACTGTTCAGACTGCATTACAAAGGGCTAAAATAAAACATGCAAATCATATACATGTCATGATATAAATGATGCACAAAGACTCATTGTGGAGTTGAAATATAACAATAACAATCCAAAGTGAAAACCAAACAAGACTAGATTTGTTTCCCTGTTCACAGATGTCTGGTTATCTTACACTGCAGATGTGATCATCACCACGAATCCAGATTATTTCTGCTACAACCTCGGTAAAAGCAATTTCCAGACAGTGGTAACTGTGTGATGACCCAGTCCTCTGTTTTGTCTGCAGGGACAGGTGTTTTACTCTACCCTGTAATGACTGATCATTAGATCATATGTGAACATGGGGAGCCCAGTAGAAATGAAAACAACTAAGAGGTTAAAAGAATTTTGAAGTCGTGGTTTACTGACCAAGCCACTTTAAATAATAATGTTTTAAGCCCTGATAGATGATGAAAATGATTTTTTTTTTAATTTTGTTTTGTTTTCTGGGAAAACATAGAAGGTCTGACCCTGTTGATTTTAGATACAAGTAGAATTGAAATATAATTATGTCCAAGTTCAATTACTGATTTCTAAATTAGTAGAGGTATTTTATTTAATATAGAAGCTAATATAGAGGTTTGAGAATAGGACCAGCTGCATGTTGCAGGAATGCAAGCTTCTCCATTCCAGATGATTTACAATTGGAAAATTGAATTTTTAAGTACATATTGTTGTGTTTATTTATTTATTTATTTTCATTTTTGTAACAGTAAAATGGAAACTCTCTATTTCCATAAAATGTGTTGTATGCAATGTGGTTTATGAAAGTATCACATGACAGTTATCTTCTTACTATAATGATAATAGCGTATGTATGTACATATGAACCCTATCCCCTTATGGGTGAGCTAATCTGAACTAAACTTTTCACAAACAACATCACACATTCTGGAATTCTAAACATATATATTATAACTTTCAAATGTCATGTTACTCCATGTGCGTTTGCTTCACGTTTTATGTTCAACGTACATTGCCCAACTTAATAGTTACCACAGTTTACATCCGTGACAGAATTTCCTTTGACGCACCACTAAATACAGAATGCAGAATCTGAAGAAGGGCTGCAGGTCTGGCAAAGCATGCTTTTAGGGAAGGTTTTTGAATAATTAAGCCACCAGACTGAAAGCCACTGAAAGCATGATCAGTAATGCATTTTTTGAGATTTAATATTTGGAAAAGATTAAACCATGTTCTTGTCTTTCTGAAACGGCTTGTCATTTGTGCTCCAGCTGCTGTCCATCTAGTCTGTGTCCTACAACACCATGTTTATGTTTTCAGTAAGTTATATCATCATACCATTTTTTCAGCCATATTTGGAATATATGCATCAGTCCCACTGTTAAAAACAAAAAACAAAACTATAATTTTATAAAGATACCACAGTGCCTCCTACAGGGGTAGGTGTTTTTCGATTGTCAAACGTGTATAAGGATTATCATGGAATAAGGATTATTATATTATGTTTAACAATAGTGGCATAGCCTCTTCCTCCTCTCATCTGGAGCACTGCATATGCAATACAGAAACACAGTAGAATGAGAAGAAGGAACTTATACATTTAAAAAGTCTCAAAACTCAGCAGTTTGTGAAACACTAAGTGATGATTTAAAAATTCACTTAGGTTGGGTTACGTCGACATCTAATATTACTTTAATATACCTTTGAAAATAGCAGTGAACACATGTATATGATTACTAATATTAATCCCAAAATAAATGTTTGTAATGTTTTTATAGAGAGGACAGAAAGTTTTGAACATTAGCAGAAGTTGAAGAGCATGAAGAGCAGTTTATAAATAGAAGGGATACTTCATGTAACAAAAAATTGAAGTGAAAAATAAACCATTTCAGTACATAAAAATAAATCATAACATTCAAATGAAGAGTCTGATACTTCATTAAGTATGACCCCTGAGCCTCAAAGACAATACCAGGGAAATGACTTGTTAAAGACCCTTTAAAATCAAATCTGGCAGAGACGGTGCATAATCCGCCTCTTATATCTTACGTCATTAGCCATTCCCAGCTTCAGATTCTTATTCGACTGAGAGTTAAAAATGGCCTTTTCATCTTAAATAAAATGAAAAAAGTAAATGATGGTCAATGAAATGATAAGTGTGGCTGCTCTCCCAGATGTTACAATAGAGTTTGACATCCAGACATCAATGAAAAAGATAATTTACTAATTTTAACTGAGTTTAAAGTTAGCAGGAAGTTAGCTCACTAGTTTCCACTTACAGATGCTATACCATCATCTGACTGGGATTTTTTTTTTAAAAACCCTAGGAGCTAAAACATGCAGCTCTATCACTTCAGATATAAATGAAGAAAGTAAATTAATCAGCAGTATTGTGTGCATGGTTATTAAAGTTTGGATAGCTGGCATATAATAGTGTGCTAGTCCGTGGCTAGCTACGGACCTATGAATAGAATAATATAAACACCTTAGCAAAGCAAAGATTTAGGATGAATGTTAACTTCTTCCCTCCAGTAAAAGTTAATTTGAAGGTCCCTGATGGGCTGAGACAAATGTAATCATAAACTTCAGTCAAGAGATCTGAGATGATCAAGGTTAGTCATTAGTATGGTGCTGCATGGTTTGCATTACTCAGCATAAAACATTTCTGATCCTCAGCTTCGTGTACCCATTGAAACTTTACTTTTCCTCAGAGTTATTCTTTTCTGAAACAGATTTTTGGTGTCAGGCAAAATTTGAGTCCATGGGCTGTAGTTACTTCAAAAACACTCAAAACCTGAGCTTAAAGATGCAATGCACTTAGTGCTAATAAAAAGTCAGTTGGGCCAACAGTGATCATAGATTATTTTTAGGGGTTTTATATCAAATAAAACAAGATACAAAGAATGACCACACGTTAAAAGAACAACAGCTAAAATTGTATATATAAAAAGACTTGAATGTTATATATGATATGTATGACTTTATTTTCTCAGGCACTATACTTAGATACTTACCCATCAGAATCAGAGACTTTCTCAGGGGAACAACAAGAGTGATTTAGCACAGTGGTGTATACCGATCATCCCACCTTTATATCTAATGCATGAGTCAATGGAAGGAAACACATCCTGTTTAATGTGAAAACACATTAAACAGGATGTGTTTAATATGTCACAGTAAGTGACTGATGGAGATCTTAAGCTTGGCTCTTTTTTTAAGAGTCCTTTCTTATCAAATCTTTTTTGATAATTCAAAAAAAAAGTAGTTTTAACTTAAGATTAATTTTAAAGGAAAGTCAGCCCTAATTAAGTGGAAATTTCCCATTTTCTTGGAAAACGTTTCAGGAAAACTTTATGGCTTAATATTTCAAAACATTTGAACACAGAAAGGTGCTTGGCAGCTTTGAAATCCAGGTATTATTATACATTTTGGACTCTGCTGGTTGGCCAGAAATGAAAGTACATTGTATTCGTGCCTATAATACCTTTATGAAAAAAAAAACATTGCTTTTTTTCCAGCCTATTTCATTTCTTATCAAGTTGCACAAAAATTTTTTTTAGCAAAGCTTCAAAACTACAAATATATAAGTTTTCAATCAATCAATCAATCAATCAATCAATCAATCAATCAATCAAAAGTAACTTGTAAATAAAACGTAAAGTCAGTTCTGCCTGGTCGACTCTTTTCTACATCCCTGATTTCACTTCTCACCACTGACCATGTGATAGAAACCATAAAAAAGGGAAACCGCAGATGTTTGACCTCTTGCTTTCACTCCGGCTTGCCTCTCTCTTTTTCCCGCTTTATTCCTCTCAGCTCACTCTCTCCCCGGTGGGCCCGCCAAGCTGTCACATAGTACTGGAGCGTGTCCTTAACTCTGTTTTGTCATTCTGTCATCCTGTCTTCTCTCCTACCATCCATCCATCCATCCACTCCTCTCCAAGCTCCCCAGTCTCTGAGGCCCCTGTGGGATTTCTGGATGACCAAAGCGCAGACCCTTATCTGTCTCCATGTGTACGTGTATGTGTTTTTGTTTGTGTACTGTATTTTGAGAACGTAACAAATGCCAGGTTGGGATTTACAGGTGAGCAGTCATGGAGCGGCTGCAGATGTTGTCAGCCCCGCAGTCTGCTTCTCTCTCTCTCTCTCTCTCTCTCTCTCTCTCTTCGTTTTTTCTTTTTTCGTAACTCACTGTGTACTCTTGGAGCTCTCACAGATGTTAACATGAATGGTCATAGACGGCCCTGAGCTAAAACACACTGGCCAGCCTTTTCAGTCTTTGTATATGTGTACAGTACATACATATGTGTGTCTGTGCGTGCCTGTGTGTGTATACGTATATATATGTGTGTGTGTGTGTGTGTGTGTGTGTGTGTGTGTGTGTGTGTGTGTGTGTGTGTGTGTGTGTGTGTGTGTGTGTGTGATGAATGGGCAAGTGCCAAGCAGCGTTCCCTTGGTGGCCTTGGATCAATCTGCTTATCTGTTAGCTGCCAGCACTGCCAGTGATTAACGACCAGCTCCACACACAACACATCCTTATTCATTACCACACACGTCACACACATGTGTGTTGGCAGCCAGTCAAGCAAACACACGCACACATGCATGCGCGTACACACAAGACATCCTTTTTCATTACAGTAGATGACCACATTGGGGACAGTCTGGAAGAGCTGGAAGCCAGAGAGGTGAGTGTGAGCTGGAGGGAGAGAGATGGATAGGTGCAACATAAACACTAAACGACACAGGCACCTCCAATTACTCCTTTTATTCTACAGTTATCCCTCCTTCTGTTCTACCACCGAGCATCTTCTATATTTCCCCTTTAGTCTATTCAAATTTCTCCTTACAACCAAATTTCCCCTTGTGGGACAATTAGAGGATTATTCTATTCTATTGTATTCATCTTTCTCTGTGCCTTTTGACTTTCTGACCTCTTTGGATCACTTAAGTGCAAAACTTCCCACAACATTTGACCTTCTCGGTGACTTTCCTCCTCCAGGCCAGTGTGTGTCTTGGATACCTGAGATAGTAGCCTACTCTGTCATCAGGCCAATCAGAGCAGCAGAGAATACCCCTGGGGCAAAGTGTAGGAGGGAAGAGGCGCCGGCAGGATCAGAGACCAAGATAGATGTGTCTTCTTAAAATGTATTGCAAGATCACAGCAATCCCTTAGGACATAAGTCATGTTTTAAAAGAAATTAGCACAACTAAATTGGATTTAAATGCAATCTTTTCGATGTGGTTGGATTGCTCGGCAGTTGGTGTGGATTACTGAATTTCTAACCCAGTGTTATGAGACATAAGACTCTTATGTCTCATTTATACAAAATTGAGCACCTTAAAGTGTTATGACATTAAATCACAAATGTTTGGTAGAAAAGTCTGGCTTTGACAGAGCATGCTTGAATGACTAATTTATCTATCTGAGGTACCGTATCATCAACATAATGCTAATCCTTATTTTGTTGTGAGACCATGATGTAATGTGTTTAATAATGGTTATAACCATAACCATGGTTATGGTTAATAACTAGTCAATAGCCACCACTCTAAGCAGAGTTTTGGTAAATAATTTTGTACATCAGCATTTGGAATATCAAATATTATTGTTTATAACTACGATGGCAGTTTCAAGGTGAGTTCCATTTTTTTCTGAAACAGCAGGATTCAAATTCTTATTTCTGCAAGCAATGTCTGTTTTCCATTTAGTGTAAAGCAAAGCGTTATTTTTAGTTTTTTTAATTTTTAGTTAAGAAAATTCTAAGCTTACAAGCTGTTCCTTTGGCAGAACAAGCTTGTATGAGCCAGCTGCTTCAGCCCTGTGCTCAGACCTGCTATTTTTGTGATATCCTCCTGCTAGTGGTGGTAGTGGTGGTGGTTTGGGGGGGGGGGGGGGGGGGGTGAAGAAGACAGACTTGTATTTTGCCTGTGCCAGTGAGAGGAGGACAGAACAGCAGCTGTTTTGCAATCTTTAGGGACTAAAGACGATTGTGGGACAGTTTAAGATTTCAGAGACTTTGTTTCACTTATTTAAGACTATTACAGTTTCATGGTTGGTTCATGGATTAAGAAACAACAGGATATAAGCACAAGTTCACCCTGAAACAATACTTTAAGTAATAAAAAGGAAATTGTTTAATATCTGGGATCTGGAATAAATAGAAGTTTTCTTTGTTTTCATTTTAAAATTAAAATGAAAACAATTCCCAAACACATCTAAATATATAATTCGATCTCATTTAAAGCTTAGGGATTGTTTCGCCTCATTTATTGTGCCTAGCAGATGAAAGAAAGGTAGTGGTGATGTCCAGTTGTGTTTTATGGAAATATATTCTCAAGTCCAACAGTTTATGAGACAGTTTCTCTGTATCTATGAAGCGCCTTGAGGCGACTTTTGTTGTGATTTGGCGCTATATAAATAAAATTGAATTGAATTGAATTGAATGAGATAATTGGACAAACAGAAAATTGCCTTCATGCCCTAAATAAATTGTCCTCTGTTATTTTATTAACTGACATACTGGTTACAAATGCAGCACTACAAAGAGATGTAGATAACTATAATCCCCACCTTTTTTTTAATTTACAGCACAGGCGGAAGATACTAAAAGTGAGAAGAGTATATTAGACAACAGTGTTTCAATCCAGTAGTTATTTATAGAATTTTCTAAGCTAGTTTAGCTTTGTAGGTGTCTTCAAGAGCACCTTAATTTGTGGATTATACTTTTGTGGTCAGATGTTTACATGCACTCATCATGAATATGGATGTCATGGTCATTTTGAGTTTTTAATGATTTCTTTGACCACAAATGTATATAAATGCAGTACCATGCTTTTAAATCATGCTTTTTATTTGTTTTTGTTTCTAATGTCTCTGTAAAGCACTTTGAGTCACCTTGTTGTTGAATTGTGCTATACAAATAAATTTGCCTTGCCTTGCCTTACCATTAAACTGATTAAAATGCCCAGGTGGGTTCTATTCAGGGTACTCTGGCTTTCTCCCACATTACAAAGACATGCATTGCTTTCTGTGAGTTAAATAAAGTGGTTGAAGTGAATGGAATAACGTGCTGTATGAATGTATGGTTAAAATGTGATCTGTAATCTAAAGCGCTTTGAGTAAGACTTTAAAAGTGCTATATAAATGCAAGCAAATTAACTAAACAAATGTAGAGTAATGAGGAGATGTTAGAGTGGCCAGCCATGTACGCAGCCTTGATTTGATATTGCCATTTTAGCACTCCTATAATAACATAATTGTTGTGGCTTCAGGAACGTCTTTTCACCTGAATATTAATAATATGATGTATTGATTTTCTAACCTGGGAGAAGTTTGAGACTTGAGTGTGATTATGAATGGCTCTTTAATGTGTAGTTAAGGGTCCACTTAACAAAAAGGCTCCCCAAACTGAAGCTAGTAATAATTATCCAAATCAGATTTAACCTACATATAGGAAACCTTTATCCAGTGTCCTGTGTAAAGGTTGAGTGCTTGACCCATTCATCTACCATGACCTACTATCTATGTGGATTCTTCTTTATATAATCTTACTCAATCTTTTTTGTTTGTTTTTCTTCAGTTTTAATTGATTGTCCTGGAGTAGCATTAGTGATAGTGTTTTCATCATTCCAATCCTTTAGCTTTAAATTATTCACTATATCCTCCTGAGAACCTAGGAAACAAGTATAGTTTAGTTCTCTTTCAGTTTTTTTGTGATGTTTTGCCTATTTGGAGCTAAAAGAGGAAACCCAAGCACATGAGATATCATTGGAAAGGCCAGATGTCCTCTTTTTTCTTTTTTTTTCTTTTTTTTTTTTTTTTTTTAGCTCAAAAGGACTTATTAGGGTAGCTCAAATAAGTCAAAAGATGATTTGAGAAATGTCATATAGCAGTGTTTTCACTGTAGTGCATTTCATACATAAAGACTAAAGCTTATGGAATTGTTTTTATGTCAAAAGTCACACAAACAAATCATTTCATTTCATAGGTTCAGGTATTCATTTCCGCTCACAGAATTCAGTTCTTCACACAAATTCACTAGCCTGTGCACGGGTAACTCAGAAGCCATGTGCGCAAAGAAGCCATCAGGTACACAGGAGGGTCTGCTTGGTGAGCACTGCAGCAGATTCACCCTCTCATGGATAACTCTGCCCTCAAAGCTGAATTGCACTCGCTCAACTCAACTAACTTTTGACAATTTGGAGGGCAGCGCCTAAAGCAAGAGGGGTCTGTGGTAGGGTGTGGTTTGTAGCTCACCTGCAAGGGAGGGGTGGAGCAGTGGGTATAGGATATGGTGTCGGGGGGGCTGACCCAAACAGCTGTTCTCCATCACCTGGTCATGCCTTCACTATTTCAGTAGGATGCTGAAGGGAGGGCCACATGCTGCTGGAAAACTGGACAATAGCACTGTAAATAAAAACACTCACTAACCTGCAGCTCTGCGGTCATCGGGTCCTTTATTGTTACAGGGTCCTAATGTGGTTCATCACTTTCAAAGCAGTGACACGCTAGCCTCTATGATGGACAGAATTTAGTTTACTGTTTATGTTGCTGCTTAGCAGCAAGGTGACTATGGCAAGCTGTGTGCTTAATGGCACTGTGCTCTTTTCAAATCAGGGAGTGCAAAGTTTAGCAACAAGCTGTAGCTCTCCTGCTGCCTTCAGATGGCTGCAGGAATTTGGTGAACTGAAGGTTTTCAGACAACAGATGCTCAAACAATTTAATTATAGGTCAGTGTAGAACACTTTACTTGCATTCTTCTTTAACTAAGATTAGCGTTATTCAAAATTTTTAGGTTGCACTGTGTACTTCCCCTTGCATACTGCTCCAGAAATAGACATATTTCTAATTCTCAACATAACATACATAGACACTCTTAAAAAACAGTTATCTCCACTATTTGTTTAATGCACAAACAAAAAAGAAATCTACTTGTGCTTCCTTTTCAGTTCAGCTTATTTAATGGTCAAGTGCCAACGTGAAAGCTAAAACCTACCTTGTTTGCTGTGCACTTGTCATTTTGCTTGTCATCATGTCACCACACACAATCATGGAGGTGTGTCGTGCTGTCATGAAGCTCTGGATACTCAAAGCTTAAGTGCTGGCAGCCAGTCGCCCAGTACAGATGTCAGAAATGATACCAGATATCTTGTTAAAATGTGAAAAACTGACAAACTAATAAGCCAGTGCTCTTGGTGAAATATTTAAGGAGAAGTGACATTTTCAATGTCCACAGTGTTCCTCATCAAAATAAAGAGTGTAAGCTTTTCACAGCTTTACGCAGAAACCAAAGTTAAAATTACATTGCGACACCAGGAAGAAAGTGGACTTCAGGAAGACCAGGAAACACTTGACCCCTGTTTCAATCCAGGGGGTCAGTGTTGACATTGTGGAGGACTATAAATACCTTGGAGTACACATTGACAATAAACTGGACTGGGCTAAAAACACCACAGCACTTTACAGGAAGGGCCAGAGTCGTCTCTATTTTTTGAGGCGACTGAGGTCCTTCAACATCTGCCAGAAAATGCTGGTGGTGGTGGCCAGTGCGATCCTCTATGCTGTTGCATGCTGGGGGAGCAGGCTGAGGGTCGCAGATGCCAACAGACTTAATAAACTAATCCGTAAGGCCAGCAATGTTGTGGGGATGGAGCTGGACTCCCTCAAGGTGGTGTCGGAGAGGCGGATGCTGTCCAAGATAAAGACAATGTTGGATAACACCTCCCACCCACTCCATGACATGTTGGTCAGTCACAGGAGCTCGTTCAGTGAGAGACTGAGATTACCCATGATGCACCACTGAACGACACAGGAAATCATTCCTGCCTGTGGCCATCTCCCTGTACAACGCATCCACTTAACACACTGTTTGCTGCTACAACTACACATGTTTCTTTTCCAACTATTTATTTATAAGTGACTTATGTATGTATGTATGTATGTATATATATGTATATATTGTACTATTCTTAGTTAGCGTATTGTCTGTCTTGTCTTAATGTTGGTTTAAAATGGAGCACTGTAACAAAAAATAATTTCCCCCAGGGATCAATAAAGTATTCTGATTCTGATTCTGATTCTGACAACTGGAACACTATGTGCCTTCTGTCAGCAAAACCCAAAGCTCCTTTGTCTTGTTCAGCTCCTCTTTCTAACTCTCTTTTAGACCGCTAAGAGTGTGTCTATAGACGTGTTTTTACCTTGTAAAATCATATATAATATTTCCCTCTTGTGCTCCATGTCTGCATTCTATTGTTTCTTGTAGATTTACCTTAAGCTCCCTGTGCCATTTCGGATTTTGCTTTTGTGTTTCTGTTGGACATGGATCGTGTTTTTTGATATTTTTTGTGAACAGACAATAAAGGCTCATATTTTGTTTTGTTTTGTGTTTTTTTTCTCCTTTCTGTGCCTCTTGATTATTATTTTACGTTGATTATTTTTGAATCAAGATAAAGTTATCCTATACCAAATAAACAATTGCAGCCTTTAAATGGCAAAATGTAAAGAAGAAATAATTTGTTATTTTCTCCACTGTGTTTTGATCTGTATTAGATGCTTCTAAGGTCGTCAACACACAAGCTAATAACCACTTATTCACACATAAGCCAATAAACAGAACATGTTTTACTCTTTTCTCTGTGTGGTATCATTAAAGGTTTATGTTCACCACCCTGCCAGTGACTGTCTGTGTACTGTTGCTCATGCTGCTCAGCTAATGTACACTCAATCTTTAAACTGCTCAGGACACTGCTGATGAGTATGATGGAACGTCAGTGAAACTTGCACCCACTTGACTCCCAGCTAATATTTTTTTTATAGTTTGGCTCTAAAATAAAATAATTATAGTTATTGATGCTGATGATGAAAGCAAAAGCTGTGCATGTGTGTGTTTTCTTTGTCACATCTGTTATTTATAGACACACACAACATACACATTACACACTAGAATTTCAGTGAATCGGAGAGTCATATTTCTAAAACCACGCTGGCAAATCGAAATAAAAAGGATGTAAATTATACATGTGCTATAGATCTGAGAGGACATGATGGGAAGGAAAGAAAGCATTGGTTTATGTAAAAGAGAGTTGATCGCAAGTCAGAAATGATGACAATAGTTGATGGGGACACTTTTTAGCTTCTTGATGCAGGCTAAAGAAGATATTTTTTGACTCAGGTTAAATAAAAATGCAAACAACCAGACATAAAGAAAGACAGTGTCAACAGAAATACCAGAGGCTTCAGCCTTTCCTTCGGTATTGCTCCGTCTCAGTGTCTCTCGCTCTTATCATCTTCTGGTTTTTTTAATACCTTTCAGCTGATGAGCAATGCATGCATTGCTGGTATGTGAGTATGTGTGTGTGAGAAAGAGAGAGAATGAGAAACCGATAGAGCAATCCTGGCAGCTTGCCTTTGATCTCATCTTTAGCAATAATGCTCCAACTTCAAATGGCCTCAGCAATGGCAGGTAGATGTCTGTGGCACTGCTACTAAGCACCTATTTGCATGTGAGACTGACAGTTGTGGCACTTGTTTCCATATCTCACATTTCTCATCTCACTGTGACTCTGGCTCTGGGTTTATGAACTAAAGCAGCCTGTGCTTGCATGTGTGCTTGCATGTGTGTACACTGGCTTCATTTGTTGCTACATTTGGGTGTCTAAATGGAGATGTTTCCTGGGTTTGTGTCACGTTTGTTTCTTGCACGCTTGTGCTCCTTGAATCTACACACCAATGCAGCTAAGACATCTCGAGGGGATGTAATGCACTGACTGTTAATTAAATGAAACTTGCTCAGAGAAGATGTGTTTATAGCCATTTATTACCACCAAGGTTTTCATTATGGACATCTCTGCGAACACAGCTTCTTCATACTTCAACAGTGTCTACACCATACACTGATTTGTTGTTGATTTGTTTCTGCTTAGATCTCAATATGTTTCATTTCATCATAGTGAAATTCCTAACCCATTGTGATATGCTCCTACTGGTACCAACTATCTTTTAAAAACGGTTTTGGGTTTTGGGGGGTTTTAAAATTTGTTTTTGTTTTTTTTGTTTTTTAAAAATTAGATGCTTTTATTTTCTTCCTTCAATAGATTCTCTTCTTTTCAGAATATGTATCATTGCAACCAAGTGCATTTTGGTCAAGCAAATACATAGTGAGCATATCCAAAACCCATCTGCACAAATATAAGTACCTACCTATAAGTACCTACTTACAAACAGCTAAGCAGTCAGTATACACTGTACAGCTTCATGTACATTCATAGTTATAGCCACGCAATTCAATACTTGTATGATTTTTTTCACTTTTAGTGAAATATCCATTGTGCTAACGATATGTTAGAAAGGAAGGTTTCGAAAGGAAAACCTTACAATATCAACTTATACACTGACTCAAAGTGTCTCATCCACATTTAAAGTTACATTTTTCTATTTATCTCATAAATATTAGTCCAGTGATACCTCAAAATCTTGTTAATTTGATTTGTTGTTTTTCTGTAGCTTTAAATAAATACTCTTTCCTCATCGTAGTAATATTTATTTATTTTCCTTCAACATCATCTCTTATACTGTATCAGTAAACAATATAAAGGACAAGTGTAAAAGTTTTAATTATAAACATCTACTCTTCTGCTTTAATCCATAAATAATGCTGCTTCCTTACAATTCTGAAATGTTTTAAGGTCTGCTTCCTGAATTTTTTTTTATAAAATTAATGCTTGTTGTTAAGTGATCCATTTTTAAGCACATTAGCAGGTTGTAAATTGAATTTATCATGTAAAATTCTAATTCTCAACCTATTTGTGTTCCTTAGTTGTGCGTAACTGATATGCCGCAGGCAACAAGAGTATTATTGCTCACCAAGTCCAAATCTTTATGACCACAGTCCACCCATCTTCTGTTGGCTACTGCCACCATGTCATGAAGCTCAAATTCTTAACTGTCTCACTGAGTTCTTCAATGAGTACTCAATGGCAATAGAATCGCGTGTCTGTGAGATATGGTCGAGCCATCCAATCTACAGCATCTGTGTGATGTTATCATGTCATGAAACAAAATCTCAGAGGAATTTTCCAGGCCCTTGTTGAATTGGTGCCAAGACGTAAGGCATTTCTGAAGGCAAAAGGGTTTCCAACCCACTACTAGCAAGGTGTACCTACTAAACTGTTTGGAGTTACAGTAGTAGCTTCCAGGGAAGTGTATTGTGGAATGGCACTTAATGTGGTGGACCCTCCACCTGAATGGATGTGAAAGTCTATAGATACAGTCTAGCACCCAGATTTAAATTTGAACTGGGTACTAGAGTGATGGCAGTACTGAGAAAAGCAGCAAATTCAAAGATAGTTATATTAAGAAACAAGAGGTAATTCTAATTCTTCAAAGATTACTAAAAAGCATGAAATTTAAAACTTTTCTGCCTTTGAAGCCAAACTTATTGAACATACGTTGATTCACATTAGTGAAACTTTCTCAGCAAATTATTTATATTTGAGTTAAGATATTGTGATTTTGTGTGTCACATTCTTACCATTCAATGTACTATTGATTTACTGACACAAAAATGAATGAAAGTGATGAGATATTCTAATGTAATATTACAAATTATGCATATTTAGCTATTTCAAAGTTAGTAGAAATCCAGATGTGCAGTAACTATCTGTCTTAACCACAGTTAACCAACAATACTAAATGCATGAAAAGGGTAATGTAGAGAAAGCAGAATGAGAAGTTTCACTGTCTTGTTGTGTTGGCTGTTGGTTGTTGCACACACACAAACACTCATATGGCTTTGTGCGTTGGAGCATGCCCTGTCTTGTTTCCTCGACGTGAGAGTGTTTTACATTCAACGTGTAGCTTTTTGGTAAAACATGTATTTATTTTTTTATTTGTGTGTCTTAAGTGGTGGAGCAAGTAGAGCTGATGGTTTGACTCTCTCCACACATTAAACGTTCCATGTAAGCTGAAATCTCCGACTCTAAAATGGTCGAACTAAGAAATTAAAAGATGAACCAACAACCGTAGAAGGAACATTTGGGATCCAGGGTAGTCTGGACTCGGCAGCAGTCAAGATGAAGGCCCTGGTGGACTGCCTACAGGGATTCCTAAATTTCTTAGTTTTAATTATTTCCATCTTTAGATAACAGCCAACATCGAAAATAGCTTACAGAAAACAAACTTATTACATTACAAATTTCACCTCAAATCAGAGTGTTGCAGAGCAACCTGTTGTAGACAGAACTTAGGCCAGAAACCAACAGTGATTTGTCTCAAAGGCTAGAAAACATTTTAACACTCTAAAGCTCAAGTGTGAATACTCTTCCACCCAGCTCAGCCTCGCAGCCTAGACTCACTGTGTAGTTTGGCCTACCGCCACCGTCACTAATACAGCTAACCTTTCTATCATAACAGCGCTTCACGCAGACACACTGCAGTTATTAACCTCTGCAGTAGTGCCTCCTTCCAGGGTCTAATTGCTGCCAATACCATGTTACTGCTCAATCTAATAAAGATTATACGTGCTGCGCCAAAAGGACAAATTGTTCACTAGATTCACTCTGTTCACTCATTTGGTCCCTGTTGGACATAAAGTTATGTGAGCTGGAGCATAATGAACATGGTAGTAATATTCTTGGATATGATCCCTCATATTAACTATTTCAGAGGAGAGAGGCGTAGAGGAATTGAAAGACAAATGAGTAGAAAAGAGAAACAGAATATAGGAGAGAAGCTGAAAATATGCAATAACTGAATATGCAAACATTATAAAAATGCAATTATTTTGTAGCCTAAAGTGTTTGCATTTGATGAAAATATGTATTTGTCCTTGGTTATTTGTCAACCATTCAAGTCTGGGAAAAAAAATGTTTCCATTCACTGAAAATGAAATGCAAGCTTGCCCAACCTCTAAAACTATTTTCATATGGAAACTAAGATCCCAACTTGGTAAAAGATTAAGCAGAGCAAGCAGATGACCTCAGCTGAGTGGTGAGGTTGTCTTATAACCAAAAGATTACGAGTGTAATTGTGGCTCGAAGCGGTCCTATTTTCAAAAAAATTCAATTTATGTTCTTTCCAGTTAGCTTCTGAGAGGAAACATTAAAACAGCTGTTTGCACAATATTACTCTTTTCATTTGCTTGTTTGAGTGTAGGAAGCAGTACATGAGTGTACTGCACTCAAATCCCAGAGATCACGAGAAAGGTGAACGGGGTGGATTGTGATCGTTGAAGACTTCTTTGTGTGGTTATATTTATGTAAGAAACATATTTTGGTTAAAATAGAATTCAGTCTGGAAACATCATTTTACAATTTGTGCGCTATTAGCAGATTTTATTATGCAAGAGCAAAAAATGATGGAAAAAAAAGTTTTCTCACAAAACCTTTTGGGTATAAAGTTCATTACACATCAACGTCGATGCCTGTTTGTCCTCATAAGACATCAATTAATCTCAATAAGCAGGATGCATGCAGGAAACAAGATTTTTGATACTGGATGTCTTGCTCTGCTTTCCATTTACATTCATATTGTGCATGTATCCATTTACTACTGAAGTAAATGAAGTTCTGTTGACTATTAATCATGCTTTGGGTGCATGAAGGTAAACACTTAATGTGTAGGAAGACTTAGCCTTAGTCAAGACATCAGTCAGAACGCTTGCATCATTTTGTTTTTTAGCCCCTCGAGGCGGGCAATAAGAAATGTGAAAGCAGTTTTGACATGTTTACTTACATAGAACTGAATAGTTACAGTTCAGAATTCACCTCTTTCTACCTTTTTTAAAATTCTCCCTACACTTTAAGCATATATCTGCCTCCTTAGCAGATAAATACTACACTTATTACTGCCTAGTTGTTGAACTGGGTATATCTGATTACTGGTGCTAAACATCAGTCTTATGTTTTTGTATTAAAAAGTTGGCACTGGCTAAGGGAGGTTGATGATAAAGTGTCACATAACAAATGTATCTAATAATGATGATTTTCCTCCTGTGGCTCCATGGGCACACATGCATGTCACAAATACACAAAAGTTGTGTGATGCATTTCTTCTTACTATAAAAGAGTGCTGTGCACCATGTTATGCAGATTTTTAATAAGTACATATTGTTTGTGAATATTTTATGAGGTGTGTTCTGGCAGTAAAAAATCAGCAGGACACCTTTACAAGACATTACTGTTGTATACTAAGTCCAGAAAGACCGATGCCAGGTAATCAATGAACAATTCAGCACAGTATTAAAAACTGGCCCACTTTCACGTGTTGGGGCACAGAAGCAGAACCCTTCCAAATCACATAGCCAGGCTATGGTGAGGAGGAGTGTAGCTAATGGAAACTCCTCACCATAGCCACTGTCACCTCCCACATGCAAACACATGCACACACTGTAATTGGCATCGATTAAAAAAGAAGGCTACAAAATATGGGAAAGGTAGAGAGGGTGAGAGGATATCCTATTGTGTAATAAGAGAGGCACAAGCTAGCCAAATTAGCTTCAGTTGGAGTTCAGTTGTTGAGTGAAAGTGATTGAGTGCTGTTTTAATGGGAGAGTGGGTGGAAGTGGAGAGGCAGGGAGGCTGCATGCCATGGCTAGCTCAATCAACACATCACTCCTCTCTCCTAGCAATTACCCAAAATACATTTATTTCACTGCTACAGCCAACTATTCCCTTCAAAAACTATCACTGAGACCAATGCAACATCATTAAATAAGCCTGAGCATTGGTGCAAAGCACTGTTAACAGGAATACAAATTACTCCAGCTGTCATTAAAATACCTTATTAAATTACAGTGATGCTCATTGCAAGTTACATCCTTGAAAATGGATCTGCGTCTTTCCCTGAAATAAACAGAATTAATAGGCATACACATGCTCACACAAAAAACCCCTCCTCATTCCTGATTCTATCAGTTCCTGACCAATATAAATGGTGAGAGCTATGACATTGGAGATGTTACAGGAGTCTTGTTATGGGCTGAGGATGGAATCTGTTGTGTCCTGGTTAGTATTCCGGTGTTTGTGTGTTGTTTGTAGATCTGTTACAGTGACAGAGAGCTGACAATATAATTATTTCCCCTGTGGGAGCTGACTCCTGGTGATTAGGTGGCAGCGCTGTGATATGTGATGCAGATGGTGATGAGGAATTGCAAACGTGTGCGTGTAGCTGTGAATGTGCCTTTATGGTCAAGTTAATGAATAAGCGTTTCATCGCAAGATTGCAGGATACGCAACGATGGTGTGTCATAATCTGTTGATGCACAACAAAATGTCCCTTTGAGATTTCGTGTCAGGATGGTGCATGTGCGTTTGCGTGCCCGTGGACGCACACATTAATGCATATAAGTGCTCTCTGTATGTGCGTGAGTGTGTGCTGATGTGATTAATTGCACAGCAACAGCATCCAGTGTCATTCAAATTCTTTATCTCAAGGTTACAGAGTGATGAACCAAAGAAGATAAGCGGGGTGTGCAAACAAACGCTTTACAAATTGCCAGACTTTTCTGGTGTTTACCCCCAAAAAATGTTAAAATGGAAGGGTTATATGCAGTCAGATGTCAAAAGTGAAGAGAGCACAGGAGAGACAGACAGAGAAGGAGGAGGGGGAGCAAAAGATCCTTGATGCTAACTCCATGTTTCTTATTCCCTTGTCTGTCTGCATGAGCGACAGAGATCAGAGATGGAGAAATGTCACTTAGCAAGCATTAGGCTACCACTTTCATCTGCCTTTAGATCAGAGAGATCGGGGGGAGGGACTTTTAAAAAGAGTTTTAAAGGGCTGTGAGCCTCCCTTTGCCTTTGAAATCATTCCATCATTCATTTTTATCAGCACTGAACATGTAAAACACGTACATCTAAAATTTCTCCAGCCAAAGGGATGCCAGATTTTCCTCCTAGTTTTTGAGGACAGAGAGATGTGGAGCTGTAACCTTGCTTTGCTGGTAAAAGGTGCAGAGTAAAGCTGAAAGAAGTCTGCTTATTGCATGTAGATTTTTCTGTATATATATTTTCTATCTACATATTTAACATATATCCTTGTCATACAGCCAGATGGGGAAAACAAACTTTTTATCTATCTATTTTCATATGATCATTTTTCCCTTGTTGTCCTCTTTGATGCTGTTAAAAGAGAGTGATTACTGTGCCTTCAACTTCTGTAGCAAGGCACCATAGACAAACAAATGAACAGCAACATAATGATACATTTACTTTGAAAACAGAATGCATTTTGTTCCTTAATTCATTCACATTTGACTGCTCTGATGTTTTTTTCACTGCACCCAGACACAGTTCTCTCAGTGACACTACAGGTGTGTAGCAAGAATGGCTGTGTATGTATTTATAAACGTTTTGGTCTTTCAAATGCAAAGATTCAATCCCTGCCTTTGTCATGTATACAATATAATATTTCTATCTTTAAACTGATTGTTTGAAATGATAAGCAATTTGAAGATTTAGTTTCTATGTTATATAAAGCATGACATTTGTTCCATTAATAATAGCTCACCACTAACTGAGGTTTTTAGGTTTTCGTATTCCTTCAAACGGGCTATTGCTAACCATTGTATTTTAACGATTACGCCAAGCCTATACTGATTTACTTGGCGCATTGGGTGGACTAGGTGTAATGCAGAATGTCTTTGCATGGTCACAGGAATAACAAGACTGAACTCTCCTGTTTTTTTGTTTTTTTTTACATAGTTCATGTAACTGTAATTTTAACATTATTCAAGGGATACAGTTATAGCAATCGTTAGTTAATTACAGAGAGTGTGGGGAGGTAACATGATGTTAAAAATATTAGTTCACATAAGATGCTCAAAAAATGCTGTAATGTACTGAATTAAGTTCATGGGGTGTTGATCAGTAGCACTTTATTCAGCCCTAGTTAATGCCCAGATTTTTGGCTTCTCAAAAAAGTAAAATCTAGCCAAATGAAATGATCACAATCTTCAAATGCCGAGTTTGTTTTTTGTTTTTTGTTTTTTTAACCAATCTGCATCTGTTCTCAGCTTGTCAGGTTGTTGTTAGTGAGTGCCTGGGATCACTAGGATCATCCAATTCATTTTTTCCAACTTCAAATCAAAAAGTAAAAATCAAAATTATTTTATCAATTTAGTTTCTGATGTTTCAGGTTATGTCTTGTTTAACAATTATGAAGGTTATTTTATTTTTGAGTTCCAGCTTTAGGTTCATTATTCTGGTGATTTTACATTTTGATTTTTGACTTGAGTTTATTATTGCTCTCGTCTCTCCAGTTCTTTGGTGCGTCATGCATACGATGAGTTCACTTGTCTAGATGTTTATTAGGTGTCTTTTGTTTTTGTTACTTACATTCATCTGTCTTTTCAATGTTGTGACTAATTCAACATCAGTGAATATACAATAGTTCTTGGCTTAGTACTTGTGCATCTTTCCTAGAGTGCTCTCAGTTATCCCAATAATTTTTTGGACTCCTCTTGGCTTCCATTTTGAATTTTGTCTTAGGACCTTTTTGTAATTCCAATAAAAGGCTTGTATTTTTGTTTTCTTGCTTGTTTTTTTATCTACCTGGAGTCTTGAGATCTTTACTATATACATCACAATTTAAACCATCCATTTATCTGATTAACACAGTAAATGAATTCTGATCCAATCTTGTAATTGGCAACATCTTTCAGCATCTCAGTGGGAGTGAGATCCATAAGTATTGTTCTTGTTTATCTTTTTTTAAATTTATTTTTGCAGCTTCCATGTTACTCATTGGTATTGACACATAGCTATTATCAAAGGATGTAGCTTAGGTGGAAATATAATTGCTATAATTATGTATTTACCAAACTATTACAGTTCCTGAAAATATACATGTATGTGCATGTGTGTGTGAGAGAGTGTGTAAACTCTGAGGGAAAATAAAGAAAGCTAGTATATTTTTACATTTATTCATTGCGTGCAGCCCACGTGAGTTACAAGTTCATAAATTCAGTGGTTCCACAGGGTTACTCTAATTTCACCAACTGCAGTTTTAACAATGATATATTAAACTGAAATAGGGTCAAAACTAGGTCAGTCAGTGTCCAGCTTATATAAGTGTCTAACCACTGCACATAGGGGTGTGTAAAAGCATGTGTCTATTGAAAACATATTGATGTGTTTTTGGATTTAAAAACAAGCAAAACTGACACATTTACCTCTTTGCATTAGTACAAATCAGGCAGCACGGTGGCACGGTGGCTAGCACTGTTGCCGCACAGCAAGAAGGTCCTGAGTTCAATTACACCATCAGGCCGGGGTCTTTCTGTGTGGAGTTTGCATGTTCTCCCCGTGTTTGCGTGGGTTCTCTCCGGGTACTCCGGCTTCCTCCCACCGTCCAAAGACATGCAGCTTGTGGGGATAGGTTAATTGGATAATCCAAGTTGTCACTAGGTGTGAATGTGCGAGTGAATGTGAGTGTGAATGGTTGTCTGTCCCTATTAGTTAGCCCTGCGACAGACTGGCGACCTGTCCAGGGTGTACCCTGCCTTTCGCCCTATGACAGCTGGGATAGGCTCCAGCGCCCCCCCCGCGACCCTGAAAAGGATAAGCGAATGGATGGATGGATGGATGCATTAGTACAAACTTTCCTCCTACATCTTTCAAATTAATTCTTATTTAGTGCATAATGAAAGAAAAACTGCAATTCAATCAAATAACCAACTTAATCAGGAATGTCCATTAGCCGTAATGTGAACACACGTTCTTAAAAAACAGTTGACTCTCCCATTGCAAAATAAAAATGTAAATGAGAAAAAAAAAAGCATGGCTGACCACATTTTAGACTTGACTGTCTAAGGCCTCACTGACCAGTTGGCCAGTGTTTGCTCGAGGATGCTGGCAGTCGCAAAGGAAAACTGTTTCAGTTGCTGCACCAAGATATGCCAGACATATGGTGATGGTCACTAAATTGACTAGGACACAGTTTGCAAAGAGGACACTGTCTCATCTGGAAACACTGCACAACCACTCACCAAGCATTAAAGAAACTTTCTCAAAAAAAAAAAGGCCTGAGTTAAACTCTGCAGATATGATGAAATGATTCTGAATGCCAATACATATTTAGAGTAGAAACTATAATTATGAATTATTGTTTTTTTTATTTGTTTTTAATAGCTTCCAATGACTTTCTCATGAAGAATGGCAAATATAGCACTTTTAGTTTATGAAGGATAAATGAGTAGAGATGAGTAAATGTGAAGAGACCTTAGATAATGAAATGGAAATTTATTCAAGATTGAACTGTCATGCAAAAATTACCATTTGTTCAGTAAATGAGTTATCTGTAGTAGCACTCAAAAGTTTGGACACAATCAACTCATTCAAGCATATTTCATTATTTTCCTTTTTTTCCCTCCATGTTAGAAAAATACTCAAGACATGAAAGGTCAACCAATTTTGCAAGTGTCCTTAAAAGAAAGTATTTGCCAAAACTATTAAGGGGTGTGATTAAACAGATTTTCATTTGAAAAAAAAAAGTTATCTCTGCTGCTAAGCATGAGTTGACTAAACTATCGAACCTGTGAATATTGCATGTGCATTGAACCACAGTTTATAGTATACATACACACACACTCGCCTCCAGCGAGCTACTCATTCATGTTTGTGACCGAACTTTCAGAAACAGACTCCATGACGGTTGCATGAAGGCAACGTCCCTTACTGGGACCTGCGCTTACAGCCCAGTAATATGCAGTAGAATGGAACTCCCCAGAAAACTCGAGAACTGGGAAGTCCACCACTGTGGTCAGTGTGTTAAATTAGTAGGCTAATATTACTAAGGTTGAGTTTTATGTACTTGAGTTACAGATGCAATGTGTACCATTCTGCCTGCAGCTCTGACCGCGAGTGGTCCTTTTTCCATCCTTGAAATTGGATATTGTTGTTTTTACAAATGTTTTAGAATTTCCAACATCCTTCGTACCAAAAGTAAACAGTTACACTGGTTGGTCTTGTGAGGTCCATTTGCCCTTCTTTTTCCTGGTTCAAACTATAAACGGCCATCTTCCTTCCCTCGACTTTTCCCTTGTTGCTGGATATTTGATGGATATTTGAAAGTCTTTGCCTTCACTTCCAAAATGTTGAAAATTCCACATTGTCCCCTTGTTCCCCGAATCTGCAATGGCGTCAATGTATGAAGTCTGTTTTCTGCTGGATCTTTGCATACTTGAAAGTTAGCTGCTGTTGATGTTGTGCAGAATGCCCACCCTACACTCCTTGTTTCTTGTTTAACATCAGTTGTTCAAACTCATTAAATTAGTGAATACCTTTCGTATATAGAAGGAAAAAGTACAGATTATTTTAGTGAATTTTAAAGGGTTTTCAGTAGTTTAAAATGCATTATTGCAATAATGTGTTAAAAACATGTTTTCTGTAATACATATAGATGCCACCATTAATCTGATTTGGAATGTATTGAAAGTTGGTTCCACAGGTTTAGAGACACGTCTTGGCTGCACTTTGGAAAAAGATGAGCACCATTCACTACTGCTTATTGAATATGCTGCATAGTACATATTTTGTAGTATTTGTGAGTAGTTATACGCAATCAAAGGAATTTTATACTATACACTATATGGGGAAAAGCACAGAGTGAATTACACATTACACCTACAAAACTGCTCAGCCATGGGAACCCAGGACCCGTTTTTGGGCAGATGTTAATGCCATAGGAGGTTTGGAACTTTGCAGTCATTGAGTCAGTAGAGCAAAGTTTTACAAACTATGCACCTCAATATTCAATGACACCACTCCATAACTTCTTGTAGTCTGACACTTAACCCTTTAACCCTTTAGAGCCGATCAGAGCGGGAACGCTCTGTTATGCGTAACTATTTTTAAATCCCAGTAGCACTGCAACCACGTAAGCTAGCGCAAAAATTTTTTTTGCATATGAAACCGGAGGAGTTGTACTTACATCTGATGCCATCAGCTTGTCCTAGGTCATGGTTTCCTTCCACATAAAGCTTTGCAAAAACTGCATAAAAAGCGCTTGCAGGAACAAAAACATAATATTCCAGAAACACGCTTTACCGATCTGATCAGCTGTTCAAAACACTTCCTACGTTGGAATAGACGTCAGCGCGAACTTTTGCATTTCCGCATGTAGTCTTTTTTGCGATCAGGGCCTCAGGGCCTATACTGCTCTTTTTAAAAGTTATCTTTGACTTTATGACTTTCTGTGTCGTTTCTGGGATGCTTAGGACTCATATTGCACTGCTGGAAATAGTTTATTTTGATGCATATGCTGCTTTTTTGCAAATTTGCAGTATAATATTTATTTTCGTTTTTCCTGCAGTGTATAAAAATTGGTGTATTTCAAAAATAAAACTATGAAGACACTCAAAATAAATTTCCTGTGGTAGGAAACTATTTTGTGCAACTTTTTTGTATTTATAGTTTTGAGGGATAAGACTCTTAAATTTCTCTAACTACAAATATATGTTAAAAAAACAAAAACGATTTTAAATTTTTTTGTAGTTTATTGCACTTTTTTGCAATTTATGTAATTACTATCCACTTAATGAATACATATTATTAAAATCTGGGCTATAATGGTTGTATTGATGTATAGCAACTTGAAATGCTCCCAAAAATGGCTCCACAGCATGTAAAAATATAATATAAGCTCTGGCGGACTTGGTTCTATGGTAGGTCTTAAAGGGAGCCGGTTGGAGCGGACACGCTCCATTTTGCGTAACTATTTTAAAATCCCGGTAGCACTGCAACCACGTAAGCGAGCGCAATAATTTTTTTTGCATATGAAACCGGAGGCGTTGTACTTACATCTTATGCCATCAGCTTGTCCTAGGTCACAGTTTCCTTCCACATATAGCTTTGCAAAAATTGCATAAAAAGCGCTTGCAGCAACAAAAACATAATATTCCAGAAGCAGGCTTTGCCTACTTCCTACGTCCATCAGCGTGAACTATCGCATGTCCGCCATGACCTGGCCGAAACCGGAAGTGACGTCGTTTTGCGGAAATGTAGTTTTTTACCATCAAGGCCTCATGAGCCTATACTTGTGTTTTTAAAAGTTATGTTTGACTTTATGACTTTCTGTGTCGTTTCTGGGATGCTTAGGACTCATATTGCACTGCTGGAAATGTTTTATTTTGATGCATATGCTGTTATTTTGCAAATTTGCATTATAATATTTATTTTCGTTTTTCCTGCAGTATATGAAAATTGGTGTATTTCAAAAATAAGATTATGAAGACACTCAAAATAAGTTTCCTGTGGTGGGAAACTAGTTTGTGCAACTTTTTTGTATTTACAGTTTTGAGGGATAAGCCTCTTAAATTTCTCTAACTAGAAATATATGTTAAAAAAAAAACAAAAACGATTTAAAATTTTTTGTAGTTTATTGCACTTTTTTGCAATTTATGTAAGTACTATGCACTTAATGCATACATATTATTAAAATTTGGGCTATAATGGTTGTATTGATGTACAGTGGGGCAAAAAAGTATTTAGTCAGCCACCGATTGTGCAAGTTCCCCCACCTAAAATGATGACAGAGGTCAGTAATTTGCACCAGAGGTACACTTCAACTGTGAGAGACAGAATGTGAAAAAAAATCCATGAATCCACATGGTAGGATTTGTAAAGAATTTATTCGTAAATCAGGGTGGAAAATAAGTATTTGGTCAATAACAAAAATACAACTCAATACTTTGTAACATAACCTTTGTTGGCAATAACAGAGGTCAAACGTTTACTATAGGTCTTTACCAGGTTTGCACACACAGTAGCTGGTATTTTGGCCCATTCCTCCATGCAGATCTTCTCGAGAGCAGTGATGTTTTGGGGCTGTCGCCGAGCAACACGGACTTTCAACTCCCGCCACAGATTTTCTATGGGGTTGAGGTCTGGAGACTGGCTAGGCCACTCCAGGACTTTCAAATGCTTCTTACGGAGCCACTCCTTTGTTGCCCGGGCGGTGTGTTTTGGATCATTGTCATGTTGGAAGACCCAGCCTCGTTTCATCTTCAAAGTTCTCACTGATGGAAGGAGGTTTTGGCTCAAAATCTCACGATACATGGCCCCATTCATTCTGTCCTTAACACGGATCAGTCGTCCTGTCCCCTTGGCAGAAAAACAGCCCCATAGCATGATGTTTCCACCCCCATGCTTCACAGTAGGTATGGTGTTCTTGGGATGCAACTCAGTATTCTTCTTCCTCCAAACACGACGAGTTGAGTTTATACCAAAAAGTTCTACTTTGGTTTCATCTGACCACATGACATTCTCCCAATCCTCTGCTGTATCATCCATGTGCTCTCTGGCAAACTTCAGACGGGCCTGGACATGCACTGGCTTCAGCAGCGGAACACGTCTGGCACTGCGGGATTTGATTCCCTGCCGTTGTAGTGTGTTACTGATGGTGACCTTTGTTACTTTGGTCCCAGCTCTCTGCAGGTCATTCACCAGGTCCCCCCGTGTGGTTCTGGGATCTTTGCTCACCGTTCTCATGATCATTTTGACCCCACGGGATGAGATCTTGCGTGGAGCCCCAGATCGACGGAGATTATCAGTGGTCTTGTATGTCTTCCATTTTCTGATGATTGCTCCCACAGTTGATTTTTTCACACCAAGCTGCTTGCCTATTGTAGATTCACTCTTCCCTGTCTGGTGCAGGTCTACAATACTTTTCCTGGTGTCTTTCGAAAGCTCTTTGGTCTTGGCCATGGCGGAGTTTGGAGTCTGACTGTTTGAGGCTGTGGACAGGTGTCTTTTATACAGATGATGAGTTCAAACAGGTGCCATTCATACAGGTAACGAGTGGGGGACAGAAAAGCTTCTTACAGAAGACGTTACAGGTCTGTGAGAGCCAGAGATTTTCCATGTTTGAGGTGACCAAATACTTATTTTCCACCCTAATTTACGAATAAATTCTTTACAAATCCTACCATGTGAATTCATGGATTTTTTTTTTTTCACATTCTGTCTCTCACAGTTGAAGTGTACCTCTGGTGCAAATTACTGACCTCTGTCATCATTTTAAGTGGGGGAACTTGCATAATCGGTGGCTGACTAAATACTTTTTTGCCCCACTGTATAGCAACTTGAAATGCTCCCAAAAATGGCTCCACAGCATGTAAAAATATAATATAAGCTCTGGCAGACTTGGTTCTACGGTAGGTCTAAAAGGGTTAATGGTTGAGTTGCTGTGGTTCCTGAAGTTTCAACAGCAACAACACCAATTACAGGTGACTGTGAAATATTTAAGAGGGATGGAAATTTCATGAATTGACTTGTTGCAACAGCAGCATTCGATTACAGTATCATGCTTGCAATCATTGAGCTCTTTACAATGACCCATACTTTCATAAATGTTTGTAAAGGTAGATGTCATAGATAGGTGCTTGATTTTATATACTTCTGACAATGGGACTAAAAACACATAAATTCAAAAATTAAGAGGTGAGGCCCAATACTTTTGTTCATATAATGTACAATGGCATAACATACAAGCTTAATTTTGAGCTGTGCTTACTGTATTAGTAAAAATGCAATTTAGAAGAAACGCATTTAGTTATTTTCCATAAACAGAAAAACTGTACCAAATGTCCACAAAGTGTCCACATATGTGCATGTTAACATTTCTCTGTGTACCTAAATGAGCTGGGTATGTGCATCTGTGTATGTGCATGTGGGCAAGTGTTGGCTCTGCTATTTGTGAAGTTACAGTTGAATCGTCAGAGCAGATAAAAATTAATGACTTTCCTTGGTGAGACTGAACTCTCCACCACAGCATTACAGTGCATCACCATGAGCTGCAACGGTTAAACACATGCACATAATGGAAAAAGCTCTTAAATCCGCAAACACACACTGAGTTCACACTCTCATTCACACTCATACACACGTAATCACATATCTCTTGGCAGACTTTGTTTCAATTAACATTTTTATTACACAGAGGGATGTGAAGGAAGAGAAAAGGAATTGGAAGGCAGAAGTTATATCTTTTTGTGTTTGTGTGCATGTAGGCACGTGGCACGCGCAGATATACATACAAGCCAATGAGCTTTTGGGCTCATTTACATTGACTGGCACAAGAAAAAAGAAAATTGTCATTACGGATTGAGTTAGAGAAGAGCTTGGTGGAGCAAGGGGAGAAGCAGGAAGGGTAATAGCAGGAAAGGAAATGATAAATAAGAAAAAATTTAAATCATTAATTTCCTCCTTGCTCTTCATATGCAGAAGCTTCATACAAATTGAGTTTTTCAATCAAGTATTATTTGCTGAGTGAACTGAGAGGCCACAAATGAAAATGGGTCTTAATTGTACATGCAGTTGTCCTGCTGTGTGAGCTTCCATAAGTGGTATTGTGGCTTCGTCAGAGTTCCATCACCTCTGCTGAACCGGTTCCTGATTCCATTAAGGCCTCTTGGTCAAGGTGTATATGGTGATTAACCCCTTACAGCAATGGCAGTGAAGCTGTAATTTCTAATGAGCAGTAGTCAAATGCAGTTGACAAAGAAACATCAAACTTCAAAGAGTAAAGAAAGAGGTAAAACTTTGGCAAAGGAATTAAATAGGGTAAAAAAGAAGCTAAAGCAGTGCACCAGTCGATAGATGACGTCAACTACAGCTGGCCATGTACCTTCCAAAGACTTGCCTTGATTACTGAATCAAAGATACCAAGATACTTTTTAGGACACTGACATTAATTTGCTCTGCAGCTGGTGCTGTGGCTAATCAGAAGTATGTGCATTATGCAGTACTGCCTATAATATTGCCTGCCGCTCTCCAACTGCAAGTGTTCATTCCAGGCAGTTTGCTGCAATTTTATTCTATTTTAGATCGTCAGAGGGATTTCGTTTCCCATTGGCTTCTTCACCCACAGCCAATAATGAGGCAAGAGGATGAAAAGAGGGAAACAGAGAGGAACCAACACACTAGTTTACATAACATCACCACATGAAAGCTATTGAAAGAGATCTGTGATTGTTAGCCAGCTCGTAATTCCATTTTAATTGTGTAATTGAGGAAGCTGATCCCTGCTGTCAAGAAAACAGTGAGATAGAAATACAATAATCTCTTCAATGTCACCCGTTGACATACTATGACTGTTGATGAGCAACAAGAAACTAGAGGAAGTGAGGCAGATAAAGAGAAAGCAAGTGATGGAGATGGAGGGACGAGGAGTCAGAAGGAGAAGAATGTTGTGGTTTTTGTCTGTCAGAGTTGATTTGCGTCAGCTGGAGACAAAGATTGATGGACACTTTGGAGAGCAAGGTGTGTGAGTTGATGGGTAGTGGAAATGCCACTGTTAACACAGACGTATCCACCTTGGGGAAAAAAAAACACATGGAAGTGGTACAGGTGTGGGAGTATTGCATGTGTGTAAATTACACAGCATCACACTTTAAATCTAACCTCATGATAGAGGGGGAAGGGCTTGACCCTTATGTATTCCCACATCAATCAAAGCTTCATTCTTTCTGCCTACCCAAGAGCTAGCTGCAACCTCTGACCCACCCCATCATGCACCACATGGAGGGCCAACGGGAGCTAACGTGCCCTCCACATTCAGAGGTCAAATACAAAATTTCCCCAAGAAGCAGCCCTCTGAGATGTACTTCATCCACAGTTTGACATGGATGAATGATTTAGGGTGTATTGCCTGCAGAAAACAGAGGTGATCATTTGAAACCTCTTTGCGTGAAATGAAAGGCATTTGGGACAATTACACAACAATGCTGCTTAGGTCAGGGACCATACTGTTTGAGGTCACAGCTGTAATTGCATTTTTGCTTAGATTGATTGGACTCAAATTATGTTTTTCTCAGTGTTGCAAGAAATTGCACCAACACACTCTAGGAGTAAGTAAGTAAGAGTAACTTTCTCAGATAGTAAATGTCCAGTCATGTCTTTGCAGTAACAAATTGCTGTAATATAACTTGTAATCATTAGCATGTCCAGCTACCTAGGAACATATGTAGCTGATAGTATTTCCAAAGTCAGGCAACACTTTGAAACTTATAATAGATATTTGTCCCTCTATTGATTCTACAGTATGTTATTTGTAGGCGCTGTTGCAAAGACACAAGTGTTTCCTGTTTTCCTCAGAACCATCAACACAGCACACAGAGCAATAGACGTAGAAGATGTCCACGACTAAGTATTTAGGTAAAAATTCAGTCTCTGTTGTCATATTTCTTCTTTTTTACATGCTATTTATCAATGATCCTCATTATACATAGTGGAGGGTGAACACTGTGTTCTTTGTTTGTATTAGGAGTTCCTCAATGGATCCTACTTGTTCTGCATACTAACCTTGTGTTTGCATTAGTCATCATGACAGAGAACGTGTTATTATGGTTTATTTTATTTTATTATGTTTTTCCGAGAAAAATAATTTAAATATAAATGTTTATTTAATGATTGGGCTGCTACAGGTAGCTGCAATGAAACATGGAAACATGGATTACAGCGTTCCTATGTTGCAAAGCAATACAAAAACCTAAAAATGTCCTTTCAATTTCTAATAACGCAGAGGTATGCTAAGGTCATATAAAAATACTAAAAGGCAGGGAGGTTTTGTGGCTCAGTAGAAATAGCCATCTGTCTTAAAGCCCATTAATTCCCTAAGCTCTCTCCATCATGTAAATGCTTGTCCCAGGATAACTCCTGCTTTATCCTGTCTTTTGTCAATCTTCCTTTTAACATTCTCTGTTTCCTCTGGAAAGCAGTTCTTTTTTCTTTTGAGGGTGGAGTTTGTAAATGTGTTTGTGTATCTGCCCTTCCATTGAACTAAAGACATTCACTGGCAGAGAGGGGCAGTAATGGGTTACAATTAATGTGTTACTGTAATCCAATTACTTTTTTCAAGTAACGAGTAAATTAGGGAATTACTATTGCAAAAAAAGTAAGTAGATTGCTGTTATTTAAGCATGCTGCATTACTACATAACTAAACTGTGATTTTGTTTGTGAGAGTTTCTTATGACAATGATGTTCTAGCGTGCGGCGTCAGTGGCAGCAACAGACGTGTGTAGGTCAACAATGGAGTGTGGGAGAGAGTACGACCATGCAGCATTTAAAGCGTGGAAGTACTTACATTACTTTGAGTAATGTAAGGGAATGTGAATGTGAAAATCATACAGAAACCCCCGAACGCTCGATGCAATGTGTTTAAAGTTAAAAGATTAAAACTAATAAAACAAGTTTTAAAAAGAGACTTTTTCATTTTAATCAATTTTATATGACGGATTATGCAGAAAAAATTGAATCGGGCTGAAAGGTCTATTACTTTATAACATATTCAGGTTCTGTATTATGTTTTTAGTAACTAAGTAATAAAGTAACTAATTACTTTTGAAAATAAGTAATCAGTAAAGTAACATGATTACTTTCTTGGAGAAGTAATCAGTAATTAGTAACTAATTACTATTTTCAAGTAACTTGACCAACACTGTTCAACAATGTCTATCACAATTTATCTCTAGCTAATGGCTAACCATTTGTGGATACTAGCCAGATGGCTACATCTAAGGTCTCAATATACCCACCACATCAATCATTTTGTGCCAGAATACCACATCTCTGTACTATTTACACTAGTGCTTTGGGTACAAAATAAAAGTTTTTACAGGAAGCCTTCTCAAGCTGTTGCAGCATCTCCTTCTGTGTATGCTGTGAATCTTCTGTGGTGATACATCATTAAACTGGTGGTAAAAAAAAAACAAAAACCCAAAACAAACAAAAAAAACCTGACATGTAGTCTCGTGCCTTCAATCTAGCTGTGGTGGAAATGGGACAGTTAAAAAAATCGAGAGGGGCACGACCTGCTGAAATGAAACTGGAGCAGCAGCTTGTGCCAGCAGATGTGACATCAATTTTACCGTATGGTGCTGTTCGTCAAGGCAAGAAAAACATGTATAATGGTCCCATCACTGTGCACTACAGCAAACATCTGGTAAGAAGCTAAGCCTTCATTACACTTTTTGCATCTGCAAGTCTACAAGGGTCTGCTGGGATCCACTCAGAGTTATGTGAGTTTTATTATCAGATACTGAGCATGAGAATTACATTGCACCCCTCAGTCTCATTATTTTCCTGACAAAGAATTATAAGTGTGCTATTAGACTTGTTTAATATAGAGCACTTCCATATCCATGTGTGAGGCGTTGAGTCTGCCTTAGCCAAATACCTCCAAAATGAGTGGAACCAGCATAATGGTAGGAATACAATTTGCCCTACCAGTCATCAGGAGGACTTAGATGCCACTGATGTTAAAAAAACAAAAACAACAAAACAAACAAAAAAAAACCCTACGGTGCAGCACCATAAAACTGTACAAGAAAGAGGTAGGGTAAGAGTTTGTGAGTGTCAGAGCCACAATTAAGAGAAAACAGAAAGAAGCATCCAAAAATACATCAGGAAGATGTCTCCTCGGAATGTGCTTCACCTAAAGAAGGCCTCCAGCATCTTAAGACAGACAATGATGACAAACAGGAGGGAGACTGTCCGCTCCACACTGAGACACTTTAACTATTCCAACCAAGTGGGTGGGATAGAAACATCTGTGATACATAACACCCAGTGGTATGTACCACTCATGGTGGTTGAGAACGACAAGGTTCCAGGCAGACAAGCAGCTACTACAGAAACATTTAATATATCTAACATGTTGTCCACCTGTGTGAAACTTCCACTAATCTTATATGTCACTGTGTGTTCCTTGAAATATGTGTTCAGCACAGCCACTTCCATACTTTTTGCAAGTCCATTTCCATCTGTCCTTCCACATTTCTCTACTCAACACTGTCTCGTCATCTCTGTTGCCTTAAACTACACGTCCATTGATGTCCAATTCAGTTGCCACTTGCTTTACCACTGCATCCAACTTTTGACAATCAAACTATGTGAAATTTGCACTGACAGCATTTGATATCACACATCTGACTTAAGCTCCAGACTCATGATCCTGTCTGATACCCCCTTCATGCTTCACATTGTGCCTTCTTCATTTCCCTTTCCATCTACATCAGGGAGTGGGGAACTCCAGGCCTCAAGGGCCGGTATCCTGCAGGTTTTAAATCTCACCCTGGGTCAACACACCTGAATGAAATGATTAGTTCATTACAAGACCTCTGAAGAACTTCAAGACATGTTGAGGAGGTCATTTAACCATTTAAATCAGCTGTGTTGGATCAAGGACACATCTAAAGCCAGCAGGATATTATTTTGATAATATTTTGATGAACCCTATATTTGATTTGAGAAACTTTTACACAGGATGCCGTTCCTGACTCATCCCTCTTCTCATATATCTGGGCTTAAGATCAGCACGAGAAGTAAACTGGCTTGAGGATTGTCTTTGGAAAGTTGGAGGACATGTATTGTGAAAATTAGTAAAAGTACATTATCACACTTTTCATTTTTACACATGCTGCATAGCTTCATTTTGATTATCTCTCTTCTGCTTGACTTCCCACATTTATCTGTCACAAAACTTTTCACAGGAAATTTTGACTTCATCTGAGCAATCCATCCCACCTGTGATGTGAAACTTCTCTTTCTCTTAAGTTACTTCACACTTTTCAGTGACCTCTATCTTCTTTCCCATCATTCTCCTTGTGTTTCTTCTCTTTGCTCCATCATTCCATTTCTCACCTTCCCCACTCCTATATTCACACCCTCAACATGGCTTTGATATTTCCTATTTCTTACTTCTCTTTGGTGCTTCTTTTCTCTTTTTTTTCTTTTTAAACTCTTTTTCTCACTTAGGATGTTCTTGGTTTGATGCCCCTCAAGCCAGGCTTGAAGAAAAGTGAACTGAACGAGTGAGGTGCTGAGAAACAATAACAACAGGATGTATTTGGCAAAGAGAACTCACTCGGAGTTCCATTACTGTGCCCTGGACTGTGTGTATGTTTGTGCATGTGTGCGCAAGTGTATTTGCTGGAATTATGGTTGCCCTTGAGATAGAAGTCAACCTTTGAAGCTGCAAACTGCCTCGATAAGCACCTCTAAAGTGGGTGGAAAAAAAATAAAGTTCAGTAAACTATTTCCACAGTACTGATTGGGAGAAAACCTAGATAATGTCTGTGTGCTTTTAAGCTGTGATGATATCTGTAGTTTTGTGTGAATTTAGCTTCAGCCAGCAGAGGATCAATGAAGTTCTTCATTCAATTCAAAGCCAATCCCCTAGACGAAATAAAAAAACTTGTATTTTCCAGGTTGTATTTGGATACACTGAGCTTTTAGTTTTGATTTAGGAAAGTGTGCTGTAAAATTGCAGAACTGTTCAATAGTGCATTGTATCTACTATAGTGACATGAAGACTATAATTTAAACTGTCCACAAAGAGATACAAAGCAGTAGAATAATCAACTATACAATCCAAAGCAACTTCAGGGTACCCCCTCCCCCACCCCACCCCACCCCCCTTTTGTTCTTGACAATAACCTTTGCTTTGATTTCAGTGTGAGAGACTAGCTTTCCAAGGGTTTCAATGATTGCTGCTGTCTCTTCCACATGCCTAAATCCGAAACAATTTTGAATTGGGTCTCTATCATATACAAAATGAGAAACTCAAATATAATATAAAAAATACAAACTCGAAACACAGTACAGTGACTTCTTGTTTTGTATCTCACCATCATCAGAAGATAATATAGGACAAATATCAGTATCAAGCAAGGAGTATTATTGTACTTGTGTAAAAAGACTAAGATCACTCAATAATGTACTTATTAAATGTTTCCAGGTCAATGGCTAGGTTGTCAGAGGACCTTCTGTTGTCATTTTTAATGACTGAGTGCCACAGTTCTAATTTACTTGGTCAAAAGTGGGCTGTAACACCTTTGGTTGTATCTGAAGTATGTCAGTAGGTATGCTCAAGTTATATTAAAAAGTAATTATCATGGCTTCAGTTCATAATACAAACTTTAAGTGTGCTTGTTCTTCAGTCAGAGAATCAAAAGCAGCTTGTGGTGTTTCTGCTCACTGTTAGTTTAGATCAAGGCAAATCAAGATCAAGGCTCGCAAAAATCACTAAAGTCCACAGCAGGACTTCTCAGAGAGTAGTGGGGAATGAACAAAACACAGAAAAGACATCAATGTACTGATAGTCTACTGGCATTCACAGTATTTAACATACAAGAAAATGTATTAGACCATTACATGTTCTGTAAAAGACTTAGTAAACACAAAAAAGATTTTAATAAATTTGATTAGAATTTTGGGGCAGCGTGGCGGCACGGTGGTTAGCACTGTTGCCGCACAGCAAGAAGGTCCTGAGTTCAGTTCCACCATCAGGCCAGGGTCTTTCTGTGTGGAGTTTGCATGTTCTCCCCGTCTTTGCGTGGGTTCTCCCCAGGTACTCTAGCTTCCTCCCATAGTCGAAAGACATGCAGTTAGTGGGGCTTAAGTGGTTAATTGGTTAATCTAAATTGCCAATAGATGTGAGTGCAAATGGTTGTCTGTGTCTCTGTGTGTTAGCCCTGCGACAGACTGGTGACCTGTCCGGGGTGTACCCCGCCTCTTGCCGTGTGACAGCTGGCATAGGCTCCAGCACCCCCCGTGACCCTGGAAAGGATAAGTGGAAGCGAATGGATGGATGGGTGATTTGAATAGGAGTCAAACAGCATGTTAGTTGGCCAATCTAGCTTGTCGGCACAGTTTTGTAGGTTGTTTTTGCATCTTTCTACAACAGACAGTCTAACAGCTTTCATTTCAAGCAGTATCATGTAGCTGGTAGCAGTAACATGTCCACATGAGAGAAGCATGACCACTTTAAAATATTTAGGACTTCAAAATATCTTTGAATAAAATTTGACCCAGAAGTGAAACGTGCTCAAAGCCAGTACAAGCAGAGAAGCTCACTTTCTTATCTTGTTGCTTTCGTTGTAGAACTGTTTCCTCCACCCTGAGACTCTGAACTTTAAGTGCGCTAAGAACAAAAGTATTTGTTCCTTTTACTCAAGAGGTTGTATTACTGCTGATACAGAGCAATGCTTGTTCATCGCCTCTGTCTGCCTTTCCTTTTCTGTGTATATCTCTCCCGTTCCCTCATGGTAGGAATTTGACCTGAGGGTTTTTCCTTTGCAGCGTGCTGAGGTTCTGATTGGAAACCAGGATAACTCCATCCTTCCCACTGTTATTTTGTGCTGAAACCAGGGGGATTGACACTGAGAGGGTCATCCATGTGTATCTGTAACTGTATATGTGTGTGCACACGCATGTCTGTGTGATCTGTACATTTGGTGATATTGTGATTGTGTAGTTTCATTGTGCGCACTTCTTACTATCTTTACATAACAGCTTGCTTTAAATGATATTCAGAAAACATGAGACATCTTTGGAACTTAAAAACTTAAAAGATTTGAGGTTCTTTTATCATGTTGGATATAAAAAGAAATACATATACTATATCCTAGCAAAACTGAGATGTCAAGTCGAATGTACTGAAATTCAAATCAAATGTACATATCTATATGTGCATTTCACTACAACACATCTCATGTTGTCTTATTACTTTAGGTCTAATGTTACTTCTTTCATTAGTTTCTTTTATCAGTTTTTACAACTTCTCTCTTTCTCTTTCTTTGCCTAAGGGAAAATACTTTTCAAAATTCTGAGACTATGTGATGACTTTTAATGGAAAATTCCAGTCTTGAAATTTTGTACATTGTTATTAACACTCTATGAACCTTATCACATTCCAAGAGTTGTTTTATGATTTTGTGTTTCTTCTTCCATCAAACAGATAAAGCTACAGTTTGAAAACACACATTTCTAACTGTAATAAAATGCTCCTGATTAAAAAAACAAACAAACAAGAAATCAAGTATTTCTGATGTGAATAGCACATTTGGACAACAATCACAACAGTAATAATTTAAAAGAACTGAAGCCTGGTAGTTTGTCTATTCATTTTACATGACAGACACCTTTTTTCTGTGCTCTTATTTTCTGTGATTTTCTGATTTGTGCAGAGAAATTTTTTAAAAAAAAAAGCGTAATATATTTTGTATTATATTGAATAGAAAAAGCTATTTTCAATTAAATGAATGGTTTTTCATTGTCATGTTTTAGTATAACACTAGATTCACCACATGTTGACCCTCTGCCAGCACTCCCATGCATCACATTTTATGCACTGGGTACCTTTTCGTTTCAAATTATGGAGGGCAGCGTCTTTAAGAAGATATGAGTTTCACTCCCATGTAGGAGAAGTTCAGTTGGACTTTCACATTTTCCAAATTCCCATCTGCAACAGCTGCACATAGCATTTGGCTAGGATTTTATTATCTCTATTTTAGACTGCAGTGTGTCAGATTACCCTGCACATTAAAAAATGTGGCTAAGGAGTGTGGAACTATCACCATGTGTTGAGTTTGTAGTTCACTATGAATGCTTTATGTGGGAAAAACAATGTTTCTGTGACTTTACATTATATAAGCATACTTTGTTTTAGACTGCATTTGGTGTTTTATTTTGAAAATTAATCAGATTCTCGCTCCATTTCTATGTCTGACTTCCTGCCTTCCTCATCTGTTCTCTGCAGCTTGACAAATATTCAGTTATTCTGTATGGACTCGGCACTATTTTCAGCAATGCAAAAAGGAGAACCAATTGCATGGCTCTTGTATGCCATGGCTGATGAAATCAAAAGCATCGTCTTAAATGTGCATGTTTAGCTGTGGCTGCTATGTTACAGTGCAGCTGCAACTGGTCATCATCAATTACTTCTCCAATTAAATTCACCATTAAAGTTTAATCTCAAGGTGGTTCCAGGTAATTAACTCATAACTCTACATTCTGGAGAAAAGTAAAATTGCTTTTTTTTTTTAGAAAGACTGTAAAAATTATTGGTTTGTGTTAGTTACGTCATTAGTTAAGTCATTTTTGTCCCATGATTGCCAAACATAGGAGAAGACTATAAAAAGAAAACAAATGTCATTTTCTGATAGGATGGGGTAAGGGATAAGGATTAGTTGTACTTAGATCTCACAAGGTTGCACCTGATTCGGATACTGCCTTTGACATGACTGTAGTAAGAGCAAGAAGTTACTTCTGACAAAATGTAAGAGTTGCATCTAGCATCAGCCTTTCAGGTGTCTTTTCTATGTGACTCTTTTTTAGTTGAGAGCTCTATTTATTGTGACAGTGATCTCTTTGTATTACAGTGATGTGTCTATGAACAGGTATTTTCTCTTTTTAAAGACTGACAATAAAATCTGATTTCAATAAGTTAATGTTGTAGTAATTTAAGCCTGTCATTAGGCAGCTGAAATACTTATAAATCTAAACAGTTAAGGCTAAAGTCATTTAACAGAATACAAAAAGCTTTACCAGGTTACATCCTTTGAGCTTCAGTTGTGCTTTATGTTTGCGCCTGGTTAGATGTTGAAGATTAAATTAGAATCTAATCTGATCTATAAAGGGAAAAAAAGATAAAGCTATCTTAAGACTTGTACACAGCCATAAGAAAAAACTTAAACAACAATGTTTCTCATATGGAAATTCTTGAAATGTAATCTATTCCTCATTCTTCAATAGAAGATGCGGAATTTATGAATATACAAAATGTTTTCATTTCAGAGGATGAATCACTGGATACATGGTGCCTCCTACATTATTGAAAATAAATTTCGAGGCTTTGTGCAGTGCACATCACAGTTGTGTAAATTGCCTATTAGGCCGGGGTGGATTTCTAAACTAGATTTGATAATAAAAATTCTACTTGTGGGTACACTCCTTCAACTCAGAGAAACTTTCCACTTTCACCAAAAGAATTTGAAAACAGATTGATAGTGCCAAACTCTCTCCGTGTTGTATTTATAGTTTGTGCAGCAGAGTTCTTGTGTTCAGCAGTGTCAAAACACATTTTTGAGTGAAAGAGAGCTTCACCCAAAATTTTCAAATGCATACAAAGATGTGTTGATAAATGCTAATGCATAGAGTATGTAATATTGCATAGATTTTACTGTTTTACCCTTGTGCTGTCCACATTGTAGTATAAAATTATCTGCTAACAGAAGCTTAGTGTCCTCTCTTCCACACACTCATCTGACCTTAAATACACCATAGATCAGTTATTAAAACTTTTCTTCTAAAAGTTCTAAGAGTTCATAAAAAATCTTGGGGGACGTCATGTCATGTGAACATATAACTGTAGCCGATGGATATTGCTGACCTTTTCAGCATATTTGAGAAAGCAAAAAACATGAAATATATATTTTTTTTTAGTATTTTCATAAGTTGATAAATAAATAAGTTGCACGTGAACAGTAAATAGACCCCTTTACTCATCACACCTTCAATCCCCCAAAGATAAAATCAATCAGATCTGTATTTGGTATCAACCACTGCAGCCTCTTTAGGGAGCAAGAAATGGAACCTGTCTAATTTAAACCTCTGAGATCTAATGTCCAGTGTTCTCTTGTTACCAAATCTGTGGCATTATCATACCAAGACCTTCGTCTTCTAATTCCTTCAGAAAAAAGAAGAGTTTGTTAATCCCAAAGAAAAAAAAAAAAAGAATACACTTATTTGACGTGCTTGGTAGCTTTGCAAAAAGTGATATTAAATCAGTAAATAAACAAACATTTATAGAAATACCACGTCTTTGATACAGTCTGATAGATGGGCAGCTTGCAGTCATTGATTCAGTGATGTATAATATCATTGCTGACAATAATGTGAGGCCATAATGTTTAAAAGCGAGTAGACTTGTCAGAGGGAGTGCAATAAAATGGTTGTAGTTATATTGGGGGATTTGAAGCTGGCATCGTACAGTATATGCAAGAAAATCCTAAAATACACTGAATCAAGAGGCAATGGAAAATGTACTACTTGAGCAAGCCCATGTCAAGCTAATAAAGATGTGTTAGCATGTCATGTAAATATACTAATATGAGCAATGCCCTCCACAAAGTTTTCACACAAACTATATCTGCTGATCAGCTGATTATTTTGATCACTAGCTAGATTAGTTTATCAAAATGGCCTCACCATTTTCTTACAAGAAAATGTCAGTTTGAAAAAAAAAAGTTCTCAAAACTGATATAAACATCTTTAAAAGTGGTTGTTCAGAATGATTTATTTTAAGATGAAATAAGTTTAAAAAGGTAAAACCAACTATCTTAACAGCTATTTGCTATATATGTCCTGTTTGTTACATTATGTGTTATGTTTGACTTTATTGAAGTCTGAGCCTGGCTTCACATTAAACTTTAATTTAGGGTTTAGGCTTGATTGATATGTGATTGATATTGATATTGATATTGATTGATATTGATTGATATTGATATTGATTCATATGTGTACAAAGAGTACAGCCCCCTGCTGTACTCTTTGTACACATATGACTGTGTGGCCACTACCAGCTCCACCACCATCATCAAGTTTGCTGACGACACCGTCGTGGTGGGCCTGATCTCTGATAACAACGAGACGGCCTACCTGAAGTAGATTAGGAATCTGGAGAACTGGTGCCAGAGGAACAACCTCCTTCTAAACGTCAGTAAGACAAAGGAGCTGATAGTGGACTTCAGCACTAAGCAGGAGAGGAACTACCAGACCCCCGTCATCAACGAGTGCCCAGTGGAGAGAGTGGACAGCTTCAAATACCTCGGAGTTCACATCACGCAGGACCTGTCATGGTCCTGTCACATCAACACCGTGGTGAAAAAGGCCCGTCAGCGTCTCTACCACCTCAGACGCTTGAGAGACTTCCAACTGCCCTCCAAGGTGCTCAGGAACTTTTACTCGTGCACCATAGAGAGCATCCTGGCGGGAAACATCTTAACCTGGTTCGGGAACAGCACCATGCAGGACAGACGAGCTCTACAGAGGGTTGTGCGGTCAGCTGAGCGCACCATCCGCTCCGAGCTCCCTGACCTGCACTCAATCTACAGCAGGCGGTGCTGGACCAAGGCCAGGAAGATCGTGAAGGACCTCAGCCATCCCAACAACAGACTGTTCTCTCTGTTGAGGTCCGGAAAGCGATTCCGCTCCCTGAAGACCAACACAGAGAGACTGAGGAGGAGCTTCTTCCCGCAGGCGATATGGTCTCTCAATCACACCACCACACAGTACTGACCCACACATATAGTTCTTACACACACACTGGACATTCTGTACATTGTTTTCACTTCATCACTTAAATCACTTTAAGCATATTTGCACTGCACAAGACATAATGTGGATTGCACAACACTGGTCACTACATTCTTCATTTCCGGTTAATACTTGTACAGCTGCTGTTATTGTGTATATATTTATTTATATTTATATTTCTTCATACATTCTTATATAGTTCTATATTGTGTATTTTGTTGTACAGTTATTTTATTTTCAACTTTAATTTATATATTTTATCTTATTCTTTCCCAGTTAAATTTACCCTTCATTCTAATTTGTGTTGTACAGTTATTTCATTTTTAACCTTAATTTATATTTTATTCCTTCCTAGTTAAATTTACCCTTTTTAATTTTTCATATTTATTTCCTATCTTATTCATAGCCTTTTCCTTTTTTGTTTTCTTTAGGTCACGAGCAGTTGTCCAAGCATTTCACTACATATCGTACTGTGTATGACTGTGTACGTGACAAATAAAATTTGAATTTGAATTTGATTTCAGAGTGTTTGGGACTACATATAAATGCTTTATTATAGAAAAAAGAAATTTAACGCATTGTATGATAGACACCATGCAGCCTTGGTATTTACCACTTTCATTAAAGTTAAAGTAGCCAAGAAATGTTAAATGAATGTGAAGTTTTTCTTTCTTTGTTCTATTATTTGTGCTAACAGCTAATTTCCTCTCTCTTTTGATAGTCTGGATGTAGCAGAGTGTAATTTTCCATTGAGTGTTCATGGATTAAAATGTTTTCTTTCTGCATTGCCACTCGAACATCAACTCAAGCAACACAAGTTTTATGACGCCATAGTAATGATTTTCTATTGTGTTTTCATGATAGCTACCATTGTCTACCTTTCTCCTTTTCATGAGACAGAAGGAAGCAAGAGACACAAGGAAGGGGAAAGAAGGATGGAGGCTCATTACAGCTTAGGGGATTGCTGTCTTTCTGTTTGTCTCTCTCTATCCCTTGATTTTTAAATCCCTTGTGCTTGCCCTCCCTGATTCCCCCCTTCCTGTTAGCAGGACAGGCTTTGTATTATGGTGACAAGTCCATGCATGTGTGGGTGAGAGAACGTGTTTGTGTGAGCGAAAATGTGCGCTGACTTACAATGTCTGTCACTTGTGTGCAGGAAGGGAGCCATCTCCCTAAACTGGCCCTGATAGCTCCCTTCATTCAGAAAGCAATCAGGGACTCTGTGGCTTCCCTCTGTCTTTCAATCATTCCCCCCATCACTGATGTAATTTGTCATTAGCAGAATGAAGAAACTTTTAATTGAGTCTCAACTATTTAGGGGCAGATGACAACTCCTTCCTCATCTCATTTGGCCTGTTTTTGTTTGCTTTGCTGCTGTTTTGTTGTAACCTTTGTTTTTCATCATGGTGATTACCTGTGTGTGTCTGTGTGTGTTTCTACATGTGTGTTTGTATGATGCCCAAATGTGTACAGATGCACACTTTTATGCAGAGTTGAGTGTCTGGGTGAATCTCTGGTTGCTTGTCCTGTTTTGACCTCTCCAATTAATTTCACCATTAAAGTTAGATCTCAAGGTGAATTGCAGAGATTCACAGAAAGGTCAGTGCACTGTATTTATGTATATTCAACAAAATTTTAATTAAGCAGCAGTCATTAAAAATTCACATAGTGTGTTAGCTGCTCAGGGGGGTTGAGTGTGGTGGAGAATAGCATAAAACATTTACTGTTTAAAGCCATCTGAGCGGAAGTAATTTACTGTCAACTGCTGTCATGAGCTGCAGTCCAAGTGCCTAGTGTGGTACGATGAGTAAAAATGCACTGTTTGCTTGGAAACTCACACCATATGAGATTATAACTTTTTACAACAGTTTTTTATTTTTCTCTTTTGATAAATAAAAATAAAAGGGTAACTCTTCATTGTGATGTTTTCATGTGAGGTTTCCTTTGCTGGCTTTGGAAATCAGTATTGAGCATGAGTTGTTTGAACTCAGCAGCACTGACGTGTCTTTTTAACATACTAGTTACCTAATAGGCAGATTCCATTCAGAAATGTCATTAAAATCTAAATGAGTTTTTAAAAAAATATATTTTAGATTATCTAGAAATAACAAACCTACTCCATAACAAGTACAATTCAAAAAATTAATATTTGTGTATTTGTATGCAGTGCATAGATATTTGGCATTCAAGTGGCCTGGCTGTAATACAAACACTGGCACAGGTTTTTCTTACTTAAATCATAAGAACACTGACAGAAACGACTAATTGTGCTCTATAGAACAAATGTCTTCATTTGAATCAAATCCCACTGGCTTCCTGCACAACTTAGGCTATGACACCTTGTACATCAACCAAGCTTTGATTTTTCTCAGCACTGTGTAGTTATTGTACCTCTGTGCAAATTCAATCAATTCTCTCCTTTTGCTGCATGAATTGATGGTTCTTTAATATCTACAGTTCCCATTTACCTCATGGCTTCAAAGCTTCAAACATGCAAGTGTAAAGGAATCAGATGTGGTGCTGTCACTTGGTGTTCGCTCACTCTGTGGTAGAGTATCACTTCCTGTTCCTGCTTAAACACTGGTGTTTCTGAGTAGCTTATCTGCTTAGCAATTTAATTAAAAACTTTTAAATACATTCTTTTTTCATAGTATAATCTTCACGTGCTTCATCCGAAGCACACTTTCTGTGTACTCACTACCTAATTTATAGCCAAAGTATTCACTCAAAGTCTCTGTACTGTTTCGCTAGCTTAGCTTAGCTCATAGCCGACTCGTTAGCACCATGGCTACTTCACCTGTCCCTCCTGCACTTTCTTGCTCATTGTGTCAGATATTTAGCTACTCCTCGGCCTCCTTTAGAAGTAATGATATCTGTAACAAATGTAGCATATTTGCAGCTCTGGAGGCCAGGATTACTGAAATGGAGACTCTGCTTCACACCCTTCGTTCACCCGTAGCTAGCCAGGCCCCTGTAGCTGGTGCAGCCGAAGATAGCGTAGGCCCCGCTAGCTGTTCCCCGGCAGACCTCAAGCCGCTGCGAAAAGAGGGTGGCTGGGTGACGGTGAGGAGGAAGCATAGTCCTGAACAGAAGCCCCAGGTACACCACCAACCTGTTCATGTGTCTAACCGTTTTCCCCACTCGGCGACACACCCGCCGGGGGTTAAACTCTGGTAATTGGTGATTCTGTTCTCAGACATGCGAAGCTAGAGACACCAGCAACCATAGTCAATTGTCTTCCAGGGGCCAGAACAGGCAACATTGAAGGAAAGCATCTTACTATTCGTCACTGATTGAAGAAAATAAGAACAACCTCAGGTTTCTCTTCAGCACTGTAGCCAGGCTGACAAAAAGGCAGAGCTCTGTTGAGCCAACCATCCCTTTAACGTTAACTAGATGACTTCATGAACTTCTTCACAAAATAAAATTTTTATCATTAGAGAAAAAATTACCAACAATCATCCCACAGATGTAATATTATCTAAAGCTACTCTTAGTACCATTGATCTATCAATCAATCAAAGCTTTATTGGCCACATGCAGGTTGCCCTGCAGTGAAATGGGACACCCCCCCCCCCCCCCCCCCGACCTTACACACACACAACACAGACATTACATGGGGATACAAGTCAGAGATCGGTAGCGTTACAGAAAAACACTGAAATATACACTACAATGGGAAAGTACAAGAGGAAAAAAAGAGACCTCTACTCATGCTGTGCTTCCATGGTAGGACAGCATGAGAACAGGAAACAAAAAAACTCTTCTGCACAAAAAGCAAATAATGTCCACAGCACAACATTGTGAAAGACATGACAAGCCACAGGATTGGGTGGGGGTGAGGAGTAATCCGAAGCGAAAACAGCAGCCGCCCTGCACTACCATTCCAGCGCGGCACACAGACCCGCCGTGTTCCCCCGCAGGAAACAAGCATCGAAGGCGTTTGGAAAGGAAAAGCACAAGACAAGACAAGGACATAAGAAGCTAAGCAGGGAAGTTAGACTCTTTTTCTCCAATTAATCTTTCTGAGTTAACTTCAATAATTACTTCCTCCAAACCATCAACGTGTCTTTTAGACCCCATTCCTACAAAACTGTTCAAAGAAGTCCTGCCATTAATTAATTCTTCGATCTTAAATATGATCAACCTATCTCTAATAATGTACCACAGGCCTTCAAGCTGGCTGTAGTTAAACCTTTACTCAAAAAGCCATCTCTAGACCCAGCAGTCTTAGCTAATTATAATCCAATCTCCAACCTTCCTTTCATATCAAAAATCCTTGAAAGAGTAGTTGTCAAACAGCTAACTGATCATCTGCAGAGGAATGGCTTATTTGAAGAGTTTCAGTCAGGTGTCAGAACTCATCACAGCACAGAAAAAGCTTTAGTGAAGGTTACAAATTATCTTCTTATGACCTCTGATAGTGGACTCGTCTCTGTGCTTGTCCTGCTAGACCTCAGTGCAGCGTTCGATACTGTCGACCATAATATCCTATTAGAGCGATTAGAACATGCTGTAGGTATTACAGGTACTGCACTGCAGTGGTTTGTATCATATCTATCTAATAGACTCCAATTTGTACATGTAAATGGAGAGTCCTCTTCACACACTGAGGTTAATGATGGAGTTCCACAGGGTTCAGTGCTAGGACCAATTCTGTTTACACTATACATGCTTCCCTTAGGCAGCATCATTAGAAGACATAGCATACATTTTCACTGCTATGCAGATGACACCCAGCTCTATCTATCTATGTAGCCAGATAACACACACCAATTAGTTAAACTGCAGGAATATCTTAAAGACATAAAGACCTGGATGGCCGCTAACTTTCTGCTTCTTAATTCAGATCAAACTGAGGTTATTGTACTCGGCCCTGAAAATCTTAGAAATATGGTGTCTAACCAGATTCTTATTCTGGATGGCATTACCTTGGCCTCCAGTAACACTGTGAGGAACCTTGGAGTCATTTTTTACCAGGACATGTCCTTCAACGCACATATTAAACAAATATGTAAGACTGCTTTCTTCCATTTGCGCAACATCTCTAAAATTAGAAATATCCTGTCTCAGAGTGACGCTGAAAAACTAGTTCATGCATTTATTACTTCCAGGCTGGACGACTGCAATTCATTATTATCAGGATGTCCAAAAAACTCACTGAAAAGCCTTCAGCTAATCCAAAATGCTGCAGCAAGAGTACTGACAGGGACTAGAAAGAGAGAGCATATGTCTCCTGTTTTGGCTTCACTTCATTGGCTTCCTGTTAAATCCAGAATTGAATTCAAAATCCTGCTCCTCACATACAAGGTCTTAAATAATCAGGCCCCATCTTATCTTAATGACCTTGTAGTACCATATCACCCTTTTAGAGCACTTCACTCTCGCTCTGCAGGCCTACTTGTTGTTCCTAGAGTATTTAAAAGTAGAATGGGAGGCAGAGCCTTCAGTTTTCAGGCCCCTCTTCTGTGGAACCAGCTTCAAGTTTGGATTCGGGAGACAGACACTATCTCTACTTTCAAGATTAGGCTTCAAACTTTCCTTTTTGTTAAAGCATATAGTTAGGACCGGACCAGGTGACCCTGAATCCTCCCTTAGCTGCAATAGACGTAGGCTGCCGGGGGATTCCCATGATGCATTGAGTTTTTCCTTTCCAGTCACCTTTCTCACTCACTATGTGTTAATAGACCTCTCTGCATTGAATCATATCTGTTATTAACCTCTGTCTCTCTTCCACAGCATGTCTTTTATCCTGTCTTCCTTCTCTCACCCCAACCGGCCGCAGCAGATGACCGCCCCTCCCTGAGCCTGGTTCTGCCGGAGGTTTCTTCCTGTTAAAAGGGAGTTTTTCCTTCCCACTGTCGCCAAAGTGCTTGCTCATAGGGGGTCATATGATTGTTGGGTTTTTCTCTGTATCTATGAAGCGCCTTGAGGCAACTTTTGTTGTGATTTGGCGCTATATAAATAAAATTGAATTGAATTGAATAGATGTGCACACAGAAAAACAAACAGAGCCATGCAATGCACACAAACCAACAGACCACACAGCCTCCCTTGAGATTCCATTAAAAATCACATTTTTGATTTGTTGAATTGTATGCCTGAATGTTAAAGTGACTCCTAGGAAGCCTAGGAAGTACACCGAAAATTGCAACCAAGATAGAGGACGGAAAGTAGCTATATGGGAGGTAGGAAATAGCTGCGTGCGTGTGTGGGTGTGTGTGTGTATGTGTGTGTGCCCATGCTTCGATAATGGTATTTCTGGATATATCCCAAGTTATTACTGTAAATCAGGCAGGCTTTCAAGACCTTTAACACAAAGTAACAGTCCCTAACAGCAGCCTGAGGCTGCCATATAGAAATTACATGAATATGGATTAGGGGGGGAAAGCATGGAAGAGAATGAGAGATAGAAGTATTGAGTAAGGAAGAGGAAAGAAAGAGAGATGAGAAAGAGAGGAAAGAGAGAGAGATGAGGAATTATTAAAATAAAATAGAAAGGAAGACAGTGAAGACAGTGAAAGAAAAAGCAGAGGAATTACGATGGACAGATTGAAGGGTAGACAGAGGTTAAATAGGAGAGTGGTATTTGATAGAGGTAAAACAGCATGAGGTGGCTAAGAGAAGCGGGTGTGGAATGTGCAGGTGGAAGGGCAAAGCGGGGGCCAAGGTCTGAAATGGAAGGAATGAGAAAAAAAGAAAAGACAAGCCATTTCAAATCAAGAGTCTTTCATCACAAGTGGACCACGTCCACCCATTGCCCTTTGGCTGAAGCACACAACAGACTGCACTCATATGCAAACTACTGAAATTTATGGAAATGTTTGGTCCAGTGTGGACTTAAAAATAGGATCGACTCTCCAGCTTGCTCATAAATCATGCATCATTTTTCAAGTCAGAGACTTTCACTAATGGGTCATTGTGAGGACCCTCATTTGGCACTGATACTGTATATGATTATTGTAAAAGCATGCGGTGGTCTTAACACAGCCAGAAACTGTAATCAAGGATACATCTCTAGAAGTGTTCTGTGCAGTTTTCCAAAATAAAACTAAGCCTCTACATCAGCTGTGTCTGTGACATACTGAATAAGCGAATATCAGTCAGAATACTAGTTTAGTTCAAAATAACATATGACAGTTAATGGGAGGACTCACTTATTTTTTTTGCTGAAATGAATGGTCCCCAGAAGATCTTTCTCACCTTTTTAAAAGATTGATTTTTTCTGGCACTTTGCCTCTCCACACTGAGTACCTCAGGGGGCGGTTCCATCTAGCATGTCATCAGGCATGAGTGTAAGCACAAACCTTATTGTGACGGCTCTGGCAAGCTCTATGTCACATCGTTAAACCACAAATTATTCATTTTACTTTATTCTTTGGTAATAATGTGGAACAGTGGAGGTAGGTATGGAGGAAGGTACAGTGTTTTATTTTGTAACTTTTAGCATGAGTCAGCAAGATTTTTGTTAAACTTTGAACTGCATACCCCTCTTCTTCAGTTCTTTACTTTGAGCTAACCTTAAAAACTTGCTGATTGAGCATTGCTTTTCTTACATGCTTAAGACTGATATTGATCTCCTCATTTCATTCTGAGAGAAAAGGCAAAGAAGTACAACAATTATAATCAACTAATATTGTGCAATATACTACGAAACATGTATTCTCTATTCATCAGATATGAAAGCATCAGAATTAGAGAAGGAATATCCAGCAGGCTTTGCAGTGCTTCTTCCTTAATTACATAAAATATATCTTCTCCGTGTCAAACATTCTTTTAATAGCAATGTGCACACCTTCATCCTCACACACATACAGTGTCATACATACAGAGTCATACACACAGTATGCACATTTTGACCAAATTTCCTCACTCCTTTAACCTGCACTTCAGAAACTTTATTTTGAGCTTACAAGTTAATAGTTCAAAGAGATTGAAATCCACATATGCAGTTACACACCCAAACACGCACGCTCACCCTGCAGATGTATTCCCACTATTACTGTGCGAGGAACACTATTAAGGAAGTGCTGCGGTTGCATCTGTTCTGAGTGTGTGTACAGCCCTGAGCGAGTCATCTATTTCAGCAACCTTCCCTTCTCCTCTAGTCAACGCAAGAGAACACTCAGCGCCTGTGAATACAACTCTCCAGGCTTGAGAGGGACATACCCTATAGTTCAGCATGTCTCAGCGTCGATTTCTCTCTCTCATTATCTGCATTTCACACTTTCTTACCCTCAGTTCTAAAATCTGTATGTTTTCCCGCTGGGTTTTTCATTTTTTCTGTTATTTATCTTTTTGTTAATCTAAATATTGTATTAATGCGGGTGTTGCATGTGTTGCTAACAAGACAAGGTGAGAGAGAAAGAGCAAAATATTGACTGCAGGATGGCGTCCAACAGCAGAATGACATTTTGCAGACGAAGACACAGATGGGGTGTCATTTTAGAAAAGAGTTGTGATAACAATCAGAAACTGAGTCTTGTTATGCCAGCAGTTCTTCTCCATGCATATATATGACCTCGGGTTTGTGTGAGCGCATGTATTCACGAATATCAGTGCATACTACTGTCAGAACACACACAAAAAACAAGAAAGTCAGCCTTCATATTTATATAGTGACATTACAAAACACATATCTGTTGAACTTCTAGGAACAATGTGTACATGACACATAAACATGCACTCTATATCTTTTATCTGCATCCCAGGGATTTCACATTTATGATCATGTATGTACATTGTCTTGCACACTATGTGGTGTGTGTACAAAGACATGTACACCCACACTTTGCACTGAGTGCGTGTACATGTGTTTTATGTTTGTGTGCTGACTGACAGCACCGTGTTTTTCTGCAGTGCTTTAGTGCCATCTACAGGCGGCTCGCGCTCGGGCGTAGAGCGGTACAGAGCCGGTGGCCATATGTGAGTAGTGGCCTTCCGTTCACTCTCACCATGGGATCAGAGAGTGTTTCCTCTGAGTGCGCGTGCATGTGTGTGCATGTGTGTGCATGTGTGTGAGTGCTGCAGGGAGCACAACAGACACGCCATAAAGGTGAGAGGATGCAGGAGGAGAAAATAGCCTTGTATATTTGTGTGCGAGTGCGTGTGTGCGCAAGTGTGTGCGCAAGTGTGTGTTCGTGTGGCTTTTCACTCCTCTGGCTGACAACTAAAATACCACACTGCTCTGGTCTCACAGACATGGCCTTTTCTTTCTCCCTTCTAGCCTTTTTCCCCTCTTTCTCCTCCGCCCCTCTGTACTCAAACTCCAAACTCAGCGTCGGTCCAGAAGTTTGCTCTCGTCTCATACTTTTAACATCATTCTCGAATCCTCTACTTAAGAATGGCACTCCGTTTCTGTGCCGTCTCTCTCAGGATCTTTCTCTCACTTTGCTCTGGCTCTTATCTTATCTATACAGTGTGCTTGAATTATAAGATGCAGTTTCCTCCCAGACTCAATAAGAGAAATACAGGTCTACCATTTAGAAACTTTTAATACATTTCCACAAATCATTTGAATTCAGTTCACTGCACTACTGTCAGTGCTTTTGAGGCCAAACACTCGGAACCCATCTATTGGCAATGTGATTTAAATTCTAGTTGGTTTACGGAGGAACAGTGATTGATGACAGTGGCAACAAGATGTATGAGTAAGAGAAGCATTTGGATTACGGTGGTTGAACAGCAGTGCTTACACGTCCACCCGAGCTACTTCTGTCTTTTCCTTTCTTTTTATCTCCTCTATCTGTTTATTCATTCCGTCCCACAGAGACACTGCTCTCCTCATCTTCCACTTCCCATCTTCCTCTCTCTTCCCGCAGCCTCTCCGCTGGGGTTAATGAATGACTTGGCAGGAGGCGGTAGCTGTGGCTGTCGGGGAGCCAGTAGGGCTCGGAGAGGTGAGGAGACACTCTTCCTGTCACCTCCCAGCTACTATTTTCACTCACCAGGCTACACTGCCAGGAACAGGATGGCACCGGCTTATTGGATTATCTGTTAGAATGACTTCCTGGTCCTGGGTAGTCTTAGTGCAGAGCTCTAAAGCAAACGGGAGCTTCAACTACATTTGTTTATATCAGTGTCAGCACATGAAAAGTAAAGCCATCCAAGTTGGAGAAAAAATGTAATGGTGCATTCTAATAGGAGTACTAGAGGACACTGTGGATTAAAATTGTCCACCAAAGTAAAGCCATGGAGTAATAAACACCATCCACAGTGTCACTGAATGTCTTGTAAAGTCTTTAGAATGAGCAAAGGGTGAGTCCTACTAAAATGACTGTCACAAAATGTGGTCAAGGTCTTATTGTTCCGAGGAACTGAGAAAATATGTTGTTGTTTTTTGTCAGCTGCTCTCTTTAGGGGTCTCGACAGCGGATCATCTCCCTTCATCTCACCCCATCAGCACTAACCTCTTCTGTCAACCAACCCTCTGAATATCCTCCTTCACTATATCCATGGACTTTTGTGTGGGCTTCCTTATTGCTCGTACCTGCCAGCTTCTTCTTGTACAATAAATCCATTATTCCTCCTCTGTACATGTTGTTCAACTTTGTCTCCAAACCGCTCAACCTAAGATGTATTCATTTCTAATCTTGTCCATTCTGATCACTCCTAATGAAAATCATCAATAGTCATACATCATGGTAAAGCTTCCTTTTCACTCTTGCGGTCATCCTTCTGTCCCAAATCCCCCCTAATCTTTGTCTCCACCTACTCTATCTGCACTCTTCTGCATTCACTTGTCGACTGTCCATGGGCTTGGATGTTGACCCCAGGTATTTAAACTCATCTACCTTCACTATCTCTACCCCTTTGCATGTCTCACCTCTCATTAACACAGACGAATTCTATCTTGCTTCTACTGACTTTCATTTCTCTTCTCTCTGGTGCATAGATCCATCAATGCTGTCAAAGCAAACATTTTGTCTGTAGTGCTCTTTCTTGGCATGATGACATACTGCTGCTTGTTGATCATCACCTCTCTTCTTATCCTCACATCAAGAACTTTTTCCCATATCTTTATGGTAGTTACTACAGTTTTGTATATCAGCCTTCTAATGATAATAGGTACCAGTACACTTCTTCTCCATCCCTCAGGTATCTTCTGACTCTCCAAGGTTGCGTTAAACAGTCTAGTTAAAAATCGCGTTGCCCTCTCTCATAGACATGACCATATCTCCACAGTTATGTCAACTGTATCAACCTCCTTTCCTCTTGTCATTCTTTTCATAGCTGTCCTCACTTTCTCCTTACTAATTCTCTGCAGTTCCAGATTCACTAACTGTTCTCCGTCCATCCTTCCCTCTTTCTCATTTTCTACATCATCAGGTCCTTAAAGTATTCCTTCCATATTCTCAGCACATTATTTTCACGTGTTAGAATGTTTCAATCTCTTTCCATCTCTGTCTCTTCCATTTCCATCTCTCTTTCTTAAGTAACCTAATCTGCTGTACAACCCAGATTTCTCTCTCTACCTAGCCAATCATTACAAGTCCTTTTTTCCTTCCTTAGTGTCCAGCTTTATATACAACTCACTATAAGCCTCCCATTACTCCTGTCTATTTTCATTACCTCTGTGAACATCACATTTTTCTTTGCTAACCTCTTCATTTGAATACTTTCCTATACTTCCTTGTACTAAGTCTCCTTGTTCTCATTCCTCTATCCAGATGAGGCACCAAATGCCCTGTTGGCAGTTTCCTTCAGGACTGTAGCTGTACTTTGAGCTTATCTCAACTCTGAACTCTGTGCAACATTCTTCATTCTTGCTGCTACCTTAGTGGAAAACCACGCAAAATCATCATAATACAAGCCAGCTATATACCAGATGGTTTATCTGACATTGATTGTGCTGAATACAAAATGTAATCTGTAAATTGCTGTAATTTAAATTTTGTCCAGACATTCATAGTCACTCAGAAAGAATTCTAATGACATTTCAGTCAGGAGCACTTTAGTCAAAGAAAATTATTATTTCTATCTGCAGTAATTCATATTTGGCAGTTTGGCTGTGCTCTGGGAACCCCCCGCTGTTCCACTTGCAAACATGGAAAGCCTAAGGCTGGGAGAGCATGACTTACTGCCCTTTTATGTGTATACATGGAAAGCCTGAGGCGGGGAGAACAGCAGCAAAGACCCCCTAAGGGTAGACAACAGAGGAGGCATCAGTGACAACAGACGTAACATTGATTAAGTCAGACACAGCATGAAAAGGAGGAACTACGGTCGAGGCAGATTGAAAAGTACTATTTAGTGGAAGCACCTTAACGAGGCAGGATGATGCACCACGCCCTTTTGGAGATTGCCCATTGCAGACGTAGTTAGATATTAGCTGATGTGAGCAGTCTTAAGATCAGTTGTTACCAGCTATTGTATGGAGATTGTGGGCTTATTTCAAATAAAATTATTATTGATGTAAGTAAACTTCCATCCGTAGAGCTCCCTTCTGAGGCTTCCCTCCCATGTACACAAATGGAAAGACCAAGGCAGAGAGAACAGCAGCAAAAAGCGCCAACAGAACTACAAAAAAGTCCCCAGCCTTCTGTGTGCTCCAATAAAAGTGGAGTTGCAGCTGGAACTTACACTACAGTTGAGCTGCGTGAGCAGTGATTCTTTTCTCAGTGGTTTCTGCCAGGTGAGCGTTATGGCAGGCTGAAATAACCTTTTCTCACCAAATGACTTGATTTGGAAGATTCTGTAACTCACGATTGATCAGCCGTGGATCTCATCATTGGATGGTGCTTAAAATTACAAGCTGCAGGATAAGAAGAAGCATGTACCCCAACAGCTTGTTTTCTTCTTTAGAAGAGGAGCTCGCAAAGCTGCTTTCTGAGAAAGCAACAAGTTTAGGCATTAAAGCAGCTTAAATACCACATTTACATGAGATTTGCCAGTTGGATGCATAGAAGGATTTTAGCTAAGGTATCAGCTGATTTAGATTGGAGATCGTCTGTTATCAGCTGATATACCCAGACTGTGGTGGAACTCATTTTCATGAACCCTAACACTCAGAACCTGCTCGGTTTGTGACCTCCTGATGTTTTACCTATCACCATCATTTGCGTTCCTTAATTATCTTTTGTAAATGGCTCTGTGAGCCACGGCATGGGTTATGCTTGGGAGAATTTTTTGTGTTAAATACCCAGTAGTATATATTGCAACGAAAATAAGACACACAAAAAAGCAAGGCTTTCGAAAAACTTTTACCACTGTTTATTATCGGGCATCTCTGCCTTTAAAGAGATATTTATCCTTTTATCCCCAATATAAATATCACTCGGTTTTTGCATTTCTAATAAGCCTGTATCAAATGTGCAGACAGCTCTCTTTTCTACCTGATGAAGCCTTTAAAAAGAGAACTTTTCTCGAGTCTTTTGTGAATCCCCTAATGGTAGCTCATATGTTTGCAGTGCTAATGGGCATAGATTTGAAAGCTATCACAATCCCTTAAAAAAAAAGTAACAGATCACTCACTTTATAAACTGCCTCTTTTATCTGCCTGCAGGTAGTTATCAGGGGGGAGTGTGTGTGTGGGGATGTGTGCATATTGGGGGGTGGGGGTAGGGGGTCTCAGACATGGGTTTTAGAAAAGCACCACGTTGAGCTCGAAGCAGCTGTGGAAAAAGACTCGAGGCAAAGTCACAAACAGACAAATGAGCTGATTTGTTGGCTGATTGAGCAGCACTGCCTGTCGATTAAATCCCTTTCAATGTTTGCTGTGTTGAAAAACAAGATAGAAGAAACATAAAGAAAGAAAGTAAGAGAGAAAGAAAAAGAGAAGACGAGAAAGAGAAAGACTCAAAAAAAGCCCCTGAAAGAGCAAACTGGGAGACCGAAGGAGGCTGCCTGTGAGACAAAAGCTTTTTAAAACATCACAAAGGCCTAGATGTTGGTTGTCATTTCACTTGTGGGAATTTTATGACAATCTCGAAAGTTGAAAGAGAAGGAACAAACATGAAAGGAGGGGCAAGACACTTTACGGGTTCAAAAAGTGGAGAGTCAAGCTGAGAGGGAGGGATTGTACATGTCTACGTGTGTGTGTTTATATGCATTGATGCAACTCCAGCATGACTTGTGAGTATGTCTCCGCCTCTGTCACCCGGTAAAACAGTTGTCATGGGAACATGGCTGTCAGAGGAGCAGGCACATTTCCATCACAGTCTTTGTTCTTCTTGTTAATGTAATCCAATACCTACCCCCACTACACAAACTCACACAGGCAAGTTTACTTTTGTTTCTATTTTGATATTTCTTTTGACCATCTTCTTTTCTTCTCTTCTAGTTTTTCAGGCACTTCCTCTGCAACACGTTTCTTCATAAAGACAAGTCTTCCATTCGACATTGTGTTTGCATAGAAAAAGAACTGATTTAGTTTGTAGCCAAAGCAAAATAGAAATATCACATTTTCTGTTCATTATGTTCGGCGTGTTCTCTTCCCAGAGCAGCATTCATTCTCAATAGTTTTTTTGTCTTAGGCTTTGGTCTCCACCAAGTCCTGAGTGAATTATAGGAGTCTCCACATAGCAAGAGATGTCATTTTTTCTTTTTTTCCTAGATGTGGAGTGCTTTTTGCTCTCTTAAAACAAATCTGTGCCTTGTAAAAAGACAGATTTATAGTTTGTTTAAAATGCAAAATGTTGAGATTTAAAGCACAAAGTAGTATAATGCCATTGAGATATAGCATTGTGTTACTCTGCAGTATAAGAAAGACCCTTGTTTTAAGTCTTGGTCACTGGGACAAAACCCATTTAAAATCACCCTTCGAGTATGATTAAAGGAAGTTTTAAAAAGTTTGCTGACTTTAACCCAAAAAGACTTCTTTTGCAAGTGGATGCATGATGGAATTAGATTTGAATTCAGGATTCTTTGAGTGCCATGCTTATCTCTTATATTATTTTGGAATGTAATTACCAGCTGCAAAGGTTTCCAGACTCCCGCTTTGAGCCTTGTAATTTGTCAGTGCAAAAAATTACCCGCCCATCCACTGGAACAGCTTGAAAAGACATAATAATGGAGCAGGATATAGTGATGGTGTCAGGTCTCACAACGCAGGCCAGAAAACAAAAACAATTAGTTCATAATTAGATAAAGGATGCTAAAATGTTGAGGAAAACTGCAGAGTCAGGTAATATTTCTCTGTGGTTTATCATCCAAGCAACCCCTTGGTAGTATTTACTTAGCATTATACTTAATGGATTCTAAAGCAGACTAGTGGTGAGCACTGACGCACTCACACTTCAAGTTGGTGTGCTGGTCTTAAGACTCGATGAAAGCAAGTTGTTGTTATATTATATATATACTATATATATATAGCTTTGACATTGAATTGATTGCAGTGCTTACATCCAGTTTTAATCATCTTGTTAATATCACTTAAATATAATAATCCAATAATATTAATCCAAAATTCAATCTCAAAAAACTTCACAGACTTCAGACTTTCACACTTCATTATTAATAGGTAATGACTACATAGAAGTATCCGGTCTTTAAGGTCCAAATTCCACTTCAGGTCCCAAAGTCAAAGGAACACTATGGCATCACTGAGAGTTAAAAACTGTCTAAATTCATTTTTAATTAAAAGAGCTGTGTGGCTGTTCTATCAGGTGTAACAATTAAGTTTAACATCCAGGCATCCATGAAAACAGAATTGATGAAATTTAATGGAGTTAGAAGTTAGCAGGGATTTAGCTCGCTAGTTTCCACCTAAACATAATATACCACGTTCTGACTGAAGGATTTCCGACATAAATGAAGACAAGAAACTAAACAGCAGTGACATTTCTGGGGTTACTGAAGTTGGGCTAGCTAGTATATGATGATGTGCTATGGGGTGGCTAGCTACACAGCTATGGTTAGGATAATATAAATACATTAGCAGAGTGAAGCTGGAGGAAGAACGCTAACCTTTTTCCACTCGATAAAAGTTAACTTCAGAGCTCCCGATGGTTAGGGACAAATCCAACTGCATGGCAGGATGCTGTAAACGGGCCAAACTTCTGTCAGGAGAAAAAGTGAAATAATCCATCCACAATAGTAAGTTAGTAATTAATATACTCCTGCAATGGCTGGGCTGTAGTTACAGCATAAGGTTTTAAAAACTGAGCACTGCCTTTTTTTAGGGGCTTGTTCAGATTAAATAGAACAAGATGCAAAGCATTAAATCATGTTAAAAATACAACAGCCTTAGTAAATGCAGACTAGTTTGGACCCGGAAGCAGGGTTCATATGTCATCACTTAAAGACCGGATAGTGTGCTGCACAAACTGCAGTGTTTTGTCAACTTACACTTGTCAACAAGTGTAAGTTGTCATAGGAAATTTAATTTTGAAATAACAAAGTATATATTGTTTATATTTCAGTTACACCAGGTTGTAGCTGAGAGGTATCAGCTGTGACAAAATTAGTTTTTTTTGTGTTTTAGTCTGCTGCTTCCCTCCATCAAAAAAGCTTAACTACTATGAATGAATACAATAAGGCAATAATTTAACAATCTGATAATCTGTGATAAAAAAATGTGTTTGCTCTTTGAAAACACCCAGGCCTGGTACATACGTTATCTGACAGTGTTTGAATCCAGAAAGCATCTTCTCTACTACGGCAGAGCAGATTACTTGTGATGTGATTTATAATTCCACAGACTACCACTGCGATCAAGGCAATAAAAATAAATCACAGGATTTAGGGGAGCTTGGTTTCATTTGAGCTTTCATCAAATTTCCACCTGCCAGCCTCACGGGTTGCAAACTCTGGAGAATTTTCTCAGTGTGATTAGAATCGCCATCAGTGACTTCTTTGAAGATCAGAGGGTTCATATGAAAGCTAACAAGCTCTTATTGTCCCCACTGTGAAGGGTCTTGCACAGATGCAGATACACCGCTGTGGCATGTTTTCTCTCCGTCCATTAGGCTACACGTTACTGCCGCTGATGATAGCAAATTCATTTTTTGTCAATTTTGAAGGAACGCTTTCAGCAAACTATTTATTTACACACTTCACCTCTTTTACTTTTGCATGAAAATCAGACTCTTAATGTCCTTTGAATTACTATTGTTATTTGTGCATTGTGAAATGCAGAGGGTTTTGTTATCGCTAACACACCGGAGAAATGCTCATTCAGCCTTCCAAGTAGCTAACAGCAATGTAGATTAGAACAAGTAGCATTCGGCTTGTTTGTGTTGGGGGTAATTATTACAATTTTCATTTATCTATTTGTTTGTGAGGGTTTTTCACCACACAGAAGCTGCTTAGAATATCAATAGCAGGACAGATGTGTCTGGCAAATTCTGTTTTCTTTTCAGAATTCCGGTGAAGAAACCACAGCGTTTCTTTTTTTTTTTTTGCCTTTCATTCTTCACTCCTCAGCTTCCAATATGGTGATTTTTAATCACCTAATATCATGGCACAATGAACAGATTGCCATGAGTCACAAATCGAGGCCACGCGAGACAAAACAAAAAGAAGGAGTGGGAGAGAGGCTGCTCTGCCTCTAATTAAAAAAAGTGAATCTGATCAGTGTGTGGAGGTGTGTGTTTTAGTATGTCCATTCTTCAGTGTTTGTGTGACTGTAAGCAAGGACACGTACACACCAGCATCTGTTTGTCAGAAAAAGGGACAGCAAACAAAGCCATAAAAGTGTGCTGCAGAGAAAATGAACTTTTCAAAAGTCCCCATTCTTTATCGAGCAGACATCATCAAACTCCATTTATTTCTGGAATGTGATCAGGACACAACAGAATAAAGCACATCATGAAGGTGAATGAAAGTTAAAAGAGGTAACATTACAAAAAAGTATTTTCTTTTTCTTTTCTCCTTTTTATACCTGAATATAATGTCCCCACTGCCACCCTCACACCTACTAATCAGTTAGATAGTTCTCTTAGTTGCAAACTTCCAAACTTTGTATAAAATCAAGAAATTGGGAGATCCATAGCACAATATCAATGCAAAGGAGTCTACAGAAATACGTGAAATCTAAAGTAAGCACACAAGTTACTCAGAGACAGTTGCATACTTGTTAGAAAACAAATATCATCATTGCCCTGAAGACAGTACACTGATGACAATTCTCTTTGCTTTGCTGAAAGGAATAATGTTGATATGTCTGGGTGAATAGCCAAGAAATCACCACTCTATAAAATACAAATTAAGATGTTCATTAAGAAAGTGAAGATTAAGTTGATTAAATTGAAAGAATATCAAATTGATGAAAAAGAGTCAAAACAGTGCAATTCATCTGTCGGAAAATATGATATATGTGTCATAGCAATCTACCAAGTTTCAGACCAAAGTGTTGGACCAACACAACCATTGCAGCCATTGTATTTTCAAGGTTAAAAACTGTGCATAGTAATGCTTAACCTTGGTAAATGGCCTGTATTTATATAGCGCTTTACATATCCAGTCACTCACCCATTCACACACTGGTGATGGCAGCCACATTGTAGCCACAGCCACCCTGGGGGGTACTGACAGAGGCAAGGCTGCCGGACACTGGCGCCACCGGGCCCTCTGACCACCACCAGTAGGCTACGGATGAAGTGTCTTGCCCAAGGACACAATGACCAAGACTGTCCAAGCCAGGGCTCGAACCGGCAACCTTCCGATTACAAGGCGAACTCCCAACTCTTGAGCCACAATCGCCCCACATTCTTGTCAGAGAAGCGAATATTGCTTGAGGTGCAGCGACTCACTGAAGCAGATTATGGCCTTTTCAGTGGTTTGTATTATTTATAATAGAGCAAATAACATAACTTGTGTTACTGCCAGGTAAGCTATACTGTGATAACACCTTGCAGCTAACAAGCAGGTAGATATAGATATAGATATAGATATAGATAGATATAACACTACACATATACCCTTTAGTAAGTAAGGCAAAAACAGTCTATTATTAACATTCAGTCTTTGATTGGTGCACAGAGAAAAAGAATAAGCTAGAGACTGCAACTGAATAATAAACTATATTTTATTTTTATTTATTTATTTTTTTTAATTTATTTGCAGCAAACCTGAGGATCAACTGATGGTAAAAGTGCTTTACACGGATATTAAAATATATCACACAGTAACAACACAATACACAAAAACACATCCAAAAGGCTCTTAAATAGATGGGTTTTCAGCTGTTTATCAAACGTCAGAGATTTTGGTGCATAGACGGGGAGGTAAACTCTTCCATAGTTTTCGCGCTAAAGTTTGGAAAGCATGATTCCCCTTAACACTGACCTATGAATGACTGACCTATGAGTCAATCATAAAAATGACACCTAACTCAAGGGATGAAACCACACTGTGTATACATATAACAATTCGCAAACAGCCAATTTTAAATTGGTATCTATAAAGAATTGTTGTTACTAGCACTCTGTTACAAAAACATAAATAATTCCCATTTGGTGAATGGATGAAAACTGCCAATCTGACAGATATAAAATAGTATTTTTGTACCAACAAGGGGATTCCCAGAGAGCTATTAGTTTTTGCATATCTAGACATGGTGTATACTGTGTCCTTAAAAAAATGAGGAAACTGAATGGTGAATGATAAAGAATGGTAAATGGTAGTTGGATTCTGAAAGGGAGGAGATGTTCAATTACAGATCTTCCTTCTAGAACTTACACATAAGCTTCATGAGTGTCAGTTCAAAACCATCTGAAGCTGCATCTGAAAGTCATTAAGAAATAGGAAAAAAAATACACCAAAGACCTACCACAGTTGGTAGGTTGGATCTTTAGTTGATCAATCAAACCAATCTGACCCTGAATCCTCCCTTAGTTATGCTGCAATAGACATAGGCTGCCAGGGGATTCCCATGATGCATTGAGTTTTTCCTTTCCAGTCACCTTTCTCACTCACTATGTATTAACAGACTTCTCTGCATTGAATCATATCTGTTATTAACCTCTGTCTCTCTTCCACAGCATGTCTTTTATCCTGTCTTCCTTCTCTCACCCCAACCGGTCGCAGCAGATGGCCCCGCCCCTCCCTGAGCCTGGTTCTGCCGGAGGTTTCTTCCTGTTAAAAGGGAGTTTTTCCTTCCCACTGTTGCCAAAGTGCTTGCTCATAGGGGGTCATATGATTGTTGGGTTTTCTCTGTATCTATGAAGCGCCTTGAGGCGACTTATGTTGTGATTTGGCGCTATATAAATAAAATTGAATTGAATTGAAACTTTGTCAGAAGTGCTCTCAGAAGAAGAGTAGCTGTCAAGAAGCCTTTCTTAAAGAAGGGAAACAGGGTGAACAGCCAACATCCTAAGAAGAGCTTTAGAATAATTTTCAGGAAGCCTGAATAACTGTTACTGAAGTCTTCAAGAAAGTACAAGATAGCTTGCCTAAGAGAATTCAAACTGTGTAAACAAATATCGTTGGCCATGTGTAGTGCGTATTGTATTTCAGTTTGTGTTTATGTTTCAATAAATTGCTGATGATGATAATGATGGGTCCTCAAGACTTATGTAGGTTTTTCATATGCCTACACAATTTCCTCATATTTCCATCTAGCATCCACTTGTTTTAATGAGACTCAAGGTTAAAGGAAATAAATAACCAGTCATGGAGGATCACCTTATCTCGTGCCGTCTGATTGTTTGCTACTTGAAGTGTTGTTGAGAAAGGTTTTTACTAGCAGCCTCATCAGTGAGCTTTTACTGAACAATGGCTGTGGCAGCAGGAGATACACACTGACTCTGTATGGTTTCTTTGTGTGGACAATGTTAATAAGAAACTAAATGGACACTTTGAGCACGCACTTGGGAATGGCCATTTACTGCTTGAAAGTACCCTAACAATTTAGATGGTTCAACTATAGATCTTTATCAGTTTTCTTTTTTTTATCTGATAGAGTCATATTATTTGTGCAGATCACCATCAGTCTGCAGTGAAGAATTTAATTATGCCTTGAAGTAAAGCTTCTCGAAGTAAAAAGTAAGCAAACACTTAATTAGTAAGATGTAATAGTTATGCGCTATAAAGACAAAAGCACTGGTCTACACCTCTTAATGTCTGAATTCAAGTCCAGGAAGCTAACCATGCAGTCTGCCTTTATAAACATTTGTGAAAGTGCAGGTTGTCCTAAAAAGCTGAATTCTAGTGTGGTACTTTAACAGACATTGCATAAACTCAGTTTGTGAAATTTCATCCCATCACATTCTGTGATGAACTGTATTGCAAGCTGGAAGCATTTAGGAACCACAGCAAATCACCTACAACGTGGCGGACCACATAGGTTTCTATGGCTGAGCATCTCCTGCAGGTGTAATATGTAGGTGCCCCAGTACTTGTGTGTCTACTTTTGATGACAAATTAATAGCAGCTCTACGTGGATGATGACAGATGACAAAATTCCACGCCATTCTCCTCAACTTTTCTCAATTGGAAATTTTGTTGTTCTAAATTCCACTTTGAGTGTGTTTTTTCCATATTTGGGTATATAAAAATCCCGTCATGGCAGATATATTCCATATGTAACACATCTTTTACACTGATGACAGCCAATATGATTCCATCTAGAAGCATGGTCAGCACTATGCAGTCACTGTGCTAGTCCCAGCCACCCAACAATCATGGTAAAAATCGTATTATCAAATTCATTTTGGTTTTATGTAACTAAAAAAGTGTCTTACCAAGTATTAATCAAGCATCCTATACTTTTTAAATGACCTATTTTGTAAGCAATGGTTTCCTCTAAGACAGTATCTATCTATGAAGTTCACTTCATGCAGTGTATTTCTTGCCATTCAGCAATCACAGAAATGCAAGTTTTCTAACATTGTTTTTACATCACCAGTAAAGGTTGTGTGAATAACCAGTTGTGCAAGGACCCTTTTTTAAAAAACGCTGTCACAAACAAAGTGTGTCTGTAAAACGTATTTTTTGTAAATCAAATAAAATGTATTACCACACTAACACAAATCAATAAAATGTTGACATCAGAAGGCAAGCAGTGAATGGATGTCTCATGGGTGCTGTCGAGTAGAAACCACAAATAGCTGATGCCAGGTGGATGGAAAAGAGAGACGCCACATACCTCACCTTCCATAGCATAGAAGCCCCATGGGAGCTGCATTAGTTGATGTCCCTTTCATTCCAAGATAGACTAGGACCACCTAAAAGACAGAGAGAGGGCAAAGCAATAAAAGACATTTCAACAAAATTATATACCATTGCATTAGAGTAGATGGTACATCACTGAACTCTATACTTCTAATCAATGACTTTGAGGGGGAAAAAACACAATAAGCCTGGGTGATCAATTTATATTATATCAGAGACAGATAATCCACCTGATTACCTTCTTGGCAGCAAGGAAATTAATTGAAATGCAATGCTATACAGTGTGACATAAAGTAGTACAGTTTGAAAGAACTGGGTCTAGCCAGTGAGTTAAGGTACCTTTCTTTATCTGAAATACAGCAGAAAAAAAGCCACAGAAGCACACATTCATCATTCTGCTGTCCAGTGAACTTTTGGAACTCTTGGTTCTCCCATATTTATGTGTTTTCCATCTCGTGTAATATCTTGTAACAAATCAAAGAGGAATAGTAGTGTGTGTGTGTAAGATGCGATTGGAGAGGGTGCGGGGCTGATAGGGTCACATTAAGGTGGAACTAAAAAGAAAGAATTATTTACTCATAATGACTTTCATTTTTCTATACTCATCTGGAGTACAAAAGAAACAGTTCCTCAGAAAATATCCCATTTCTGTGAGGTCACAATCATTCCCTAGATAAGAAACTTAACTGATAATGGATTATTATAGAAGCAATATGTGTCATAGGCATTTTTTCTTTCTGCATAGCCAAGTTGTACTCAGTGACACTGTTCCAATCTGTATGACATATTATTGTATTACAGTGCTTCCACACCAGGGTCAAGGATCAACCCTTTTCAACTTTGTTACACATTACTGTGCTCAACTGGATTCAGACCTGGTGACTATGGAAGTGACTATGCATTTCCGTACATATTCAAGAATCATCATTTGAGCTTTTTCACCTCATGTTATCCTGGAAGCAGCCATCAGAGGATGAGTACACTTTGGTCAGGAAGAGATGAACATGCTCATCAACATGTTTTAGGCAGAGTGAGGCATTTGTGCATAATGCTGCATTTGTCAGGGCTGTGTTTGTGACCCAGCGTTTTGAGTTTATTTTGTATTTTTGCTTTTCTTATGTTAGATTGCATTAATGTTAAGTTCTTCTGTTATTTAGTTACTTTTCCTGTCCTCTGTGTAGTTTGTCTTGTCCTCTGTATTTTACTTTTAGTTACGTCAGTGCTTTCGTCTCCCTTATCTGTTCTCATGTGTCTCTCCTTGTGTCCCTTGTGTCCCGAGTCTGTCATGTGTTTCATGTGGATTTCATATGTCTTCATGCTCCTGCTCAGGTTCATGTTCATGCTCTTGCTTTGTTTCCTCTCATCATCGGTTTTGCATGCCCCTGTTCAGGTTCATGTTCATGTATTTGTCATAGTTTTCATGTTTAGCTCTAGCTTTTGCCAGTTTAGTTTAGCTTTTGGTCTTTGCCTTAGTTCGCCATTGTCCTTTTGTTTTCCACATTTTACTGCCAGCCTAAAGAAACAGCTCGCATTTTCTTACAGTCTTGTTTTGTCTCCCATACGTCTGCTTTTGGGTCTGCTCTTCAAACACATTGGCTCGCTCAGCCGTAATACCATTCCCATATAGATGATAAGAGGATTGGCCATTAAGGTCCAGGTTTCCAGTTTATTTACCGTATATTTAAAGAAATTGTTTCGCAAGTGTCATTAAAAAAGAAATGATCAAAGCTTGTTTAATAAGGAAGAGGTGAAGAATTGAACGCAACAAGAACTTCAAAAGTTTCATTTACTTAATTTATTTAATGAAGATGCTCATTTCCTTACACAATTACTTACTTTTTGAATGTTAAAAACTATACAGAGTGCACGGATCATTTTGCTTCCCTACTGCTTTCCCAAACAAGCTAACGGACGTTTAACACAATTTAATTCCAGAGAGTGTACATGGCATAATAATGAAAAAATTAATGAAGCAAACAATCTTAATAATTTAATCATATGCATTCATTAATGCAGAGTCACACTGGGAAAATGCTTGTAATTGTAAGACATGTTCATTATTACCTAGAGAAAGCCAGAAGGAACTAAGTTATGTAGAAAGCAAAAAATAAATTATGTTAAAAATAGCAGACGGTGACAAAGTTGCTTAAAAGCTGATGTTTCTTTTTTTTTAAAAACTGTCCTGTCTGGCAGCTTTTGCAATCAGACTTGTGAGATGGGAGGGTTAATAAAATGATAGAGTGCAAATAGAAATGCACAATGTATGCATGGCTGGGGTTTATTGAGCTATGACCCCTCTGGCACATGGTCCCACTACCCGCTAGATTGCTTCTGCCCCTCCTTGGGATCTGGGTGGTTGTTGGTTATGGGATGTGTGGTTGGCGTGTGGCGTGTTCTGGTGTGGCCCTCTTCCTTGGTGGCGCGGGGTGCCTTCAAACTCATGGGGGCCAACAGGCATTCTGTCCCCAAAAGTGACTGTTGGCCCCCACAAGTATAGTGGCATGTCAATTTTCTCTACTTTTACATTTTTTTATATGTTTCATCTATATTTTTTGCTCCTCTGGCTCACTTGCTGTGTTTTTCTCGTGTGTGTAGAAAAGGAAAGATTAGTTAAGGTCTTGAAATATCCTGACCTGAGTGATACAACCTGTCATCTTAATCTTGTCATTACAAAGGTGAGCAAAAGAGGCACAGACATTGGAAACTGGGAGCTAACAACTATACATCATTCAAAACATGCTTGTTGTTGACATTTTATTATTTTATTTGTGTAATAAAACAGCATAGCATCTATTGTTGCTAGGCGCTGCAAGCAACAAGCTTTAAATCCTTAATGTCCAACTTTTGCTTTAACCACATAGAAATTAGAAACATTTTCAGCAATTAGAAAATGTTGACCTCATGAATGACTTTGGCGTTGCATATTTCCTGTTTCCGGTTTTTCTGTCACGGTCCTGGGTCTTATGACCCAGTGTTTTGAGTTTCAGTTCATTTGTTACCATGCCTAGGTGATTCTAGTTCTTATTAATTCCCCCTCGTGTTTCCAACCCATGTTAAGTCTCCCCTGCTCTTGTTGTGTTTCATGTCTGTGTCTTACGTTGTCAAGTTCTGGTTGTCATGTCTGCGTCTCATTATGTTTCCTGTTTTATTGTGAAGAGGTCTGGTGTTTCTGGGTTCATCGTGTTCAGTTTACTCTTCCACTGTGACGTCATTATGTTCATGTGTGCCAGCTGTTTCCCCATGTGTTCCCACTTCCCTCATTATCCTCCTGTGTGTATTTAGTCCGTGTGCTTTCAGTCATTTGTTGTCAGGTCGTCTGCTCATCCATGTCTCATCTCCAGGTATCTCTGTCAGTTCACTATGGTTAAGGTTTTTCATGTTTTGTTATTAGTTCACCCAGTTTAGGTTATTGTTTAGTTTTCACCGATGCCCTATTATTTTGTACCCTCGTTGCTAGCCTCAATAAACGGCTTGTTTTGTTAATCCACACCACGTTTTGGTCTGCGTTTGAGTCCTCCTCTGCAACACATACGGTCTGCCCCAGCCAGACCGTGACATTTTCACATTTGGTGTTCCAAATAGGTAACAATTCTATAAAGAAATATATGGATTTTATGCAAAATCTTCCCCTAATCCTGTGGATCACCAGTGACCTAGTGGATATAAAGTTGTCTGTTAGGATCTTCCAGACATTTTGGTGTTGCTGAGCGGGTCAGTCCATTCCCTCTGTGTGAGAATGTACCCAGTGTTATTACAGCCATGCCTAAGGTTTTTGCTATCTCTTTGATAGGTTTTTCAGCCTAATGATAGCCTCCTTCAATTACATCAGTATCCTCATCTCACATTGAAAGCTCCAGTGAAAAGGAAGTTTCATTATGAAGATAGACAACCCCAATGCAAATCACATACTTGGAATCAACTTCAGATCTTTTTCCTTCTTGATTTGTGATGGATTAATGAAGGAAAGGCTCACTTTGCCATGAAACTACTTGCCAGTAAATTGTCCAATTACCTTCTTTGAAAAGTCTTTGAGGATGTGAAACTACATACTAATGTGCCTGTAATTTCTAAACAGTTGAAAGGAGTTTGCAAAAATTGCATAAAAAGTGCTTGCAGGAACAAAAACATAATATTCCAGAAACACGCTTTGCCGATCCGATCAGCTGTTCGTAACACTTCCCACATTGAAACAGACGTCAGCGCGAACTATCGCATGTCCGCCATTTCTTGCCCGAAACCGGAAGTGATGTTATTTTCGCGGAAAATGTAGTTTTTTACTTGTAGGCCTTAAAAGCCTATACTGGTGTTTTTATAAGTCATGTTTGACTTTTCTGAATAGTTTCTGTGATGCTTAGAACTCGAATTGCACTGCTGGAAATAGTTTATTTTGATGCACATGCTGTTTTTTTTGCAAATTTGCATCATAGGATTGTTTTTTCATTTTTCTTGCAGTATATGAAAATTGGTGTATCTCCAAAATAAAACTATGAAAATGGTAAATGGCCTGTATTTATATAGCGCTTTACTAGTCCCTAAGGACCCCAAAGCGCTTTACATATCCAGTCACCCACCCATTCACACACACATTCGCACACTGGTGATGGCAAGCTACATTGTAACCACAGCCACCCTGGGGCGCACTGACAGAGGCGAGGCTGCCGGACACTGGCACCACCGGGCCCTCTGACCACCACCAGTAGGCAACAGGTGAAGTGTCTTGCCCAAGGACACAACGACCAAGACTGTCCAAGCCAGGGCTCGAACCGGCAACCTTCCAATTACAAGGCGAACTCCTAACTCTTGAGCCACGATCGCCCCTATGAAGACACTCAAAATAAATTTCCTGTTGTTGTAAACTATTTTTTGCAACTTTTTTGTATTTAAAGTTTTGAGGGATAAACCTCTTAAATTTCTCCAAGTAGAAATATATGTAAAAAAAAAAAAACAATTTTCAATTTTTTTGTAGTTTATTGCACTTTCTTGCAATTAATGTAGTTACTATGGACTTAATGCATACATATTATTAAAATATGGGCCATAACAGTTGTATAGCAACTTGAAATGCTCCCACAAATGGCACTACAACATGTAAAAAAATAATATAAGCTCTGGTGGACTTGGTTCTATAGTAGGTCGTAAGGGTTAAATAAATATCGTCAAATAATCGAGATCTCCATTTCAGTGAAAATAATCGTGATTATCATTTTTGCCATAATTGAGCAGCCCTAATATAATGTGACACATGTGTAATAATAAACGGTGATCAGCAAAATAAGCACATGCTCAAGATTAGTCAGGATAAAGAAATAAAAAAAAATATATCTGTTAATTTCAGACTCTACCACAGACATTGTAAAGCATCTTATATCTTGACTGTCTCCAAGTTCAGCACTTGGAATCAGTATCCAAAAACTCAATTTAATTCTTGCATTATGAATTCCATCATCTGGTCTTACATTAATGATAGAGGTGATTGCCTACAGCGTTGTTGTAGAATCTCCCATTAGTCTAGTCTACTGGGTTTGAAATCAAGTGATGTTATTGGCGCTCCATTCGTAGCTCTCTCCTCAGACCAGTCACTGAGAAAGACTGTGGCTGATGGCAATCATAAAATGTTTAACATCTTAGAATGCATGTAATTATATAGTGTAGATTAGGTTTTACTTTTCAGTCCTAAGTTTTGCATTATTTTTAGGCATCTGATAGCATGGATGATAACATTAGTAGCTTTTCCAAACTGCTTTATTGATTGTATCCTATGCTGTACTTTGCCATTAGTGGATTTTATTGTTAGCATGTGTTGGAATTTAAAATATAATCTGAAAACTTATCTGCTATTATATTGTTTTCTGGATAAGAGAGGCCCAACTCTTAGTACAGTTTGTGCTGACAGGACTGACAGGAAATTACATGCTTTTGCAGGCGAAAAGTGAAACTAAGCAGAGTGTTTGATCGAAACTTAAAGTGTGTGACGTCTGTATAAATGACTAGGTTTCCTGTTTTGTGCTTCAGACCTGGGGTTGTGTGCTCAGGTCTCCATATTCCGGAATATGTAAATAAAGATCATTTTTTAAAGTAAAAGACCACTTTTGAGCTGTGTTTTCTTGGCCCTAAGAATTAAAAGAAACATTTTTAACACTTGGTGCCGTGACCCGGCACATCTCATGTGTCACATGGCAATATACCAAAATAGGTCTAAGAATGTATCAAATATTATAATACCGTATAATTAATATAAAAGGTTGATGACAATGTTATTTTTGTTATAATACTTTTGCATCACATATTATTACCTTGTAATTTCTTGTTTAACAAATGGGAAATAAGGCAAAGATTTCCCTTCAAAGACGGCGCATATTTCTGCAGGTTTGACACCAAGTTTCTTGATTGTGATAACATTTTTACTGCTTCAGGAGGAAATACTGTTGCATTTCCACCTCTAAAGGGGCCCTGTTTTACAACATGGGTCCAGTGTGAGTGTTGCAAGCACTGGCAGACCCTCAATAATTTTGTGAATGAATTACATATACATGTATCTTATTGTTACATCTCAGCAGTTTACACCTGAACACGCAGACAAACATGATGACTACACATTGCTACACAAACACTTGTGTCATTCTTCAGTTCTCTTTCTTTCTCCTTCCCTATTCACCTTTTTATTCAAAGCAAATGTGTTTTTGGCACGTAGTCCATCCTTCACTCGACTGGATTACCTGCCAGCACCAGCTGCCAAATGTGTACAAGCTTTTAACACTCTGGCTCAGTTGGCTGGTTTCCATGCCTTTTAAACACACGCATGCCCGACTGCACAATAATGAGACTCACACACATGAAGATGTGTGCAATCCTGAACAGCTGTATTGAGATTTGTTTTAAAATCGGCACCTGAACACATTATCTGTTATCTCAAGTTTCTCTAGATTGTTGAACTGAAAAAGATTAACATACGATTAGGTCAGAACAAGAGTATGAGAAAAGTACCTGTGCTTTCAGTGTAGAATGTGCAGGTGATTTGTAGTTAAGTATAAACGATATAACAACGGAATGAAATTATATAAACCATACCAATGTAACTATGATATGAAGTAATGGTGGTATAATTTTTATATATTATCCAATGATGTGAACAGTACATACATATACATACAGACATACAGGCATATAGCTTTTTTTCTTTTGGCTGGTCAAATTATAGGTCAAAACAACAGATGATCTGCTTACATCTTATTCCTAATATTATCTTCTCTCACACATCCATGATCAACCTGATTGAAGAGCTTTGCATAAATAAATCCCCACAAACCTCAATGAATAGATCATGAATGAACATGATGCTTGGGACAGTGAGCACCAGACACACCTCAAATTGTAAAAACCAGATTTTAAAAACAGTTTGGTGACTTATTTCCTTTGTTACAAGTTATTTCAGCTACAACAAAAAACAGAGTCCACACCAGTATAGTAAGCATTAACCATTTTATTTATAAAAGATGAAAATGGAAAATCCCCTTAACCTGTTAAGCCCCACGTCCCCGGTAGCCAGAAGATGAGGGGAGCAATGGCAGTAAAAGTAATAGTAAAAAAGAAAGAAGCCAAACAGAGCAGCAAACATATTTTTCCCTCATGTTTTTCCACTTCTGCCTACATTTCTTCATGTCCATTCCCATAGTTTCTGTGATTTGAGGACATAGTTGTGGGTTGCGTCCATGTGACGTGTAATGACATTTTATAGGGAGGTTCATGTCAGGTTGTGCGATAATTTTTGGGAGAGAGTTTCAGATGGGTTTGGGGTTGTGATGTAGTTATGGCATAGATTTCCTGCTAAAGCACAAATCCCAAGAAACTGACCAAGTAGCTCCTACCCAGCCTTTGTACTGTTTGGTGGCTGATTGCTGAGTGGGACCAGGTGCACACTGGCTCCTCGGGGAAAACAAGTGGCAGCTTGCACAGAAGAGAGCAACACACACACATACATACACACTGCACTACTGCATCTAACATCAGTAAATCAGTGGTGTGGCGTATGCATGAATGAATGAGCAAAGAGTCTATATCTGTCAGCCCAGGAACCTGTCTGGCATGTGGAGGAGAGAAGAAGAGAGAAAGAGTGGTCAGGCCAGCTCCTTTTTTCCTCTATGCCATAATAAGCCGTTGATGACAACAGGCCGGCTAGACTACCTCAGTCTCCCGGAGCCACATTACCTATACAGACAAACTGATAGTGGTCATTGCACTTTATTGTTACTTCAGTTTGTCTTTGTATTGATTGTTGCGACTTGTTTGACAAACCTACCTTTAAGCCCCAGCATCTATGTCTTAATTTGTGCCTGCAGTGGTGTAGTAGTTAACACATCCCCTGGACAAGGAAAAACTTGCTGATTTGATTTTAGTTGGAGAAAAAATGGCCTTTAGAGTTGCATTGGGAAAAAAAATCTCTTGTAAAAACTGCAAAATGACACAAGTGGTGATGCCTGTTGTGGTGACCTCATCTGGCAAGGGAGCAGCTAAAAGTCGATTTTATATATTTTTTAATATGCATAAACAACTGGATTAAAATCTGTGTAATGTTGAAAAATTATGTTTGCAATCTACTTACTTAAATAAGTTTACTTTTCATATTTCCCAGAGGTAGAATTTTTCACCTTTTTTACTTTTGTATTATTCTTTATAACAATAAGTCTGGGAACCTGCAATATACTGACACCCTGCACGTCACCCCATGCCAGCTGAGACAGACCCTGAATTGTATAAGGAGAAGAACATGGATGGCTGGACAAGTCCGGACTGAAAAATAACAGTAAAGATTATTACAGAGCTCTATATGCATTTCCAGTACTCGTTGCACAAACTCCTGCTGAATAAGTTGTTGTTGTTGCAGCAATCAACATTATTTTATCTGCTCCTGGTAACTTTTTTTGCAGGATGTTTTTTTTTTTCCTTTTTTATATCAAAATGTTCCGATAGTTACCTGTCTGTCAGCACGTTTTGCAGGTGAGTGTAGGACCAAAGGGAGAAATGAGTGGAACCTCCTTGTCAGTGTGGCATGATGCTACCGTTAGGAGAGAAAGTAATGAGCACAGAGGTCAGCATTTTTTATTTCTGTCACTCTACACACAGAAAAACAATGCAAACACACATTTATAAATGCTCTCTGTCTCTCTCTCTCTCTCTCTCTCTCTCTCACTCACACACACACACACACACACACACACACACACACACACACACACACACACACACACACACACACATCCTAAATGACAGGCACTTCTGTTCCTTGGGCCCATTTTCAAACCAGAGTTTTGCTCCACTTTACTTTCTGCCAGTTTCAATATTATGCTACCATCAGTGCCCGTAATCTTTTTTTTTTCTTACCCAAGCTGTGACTGACAGTCTTGTGAGTGTGCCTGGCAGATTGGAGTAATAAGGTAGAATGGAAATGTCTCTTTTACACAGACAGGAATGGTTTTACTGTTTAGTAGACAGTAAACAAAAACAGTCTGCCTATTTAATATATATTTTTAAAAATCTACCGACATGCAGGCATACACACAAACACATACACATATGCACGCACACACTACTAGGAGTAGAAGGTTCATGCAGTTGCATAGTGTAGTACCGTGTGAGAATTGTGACTCATGTAGAGTATAATATTTCTATTATTTTTCGTAGACATTGCTGTTGACTCATGAATTTCAGAGATTTTGGGATATGGAATGTGAAGGAAATCCAAGAATGGAGTGTAAAGGAATGTAAATCTCAGATAAATACTCTTCATGGCCAAACATATTGAATAAGCAAACAAAGTATGTGGACGACCAAATATTACACCCATATGTGATTGCTCAACGTCTTATTTCAAAGCCATGGGTATGCATCATTTATTAATGTTTATATTTAGGAAAAAGTATGTTGCATGAACTGGTATCACAGATTTCAACAAGCCTAAGCTTGTTTGCCCCATTCTTTGCAAGACAAACCTTTCAGCAAACAGACAACAACGAAAACAGCACAAACAAACCTCACAGGTCACAAATACCAAAAGTCTTTTTAATATTAGAAAATGACATTTTTATGCTTTCCCCAAGATTTTGGAACCTGGCTGCAGGCATTTGCTCACATTTACCTAGGAGATGATTTGAATATATTAGTCCAAATGCGCTTTTCCTTCTCAAATGGAAAACCACTTTGTATACTGAGATAATGCTGTAAGTACTCTATCTAAAATATTTTTGTGTGCTGCTCTTTTAGACCGGCCTCATTTTTAAATAAAACAGGAACATCCAGCAGTGATAAACAGCTGCCTCACCATCTATTCCAGGGGGAGTGACAATAACAAGTTTATCTTCTGTGAGCGTAGACTCAGACGTTGAATCCAGAATCCTGGACTTCACTGTACTTACAATTGATGGGCATGTTCCTAGGAAGTCCACAGATGTCCAGGACTGTCCATGCCTTTCTCCAGACATGTGACGAGCTAACTTCAGAAGATTAGTTGAAACAAAAATAAATGCCTGCAATACCTGATATCTTGTACTTTTTAGATTCGTAGTGAAGGACCGAGTGGTTAAGAACCCCAAGCATAAGTCATGGGGTTCTTGGGAATCTTGGGATTTGCTTTGTGCACTGGGGTTATTTTGTATTTATTATGGCTATTTACCAGCAAAACTCTCCATGTTATTGAAGTAAACTGATTAAACACTTTATTCACACTTTAAAGATTTGCTTTCTATTTGAAATGACATCAAAGATTATTCCAAAACACAAAGGGTCCGCTCCATCGAGCTGAAACATGAAATTTACTCTACTCTACCTGTACATTTTAATATGCACAATTAAAATTCTCCCTATCAATCATCTCTTTTGTGTCTTCGGGTATCCTGTCTTTGCTCCTCTGTCGTGGACATAGTATCTTCACTGTCTCCCTCTGTCCCACACTCTTCCTCCTTCATTCTTCTCATATTTAGCCTCCAGCTCTGCTGTCAGCTACAGGCTACTAGTTTAACCTGAATGCTTTTTTATACATGGCTAACAAAAACCTGTCATAGTTTCAATTTCCATTCTGTAATTTGATCAACAGTATGTATATCTATGTATCAATTAATAAAATATTCATATTAACATAAGAAAAAGTCTAGTCCTTCTAAGAATGGAATTTAGGAAACATACTTTTTTTCTCAGAGTTAATTTAGAGGGTGTAAATTTGGACTAAACAGGCTGATGTTGGGGTGGTAGTGGGGAATCTGAAAATGATTAATGAAGAGTAGCAGCAGTTCCAAGTAACAGAATAGCTTACAGGTGAGCTACTAGGCAGCAGTCGTGAGTGAGAAAACCAATGATGGCTTAATTACGGCACTATAATTACGCCACATGTGTTACAGCGAGAACAATATGCTCTGTCAGGGGGCAGCCTGAGCAAGCTGTAACCCTGGAGAGTTACTAAGGGGTTTTAGTGTGTTATGAGTGATGTTAGTATTTTGAGTTCACTGTTAAGTTTTATTAAGTTAAATTATTTTGTTGAGAATTAATAAAATAGAAGATGTCTATAATGTCCTGATGGTCCTTGAAGTATACAGGGGGAAGTACCGCCTCCTGCCGTTCACTGCGTAGCAGTTAGGGATATCAGGAGAGAGGGAGAGGAAGAAAAGTCCGTTTTTTCCAAGTGAAAAGCGTGGTTGTTTTTATTCAGTCGGATTGTACGGTGGAAATAAACTATCTGGAAATTGTTGTTAACCAGAAAGGAGTTTGTTACTGCTCGGATTCTTCTGGGTGAGTTAATTTGTTGTGAACAAGAATATTGTGAGTTTAAGCCACTAACGATGACATGCTAGCGGCTATCGCGGCTATTGCTATTAGCCATGTGGCTGTACATGTGTGATTGTGAGGATTAAACTGTATGTTAGAGTTTGTTAGCTTCCTATGACGATGCATGTAAAGATTGTAAGTCATATGTATGCTGTAGATGTTGATATGTTCCTATATCAATCCTTAATTGCGTTCATTGTGAGGTGAATACAGTTTAAAGAAAATGGGGTTATGTTTCTTTGTAGTTGTGCTACAACGCTTCACCATCGCCATTTTGAAGCTCCAGGAGAGTCCATTTTATTGGTTACTTTGGTAAGAAGTTATCATTGTCTATGTTTTGGAATATTCTGTCGTTCTTTCTGTATACTGGAAAGGTAAAATACAAATTTGTTAGTATGTATGAACGAAACATAAGAAAGGATATGTCTAAATGACTAAATATAGATTTTTGAATGTTATTCTGACTGTGTTATACAGGTCAGGTTTTTTACTTGGGAGTACAGTTCAGTGATGATCCAGTCCAAAGATGGCGAGCCACCCTTCCAGGATCCTTGAGATGATTGCTTTAAGAAGAGAACTAAATTCTTTGGACGAACTGTGAACTGTACAAACTCTACTTAAGTGGTAGGATAGATTTGCACCTCATTCCTCCTTTGCACACCCTGCAAGGAGAATCCTCATTGCTGGACTCACACTTAAGGGTGTCGGCTGACACGAGAGAGAGAGACTGAGTCAAATCCCCCGGGGTTGTGTGTGTTTTGTTTATTATTTTCCGTGACTTGGGCCCAATTTTTCCTTTCATGTACTGTTATTGTTTTCATTGTATGTATGTAAGATTCTTTAATTGTGAATACAAATTGATCAAACCAAGTTCTCAGAGCGTTTCATTAGTCATCCACTGCTCCAGTAGTCGAACCTCAGCTATTGGCCCAACACACAGGTGACCATTTAAATCTGTATCCCAAGTGTTGAAAGGGGTGTTACAGAAAATTGGCGAGACAGCCAGGAGCAGGTGGCAGACTATTGACGCTTTGTTTTCATTTTTTCTCCTTTTTGGGCAAAAAAACTTATCTCCAGTCATTATAACAGTAATTTGCCAAATTGGTGACTTGGAAGTAGTGACACGTGAGCTGGTAAAGATCCCTAACTCTGTCATGGTTGAAGGGTTAACCTGGACTGAGGTGGACAATGAAGTACAGGGCTATCTAGAGACTCATGGTTCTATTAACCGTGTCTTGCGTATAGATGAACCGAACTCAGAGTTCCATAACAATGCAATTGTTGAGTTCACTTTTGGTATTGCGTTGCAAACGCTTGCTCCTTTGTTGCCATTTAAATACAAAAGCCCCACTCGGCCTGATGTGACTTTCCACGTGTGTGCGCTTGCTAGTGTCTATACCCCTGTGGTTAGCAATAGTGCTACTGAGAGTTACATGTCTGAGTTGCAAAACATTGCTAAGTTAACAGGGAAGTCATTTCAGCTTCTTTTGCAAGATGAACTAACTAAGTTGAGCTCTACAATTGCAGCCACAGTAGAAAATGCCCCTGTGGACAGGAGTCAACATGAGGGAAGTCAGGCACCTAATTTCAGCTCGGCATCATTACCGCAAGGTGCAATGCAATCTAGAATTGCTCCTGATACCACTATTCAGGGTGCTGCACTACGCTCAGCTCCAGAGATACAAAACCTGACCAAAGAGCAACATCCGAGAATACCACCAGTGACGGTGAGTTCATGCCCAGATCTAAGCCCCAGTGATCTTAACCCCCCTGAGATACAAAAGGTCGTTGTGGAGCATATTGTGCGAAATGAGGAGGCACCGCCACACCATTATGCTGCCTCACGCCTTCGAGTCTTTTCAGGCCGATTGCCGCGGCCAAATAATGAAACGGATTACGAGGCCTGGCGCTCTAGTGTGGAACTTCTTTTAACAGACCCAGCATTGTCTGATTTAAGTCGCTCCAGGAAGATTGTTGACAGCTTGTTGCCCCCTGCTTCAGATTTCATTAGGCATCTTGATTCACAAGCTTTACCTTCTGCATATTTGCAGCTTCTTGACTCAGCTTATGGTGCTGTGGAGGATGGAGATGAGCTGTTTGCTAAGTTTATGGGTACTCTGCAGAATGCTGGTGAGAAACCATCAAACTACCTTCACAGACTCCAAGTTGTGCTTAACACCGCTACAAGGAGAGGAGGGGCCTCTGCTGATGAGTTTGATAAGCAGTTGTTGAAGCAGTTTTGTAGAGGCTGCTGGGATGACTCCTTAATAGCAGAGCTCCAGGTTGAACAAAAAATTAAAAACCCTCCTAGTTTTGCTGAATTATTGCTCCTGTTGCGTACTGAGGAAGACAAGCATGCTAACAAGGCAGTACGTATGAAAAAGCACCTTGGTACTTCCAGGCAACAGCCAGCCCCACCCAAACAGCATGTTTGGTCTCAACTGCAAACTGCCTGTGTTTGCTCTGAGTCTAAGGCTGTGGCAGAAACCAATCTCCTGAAGAAACAAGTTATTGAGTTACAGGCTCAAATGGCTCAGTTAACCCCCCACAGGAAAAGCAGGGGTAAGAACGCAAACTCAAATGCAAAGGTGACTGTGCAGACCAACCCTGCTCCTGAGCAGCCCTTGGCAGTGCCTGTTCCAGAGCACCAGCCACCTCCCAGGCCACGCCCGTGGTACTGCTTTCGGTGTGGAGAGGATGGCCATGTAGCCTTGAGATGCAGTAATGAGGCTAACCCCGTGCTAGTAGCAGCAAAAAGGAAGCAATTTCAAAGAAAACGGCAGGAGTGGGAGACGCAGAATGGCTCTGTGGATCCACACGATTTAAACTGACAGCAACTCCTGTTGTGGGACAGACAGGAGTTCAGTCTAACACTAGTCCCTCTACCTCCAAGCAAAAAGGCAAAAGACAGCCAAAATGTCAGCCATGTGGGCTGCCACAGAGGTTAGTTGGAAGCAAATGCACTGCTGAAGTGTGTGTTGCAGAGAAAAGGGTAAACTGTCTTTTAGACTCTGGATCTCAAGTTACAACGATCCCCTTGTCCTTCTATGAAAGCAACCTGAGGGACCAAGAAATTAAATCATTAGATGATTTGTTGGAGGTTGAAGGAGCTAATGGACAGCAAGTTCCATATTTTGGCTATGTGGAAATAGATATCACTTTTCCTAAAGAGTTTGTAGGAGAGGAGATTGAGATTTCTACTTTGGCCCTTGTGGTTCCAAACATGAGAGAAAATGCCCAAGAGCAAATTCTCATTGGCACCAATACACTAGACGTGTTGTACTCAAGTGTTGCTACTCACATGAATGAATTTGGCCTACCTGTCCAGTATGGCTACCGAGCAGTCCTCAAAGCCTTGGAGCTTAGGCACAGACAGCAACCCAATGGCAAGCTGGGCCAAGTAAAACTGTCTGGGGGGAAATCTGAGACGATTCCTGCTGGACGGACTGTTGCTTTAGAAGGGGTAGCCCTTGTTGGGAGCTCCTTTAATGAAAAGTGGGCCTTGGTAGAGCAACCAACAACACCCTCCTTGCCTGGTGGCCTACTGGTAGCAAATTGTTTAATCACATTGCCTAAGAAAAGGGCGAGCACATTGGCAGTGATAGTCAAAAATGAAACCGCCCATGATGTAACAATCACACCAAAAACAGTGATCGCTGAACTCAGTGCTGTTCAACAAATAGTAGCACATAAGTCTGACACAAATGTACCTGACTCTGTCAAAGACAAGAACAATTCTAGTCCAGATTTACAGTTTGACTTTGGAGATTCTCCTTTGTCAGCTGACTGGAAGGAAAGAGTAACACAAACATTGAAGTCAATGCCAGAAGTGTTTGCTCACCATGACCTCGACTTTGGTCATGTAGGTCAGGTCAAGCATCACATCAGACTTCACGACCAGACACCTTTTAAGCAGAGAGCCCGGCCAATACACCCACAGGATGTTGATGCCGTGAGAAAACATTTAAGGGAGCTGTTGGATGCAGGCGTGATTCGCGAATCTGAGTCTCCTTTTGCGTCCCCTATTGTGGTGGTCCGGAAGCGTGATGACTCCATCCGTCTCTGCATCGATTACCGCAAATTGAACTCACAGACAATCAAGGACGCCTATGCCCTTCCCAATCTTGAAGAGGCTTTTTCAGCTCTCACAGGCTCAAAGTGGTTTTCGGTTTTAGACTTGAAATCCGGCTATTACCAAATTGAAATGGAGGAGGCCGATAAGGAGAAGACCGCGTTCGTGTGTCCCTTGGGATTTTATGAATTTAATAGAATGCCGCAAGGAGTCACAAATGCCCCCAGCACCTTCCAGCGCTGCATGGAGCGTTGCATGGGTGATCTGAACCTGAAAGAGGTGTTAGTTTTTATTGATGACCTTATCATTTTTTCAGACACAGTTGAAGAGCACGAGAGGCGCCTTCTGCATGTTCTGAATCGCCTGAAGGAATATGGTCTCAAACCTTCACCAGAGAAGTGTAAGTTCTTTCAGTCTTCTGTCCGATATCTAGGCCATATTGTTTCCCAGAACGGAGTTGAGACTGATCCAGAGAAAACTAGTGCCCTGAAAACCTGGCCAAAGCCATCTAACCTAAAAGAACTGAGGTCCTTCCTTGGGTTCAGCGGTTACTATCGCAGGTTTATTCAGGATTTCTCCAGAATTGTGAAGCCGCTGAATGAGCTAACAACCGGATATCCTCCAACCTGTAAGAACAAGGAAAGAAAGGCCAATGTCAAGTACCGCAATCCTAAAGAACCATTTGGTGAGCGCTGGACTGCTTCTTGTCAACAGGCTTTTGACACCATAATCGAGAGGCTCACTTCAGCACCTGTCTTGGGTTTTGCTAATCCTAAACTTCCCTACCTGCTCCACACAGATGCGAGTACGACTGGGTTAGGTGCAGCCTTATACCAAGAGCAAGATGGTGAGCTTAAGGCTATAGCATTTGCAAGCAGAGGGTTGTCTAGAAGTGAAGCTAAGTATCCAGCACATAAGTTGGAGTTCCTAGCCCTTAAGTGGGCTGTCACAGAAAAGTTTAGTGACTACCTTTATGGGGCTGGTTTCACTGTGGTCACCGATAGCAACCCCCTTACATACATTCTAACCTCTGCCAAGCTTGACGCGACTAGTTATAGATGGCTGTCTGCTCTCTCCACCTACTCGTTCAAGCTGCAGTATAGGGCTGGAAAACAGAATGTGGACGCAGATGCATTATCACGAAGGCCACATGGTGGACTCATAGATGATCATATCTCAGTGAAAGAGAAGGAAAGGATCTGTAAGTTCACTGCCAACCACCTATCAGAAACGGAAACCTCAGAGGTCATTCAACCAGAGGTGATCAAAGCCATCTGTGAGCGGCATGACATCTATTTTGCTGGTGAAGGTTCTGAGTGCTCTGATCACTCAGTTGCTTTGGTTGAGTCCATAGCACTCAGTCCTGAAGCCCTGCCACCTTGCTTCCAAGGGAATGACAGTCATGGGCTGCCAGTTATCCCCTTTTTCTCATTTGCTGAAATCTCAGAGAAACAGCAAGCAGACGCAAGCATCAGGGAAATAATTACTCAATTGGAAAGTGGTGAGACACCTCCACCTCAAGTGAGAAAGGAGCTCCCTGAGTATGGACTCTTGTTAAGAGAATGGAACCGGCTAGAGCTCAAAAATGGAGTCTTGTTTCGCAAGAGACAGGGAGTGATGGGAGTGACTCATCAACTTGTCTTACCAAGAGAACTGAGAGATATGGTACTTGAAAGTCTACACGACGACATGGGCCATCTTGGTGTTGAACGCACCCTTGATCTAGTGAGAGCTAGATTTTATTGGCCTAAAATGTCCTCAGTGGTTGAAGAAAAGATTAAGACTTGTGATCGCTGTGTGAAAAGAAAAACTCCACCAGAGAGAGCAGCCCCAATGGTTTCAATAGCGACCACCAGACCATTGGAATTAGTCTGCATGGACTTTCTGAGTGTGGAACCAGATCAAAGTAATACCAAGGACATATTAGTAATAACGGATCATTTTACTAAGTATGCCCTTGCAATACCAACGCCAAACCAAAAGGCGACTACCGTGGCTAAGTGTCTGTGGGAACATTTTATATCACATTATGGGTTCCCTGAAAAACTCCATAGTGATCAGGGCCCCGATTTTGAGTCCCGTACCATTAAGGAGCTGTGTGAAATGGCAGGAATCCGGAAGACACGGACAACCCCGTACCATCCAAGGGGTAACCCTGTTGAGCGTTTTAACAGAACGCTGCTGCAGATGCTAGGCACTCTAAATAATAAGGACAAGTCCCGTTGGAGGGACTATGTTAAGCCTCTTGTGCATGCATACAACTGCACAAAGCATGAAGCCACAGGGTTTGCACCTTATGAGCTTATGTTCGGGAGACAACCAAGACTCCCTGTGGACTTAGCTTTCGGGCTTCCTGTTGATCCTCTGCCATTGTCTCATTCACAGTATGTGCAAGGCCTGAAGAACCGCCTGAAAGAGAGTTATGAGCTTTCGAGCAGAAATGCTAAGAAATCTGCAGATCGTAACAAAACTAGGTTCGACCAGAGAGTTACAGGGTCTAGCCTTGAACCAGGGGATCGAGTGCTAGTTCGAAATGTGAGACTGAGGGGAAAGCACAAGCTAGCAGACAAATGGGAGGCAGATGTGTATGTAGTTGTGTCACATGCTAATGACCTTCCCGTGTATACAGTGCGTCCTGAGGCTGGAAATGGTCCTTTGCGCACTTTACACAGGGACCTCCTGTTGCCCTGTGGGTTTCTGCCCGTAAGTGCTCCTGAAACCCCAGTACTGCCAACAGTGCGAAGGTCAAGAACCCGTCAAAACCCAGGTTATGTAAACGAATGCTTTGATGATGTCATGTCAGACGAAGAAGAAGTGTATCCTTCAAGGATTGTACTTTTGGATCCAGCTGCCTCCACCCTAATGCCCAAGGTTGACCACGTTTCATCCGACATTCCACCAGAGCAGCACGTTACTGACAATGTGATCCCTCTTAGCAGAGTGGTTGTTCCCGGAGCAGTTTCAGATGAAATTGAGGTGGAAATTCCCATAGAAGCAGGGGAGGAGTCCCCAGCCACAAGCTCACCTCAGGTCAGCTTTCTTGACCGTGAAGAACCAGGAAGAACTGGAGGTGATGAAAGTGAATCTTCTGGGAAGGATAGTGAGATTTCAGTGCCCCTCATTTCACCTGTTGGGGAATCTCAGCTGCTTGACATTGAAGGTACACAAGATGTTCCTGAAACTGATGACATAGCTAATTTAACCCACATAAAAGAGCCATCAGAGGGGTTAGATGAGGCCGTCAGATGTTCAAACAGGCAGCGAAGTCGACCAAAGAGACTCCATTATGCTGAACTTGGAAACCCTTTAATAGAGGTGGTTCAGTCACTTTTTCATGGTCTGGGTGCTGCTATAATAAGGTCAATGGATGCTGCAGAACCGTTGTGGTACAATCAAACCACCATCCCTCCTGTCGATCCAGTAACAACACAGCCGCAGAGAAGGTGCACGGGGACGTGCCACCCTTCAGTGGGGGAGGGTGTAACCCTGGAGAGTTACTAAGGGGTTTTAGTGTGTTATGAGTGATGTTAGTATTTTGAGTTCACTGTTAAGTTTTATTAAGTTAAATTATTTTGTTGAGAATTAATAAAATAGAAGATGTCTATAATGTCCTGATGGTCCTTGAAGTATACAGGGGGAAGTACCGCCTCCTGCCGTTCACTGCGTAGCAGTTAGGGATATCAGGAGAGAGGGAGAGGAAGAAAAGTCCGTTTTTTCCAAGTGAAAAGCGTGGTTGTTTTTATTCAGTCGGATTGTACGGTGGAAATAAACTATCTGGAAATTGTTGTTAACCAGAAAGGAGTTTGTTACTGCTCGGATTCTTCTGGGTGAGTTAATTTGTTGTGAACAAGAATATTGTGAGTTTAAGCCACTAACGATGACATGCTAGCGGCTATCGCGGCTATTGCTATTAGCCATGTGGCTGTACATGTGTGATTGTGAGGATTAAACTGTATGTTAGAGTTTGTTAGCTTCCTATGACGATGCATGTAAAGATTGTAAGTCATATGTATGCTGTAGATGTTGATATGTTCCTATATCAATCCTTAATTGCGTTCATTGTGAGGTGAATACAGTTTAAAGAAAATGGGGTTATGTTTCTTTGTAGTTGTGCTACAACGCTTCACCATCGCCATTTTGAAGCTCCAGGAGAGTCCATTTTATTGGTTACTTTGGTAAGAAGTTATCATTGTCTATGTTTTGGAATATTCTGTCGTTCTTTCTGTATACTGGAAAGGTAAAATACAAATTTGTTAGTATGTATGAACGAAACATAAGAAAGGATATGTCTAAATGACTAAATATAGATTTTTGAATGTTATTCTGACTGTGTTATACAGGTCAGGTTTTTTACTTGGGAGTACAGTTCAGTGATGATCCAGTCCAAAGATGGCGAGCCACCCTTCCAGGATCCTTGAGATGATTGCTTTAAGAAGAGAACTAAATTCTTTGGACGAACTGTGAACTGTACAAACTCTACTTAAGTGGTAGGATAGATTTGCACCTCATTCCTCCTTTGCACACCCTGCAAGGAGAATCCTCATTGCTGGACTCACACTTAAGGGTGTCGGCTGACACGAGAGAGAGAGACTGAGTCAAATCCCCCGGGGTTGTGTGTGTTTTGTTTATTATTTTCCGTGACTTGGGCCCAATTTTTCCTTTCATGTACTGTTATTGTTTTCATTGTATGTATGTAAGATTCTTTAATTGTGAATACAAATTGATCAAACCAAGTTCTCAGAGCGTTTCATTAGTCATCCACTGCTCCAGTAGTCGAACCTCAGCTATTGGCCCAACACACAGGTGACCATTTAAATCTGTATCCCAAGTGTTGAAAGGGGTGTTACAAAGCTCACAGACTTTGCCTCATTTTTGGTTTATGAGTTTCAGGCAAAGCCTCGCCTTGCTTGCTGGTTTCTTTTCACAGAGACGCAAACTGACAGCTACATTGAAGGTACACGAGCATGCACTGATACATATGCACGTGGAAAGCTGCCTTATTTTGTTTTTACCGATCAGAAAGACTTGTAACATCTTGCTGTCAACCTTAAACTGCATCCCAACGGAGAAACACCAAAATAAAAGCAATTTAACAGGAAAAAGAAAGAGAGAAGAAGAGACAAGGACAGAGACCAGTGTGAAAAGTCCTCATATGTACGATTTGCCTTGCCCTCATAACAAAGCAAAACAAAACCCTATTTCATAAATAACATCTTGTTTGCCACTGATAAAGTAAATCATATTCTTTCTCCCAACAAATGTGGCTCCCAAATCTCATAAACCTCTTCTAACCTTTCATAAATCTGTTTTTTTTTTCTTATATCCTTTCATTCTTTGCTTTCTCTCTTTGTGACCATCTCCCTCCCTTTTGGATCTGCAGTGCTGCTTTATTGTCTAGATAAGTTGACAGCAGCAGGATTTCTTTTTTTCCAAGCACAATGTGCTTTTGTTATGAAGGTGGAGGAATTAGTGTTTGAGATTAGCTGATATCATCTCTATATCTTACCAGAGAGAGCACAGAAGAATTTGAAAGGAAAAAAAAATCACTTTCGTAGCCTCTCAATTACCAATCGCTGACCTTAAGGCTTCAGACATTTTCTCACTGCTTCTCCATATATTACTGTTGACATTTCTACATTTGATTAATAACTTGCAATAACATTCCTTTGAATCCATGTGTTAAAAGAAGACTTCAAAAGAGGAATGAGCAGAGCTCAGAATTGAGATAAATATTGTCATGTCCAATCTTCTACTTGTTCTGATTGGTGTAAGATAAAGGTTCTCGTGGTGCTAGGTTGGATTTGGACCCTCCTGAATCGTGGCACGTTGACAGGGTTTAATAGGGGCCAGAGGCTTTAAAGGTCCAAGTGCATCAGAGTTATGATGTTCCTCACGTCGTTATCGCCATCAATCTGAATTTGATAGACAAGAGCACAGGAGAATAAGGAGACAAAGAGACAGCAAAACAGACAGACTGTGTGTATTTGTGCACTTCTCTTCAGGCTGCCCGATTCCTGATTCTTCTCATTATCTTATTCTTATTTTGCCTCCACTGTTTTCAGAGAAAAACACTTTTGTTCCCTATCTTTTTGGCTATCTCCCTTGAGATGAGTAGCCAGAATAAACTCCTAAAATTGAATTCTTTGGATTTCATTTTTTTTCTTCCCTCCCGCCTGAGGTCTTAAGAATACCGTCTTTGCCAATATCTCATGGCAAAGACAACAAAGACAGCTTTTGTAAATAATGACAGAGGTAATAGAGCTTTAAATTCACTATTCACTAATAGAAATAGAGAAACACGCGGACTTGATGGAATAGATAGAAGAAAGAAACGAGGATAAGAAACAAAAAAGAGAAAGCCGCTTTTAAAACCAACAAGTGTTGTTCTTTCCAACTTTCTTATTTCTATCTGTAGAGTGACCTTGAATGAATGGTGGAGGAGAGAGGTGTTTTTAAAACATGCACTTACCTTGCATTGAGGTGATTTTAGCAGTGCATACAGTCTTACACACATGCACCAGCTGTCTCCATGCCATCTCTGTGTCCCCACCACATCCCCCTGGACTGAAGAGATTGTTTTCTCTTTCCTCTAACCGCCCACTGCTGACAACCCCCCATGTGTCCCTTCCTTTTCCCCCCTCAGTCTAATTATTCAGCAAGTGAGGGAGGCAATCTGCTCTCCCTTGTTGCTGCTCAAGTGCCCATTAGAGGGAATGTGCTTCATCTTTCTAATGAACTGATCACATTAAATGAGTTGAAAAACTCTGTGGCTTTGCTCACGTGTATTGAGGGAAACTGAGGGATGTGGTAGGTAGGGATGAAGGGGATTTAGGGGACAAATAGCAGCAATGCATGAGTGCGGTGGAATAACGGGGGGAAAGGATGAGGTAGATACATTCATTGTGCTTTCCTTTCTTTTCAAATGCACGCTGATTGTAAAACAGGGAAATTTCCATTTCTTTTCCGCACTCTGTATGTTGATCTTTCACAGTTAAATCCTCTCTGGCGCTGCAGAGCAAAACAGCTAAAGTGATGATTTGTATTAAAATATGGTTTGTGAACTCAGGGAGTATGCTGTTTTTCGTTTCATAAAAGGTTAAAAAATAAAATACCGAGAGATCATATTGATTTAGAGAACCTAGTTGACCTTATGAGTTCAGATCCGTGTACCTCACCAGATTTATACAGCGGGGAATGCACTGATAATCACAATAAATCACTATTCAATTTTAAAGGATCCACCTAGAAACCAATGTTTTGTTGTTTGTTGTTGTTGTTGTTTTAGTTCATTTATTTATCAAATATACTCCATAATGTTGGAGATGTCAAAGAACTATGTTAAAAGCTGTTAAAAAAAAGTAAATTCACGTTCTGTTTGTCTAATTTTTTGCTATCGCTTCAACAGGAACACTTGCTTGACAAAAAGGTCTGAAGGCAAGTTGCCACATATGGAGAGGCCTAAAGCACTTAGCAAATTGCATTGTGGTTTTATGAAAATCTCATTTGCCTGAATCTTTACAACACAAGTGTGTGCCCCATAAAGGCACAATAGACATACTGGTGGGAAACGTGTGTCATTGAAGAACAACTAATAAATAATAAATTCCTGGAATTTAATAAAGCCCTAAAAACATATCTTGCAAATTAATATATTTTGATTGTGTTAACGGAAAAAAAAAACCAACTCATTCATGCCTCAAAATGCTTTAGATTTTTCTAGTCACTCCCTCAGTCCTTTACCATTTGCTTATAATGAATGACCAGAATAACCAAATCAACAGTAAGTAACAGACGTTGATGTCTGTCACTCCTGTCTTCACACACACACACACACACACACACACACACACACACACACACACACACACACACACACACACACACACACACAAAGAGGAGCAGGAGATGAGAGTGAAATATCAAACATGGATCCTGTGAAACAAAGAGCACAGAAGAGCAACAAATCAGGACGATAGACTCTCACGCTGAACTAAAATTAAAAAACAGAAACATGAATCAACTTGGATATCAAACAGTCTTTAATAAAATGAATCACTATGAAATAATTAATAGCAATATTATAAGCATTATAGTGTCTTTGCCTGATAAGGGGTTAAAGTGAAAAATAGCTTCTAAAAGGTGTGTGTGTGTGTGTGTGTGTGTGTGTGTGTGTGTGTGTGTGTGTGTGTGTGTGTGTGTGTGTGTGTGTGCAATTGACTGGCGACCTGTCCAGGATGTACCCTGCTTCTCTTCCTATGACAGCTGGGATCAGCTCCAGCACCCCAATGACCCTGGATTGGCTAAGGGGAAGAGAGTGGCTGATGGATGGCTGCACGGATAGATGGATGGATCTTCAACAAATATGACAAAATGATAAAATAAATAAATGTATAATAAAAAATCACAAACATCAACATATTACAATCAAAACCTAGAAATTGAATCTCAGTCGAATCTCAACAACTTATGTTTCTGTGAAAGTACAAAATGTGCTTCACTAAATAGCTGAGAACTAGATCAGATTACCAATCTCGACAACATGAAGACACTGTCCACTCGAACTGTGAAACACCACTAATAGTAAATTCTAAATTTAGTGCATGAGAGATGACAAGAGGTTGGTGGTGATCAATAGCAAGAGTTTGAATTGCCACCAGTGCAGAAAATGAATGGCAATGCATAGTGACAAGAGAATGGGAGGAAGAGTGAGAGATGATGGGAGAGGAGAGAACAGAGGGGAGGGAGGGAAAGAAAAAGAGAGAGGAGGAGATGGTGTTGGTGGTGAAGAGGAGGAAAGAAAAAATGGTCCTGTCCCCCAGTTTGGGTTAGAAACACTTATAACTCAGGACCATAGATTATGACAGTCCAATCTTCTGGGCTGCTGCCTGAAAAATAACCACGAGCTTCCAGCTGCCACACACACACAAAAACACACACACATACTCACATGCATGCAGAGGGAGATGGGTATAAAGTGGAGCAGCGAAATGAAGGGCCAGGCGAAAGAGGAAAAAGTGGGAGGCAGTGGAAATGAAAGAAGGATATTGATGTATGCAGAAAAGGTTGAAGTAAAAAGAAAGCAGAACTGTAAGCGGGATGGATGAGAGCATAAAGAGCAGAGGAAGTGTGAGTGTGATGGGAGGGTTTGTGAAAGTAGCAGATGGAAAAATAATGACAAAAGAATAAAAGAAGCAGAGCAGATAACAAACAGAAAAGGAGGGTTACTTGGTGTTAAAGGTGCAATCTTGCTCTGCAGGATACAGCATCATTTTTCAAAAGATTTTTGCCCTAGCATGTGACTGAGAGATTTATTTATTTAATTTCATGTAACCCTGCACCATCTCGTTGGGATTAAAGATCTGTTTTGCAAGACAGACCTGGATAACAGGGCAGAAAAACACCTTAAAATCAACATCAAAATACACAAACTAGAAGAGTGAGACGGTGTACCAGTACTGACAATTGAAATTATATTATTACTCTTAAACTGATTATTTAAGTGATTTCACTGAAGACTTTACTGACTCAAATTAAAAACACTGACTAAATAGCAGCTTGCAGAGGAACACCGATATGCAAATATAGGGAACTGCAGCCATCTTTAAAAATGTTGTGCATACAAGTCATAATGAGTTATATTGCCTTTACTTCTATGTGTTTCTACTGCTACAGAAAAGATGGTGTATGTATCCATTGTACAATATCTTGCTTACTGTTGTGCCTTTGCACTACAACATCTGAAAAGCTCTTTATTAGATTTGTGAACAGGATGTTTTCATGTTGAAATCACCCAAGGATTACTCTTTTCATAAGTGTGGCCTCACCTCTGTATAACATTTGATACGGTAGAGAAACAAGCTAGGATTTGTGCTGATTTTGTGAATATTTGGTAAATAAAATGGTCAAAATCCCTCCATCACTAAATAATCTCTTTCAAGTGTAACTTTATTACATCTGCAAAATAATTAAATAACAAATGTGAGAATAAATAAGTAATGCAACATTTTGTCAGTTATTGTTTGTATAATTTGCAAAGTGCAAAGCAAAATAACATCACTTGTAGCTTACTGATCAGCAGGAAGCAATTTTGTGTTTTTGATGAAAAGGAGCTCCTTTAAGCAACTGATAGATTTTTCTTTATGAGGACAGTTGTTTAACTGTTTCAGGATAATAATCGTAATAACAGTATTATTAATAATAATAGGATAATAAGAGTTACATTTACATGAAAGTTTTAAACATAACCTCTAAACTACCAAATGTTACTGTGGCTCTCCTTAAGAGATACTTTCAGAACATATCTGGAAAAGCTGAGTCCCAAGATCATCCCCAGAGTCCCGAAATTGTATTTTATGATGAAAGGAACACCCAAACTCACACACCTCACCGTTAATCAGAGACTATGAAGAAAGTTCGATTATGAAAACCTTCACCTGGACCTGTAGTTTTGACACATCTCAGCCTCTAAAATTAATTAATCTTTCCCAAAATGGCAAACTTGATAAGACTAGAGAGAGGCTTAAAATATTGACATTATTATTATTTTACCTTCAACATCTCTCTCACCAGCTGCAAGACAATCCTTCAGCTGTCTCCCATTTGCCCTTTCCAAGACACAACATGAACTCCCCCTCAACAGCAAATAAGTCTAAATACCAAATGACAGACTTTACTCGTATCATACAGTATGTTGTGGGACCAGTGTTTTCCAACATTAACATTAGCAAATGTCAGGGCAGGCAGTATACCGCTGCGCTCTCAATCACAGCTGAACCATCAGCACATTACAGTACAGTAGTACATCAAAAGGGTTCATGCATTTAACTTTGAAATGAAAGAGAGAATATTTCATTTGAATTTTGGCCCACTCCTCTTTACAATGTCGCTTTGTTATTCAGGTTTGCAGACTGCATAGTCCCATGAAAACTCTCTGTTTGTTACTTGTTTGTTTTTAAAGAAATTGTGGCAGCAATTTTCACTAATATTAGTTACATAGTCACTCACTAAGAAATATTAACCATTTGAAACGGTTTAAAATTATTTTTTGATACATGGAAGTAGCAACAGACACCAATATGTTTTTCTAACTTCAAAGGAAAGTTTGTTGGTTTGCTTGTTCTGTTAGTTTTGGTAACAATAAAAAGTTCTCTAACTTTACTTTTAACATGCTACCCTGACACAATTTATGATTATATTTCAGCAATTATTTCTTTATGCGTTGAGAGTCATGGGAAGAATCCAACTGGGCATTTTTATCGAAACAATGTTTTCTTGCCTTGAAAAACATTGCCGCCATGTTTTTCACAAAGGATCTCCATAAAGTTTGTTATCCTTCAGCTTCAAGCTTTGTTGATTGTGACTGTACACAAGTTAGACCACAGCACAGAACAAACATCTGGAATTACGTGGAGCATAAATGCATTATTTCAGTCAACAAAGAGAAACTTACCAAAGCAAAGTGCTGTGTATTAGTGGAATTATTACATAATACAAAATACAATATAATAAAAGCAATTTCAAATTCTTCAATGTCTTTTTACTCTATACAATCTTTCACCAAAACACTATGGCATTTATTATAGAGACACGCAAAAATTGCATCAGTCTTTAAAGAAAGAGACTTCAGTCAGCTCCACAATTATTTGGACAATGGTACATTTTTCTGCCACTTTATAACATGACTGGGGATTTTAAATCAGGCAGTTAGGAAATGCAGACTTTCAATGAGATGAAAAGAAAAAATGATTGTATTAATTGTTTAGAAACTTCAGGAAGTCCTTTTGATTTTACAATCTAGAGACACTTTTGAATGACAAGGTGCAAACTATGCGAGAAAATATGTTTGTTTTTTCCAATAACTTTTGGGATTCAGAAAAGGGTGAGAAAAGAATGGCAGTAATTCCTAAAGCGACAATAGTTTTTTCAAACCCCTTGATTTTTAAACCTAAAGCTGAAAGTTTACACTTCAATCACACCTTGATGATTTGATTTAAAATCCACTAAGCTGGTGTACAGAGGCAAAAATTGGGACATGGTTTAAATGTTTGTTGTTGTAAATGCATTTCCCAAAATTTTAGATTATACATGAACAATGTTGGGATCATTACTCAAAAAAAGATATATCTTACACATTACTTGTTAATTTTCTTTAAAGTAATATAGTGTGTTACTTAGTTACTGGCTTGAGAATGTAATTTGTTAAAATATTGATTAGGAGGAAAAGAACCCAAAATGCAGGCAACGACTGATGATATGAATGAGAGTTTATTTTCAAGTGGCAGAGTGACAAAGACAGGCAATGAGACATGAGAAGCTACTGAAGAAACCTAAACTGGGAAAACTAAAGAGCAAACCTGAAATCATAATAAAACGGGGAGAAGGGCTGAGGGACGCAGACCAAAGAACAAAACACCATGAAACGCAAACAAGTCGACAAATAGCACAGACCGACACCCACTATATACAAGCTGAACACAGTGATAACAGACACAGACCTTCAAAGCGAAACAGGAAATTCCTAACTCCACCTCAGGGAAATGAACAAAACACAGGGGGAATGACACAGGAAATAAATCTTAGAACTGGAAACCCTGAGAATGAAACCTACATACTAATAACCATACAGAAATTAACATAAAATGAGATAATAATGATGAACATAATCACAAACACAAAACCCTGGGTCAATGACCCAGCACCATGACACTATCCTAATAAGGACACATATATAATTGTATTTATTTTTTTGCTTTCACATATTAAGACAAAGCTAACAAGAAAAAAACAAAGAAAACTAGCCACAGCCAAAGATCACCACAGTGATTTTATTTTAGAAACATGAAGAGGTAGAAACGGAGGCTACAGTCCTGACTGCTCATCGGTGTGTTACCTGTTGAAATTCAGGCTCTGGCTGCTGAGCGGGGGTCAGTATTCACTCAGCTTCTGTTGCAGTTTGCACTTTGCCGTCATGCTCCTTTTGTTTTTTGCAATAAAAAATAAATTAAAAAGTAAAAGTAATGTCGATATTCCTACAAAGTTCCACATTTGGCCAACATTTGCCTTCTCCTGCACACAAATTAAAATCAGTTGATTGCACAGGAATAATAAAAAGCTTTATTAGCATGTTTGTTTGATGTTTTTACATTTCTATCCACTTTATGTGCAGATAACTACAGAACATTTGTAACGCAAGTATAAAACTACACATAAATAACCTTAACAATACTTTGATTACTGAATTTAGTACAGTAATGTGGTATATTACTACGTTACAGAAAAATGTAATGTAATTATACTATTGCATTAACACGTTACACCCACCTCTGTACAGGAACATTATGAGCCTGTGCTAAGGTGCTGTAAGTTTATAATAAAATACTTTTAAGTCATCAGTTCCTCCCAGCTCCAGTTCATTCTAGAGGCTGCAGTACTCCAGCCCCATCCCAATTCCCATATAAGATTTCCAGTTTCATTTTATCTGCTACAGGCAGCTCATCAACTATGCAATATGGTGACTAGCCTGGACTGTGATTGCGCCCACTAATAATGTTATTGTGCCAAGAAAAAGGATGAATTTCTGGAAAAGAGATAATACAGTAATATATATTAAATTGTTATGTATATCTCATATTACATTATAACACTGAAAGCTTTAGTATTCTTAAACTTCATATTAGCTTTTTTTTTTTTTTTTTTTTTAAATAATAATACAGATCAATAATTAATGTGCTTTTTCATTCTTCCCAGTTTAAGAATTATTCTGCAACAGACTCAAGAATTTATAATGTTTAAAAATGCATTATTCTATTCTTACTTACTAAAAGTCAAACTTCAAAGCAATTTTAAATCTAAGGTTTAAGATGAGTATTAAAGGGAGAACAACAGAGGAAAAAGAGACTAAAGTAGAGATAAAGAGTAGAGGAAATAGTCAAAGGAAAGGGGAGCAAGAGTTGATGAGAGGGTGGAATAAGTAAAGATGGAGGAAGGGAGGGTCGGAAAAGATGAAGAGGAGGAATAGTTAAGAGTAATAGAGGTGAGAGGGCAGCAGATAAGAGAATGGACAGAGTGTGGCAATGGAAAGATATACAGCTGCAGGACTGTGAGAGGTGTGTAGAAGGAGCCGGTGGAGCTCATTACTGCTTATCTCAGTGGTAGAGGAAATATAGTGTGTGTGTGTGTGTGTGTGTGTGTGTGTGTGTGTGTGTGTGTGTGTGTGTGTGTGTGTGTGTGTGTGTGTGTGTGTGTGTGTGAGAGAGAGAGAGAGAGAGAGAGGAGGTGTGTGTCACTCAAACACACACTCAATTTACATTTCAGCTCACCTCACAGACATTAATATACGATGAATTGTGGAATTTGATTAAGTGGGTATGCTATCTGGGGCTGCTTCTGAACTATGTAGAGTAAATGCACATCCCAGCATGCACTTAGCAGCGAGTTACGTGCTCACTCTGCATGAAAGTGGAGACTTGGATTTGTCATGAGAGGCCTGAACATTTCAATTCGAATGCAGCGCTCTTTCACCGATCCCTTCGTCTCACTTGTGTCTTTCTCTCACAGCCTGCTGTACCTCCCTGCACTTTGCCATCAATCTCCAACCTCCCCCCCATTCAACCACTCTTACTCCAACTTTCCATCCCTCTATCTGAGGCCTCATCAATCTACTGTCTCGCTGTAGACCGCACTCATGACACTGAACTTCTCAACTCTTCCTCTCACCCCTAACTACCCGTTCTCTCGCCCTCTTTGGTCGTCCCCTGCCCTGAGTTGCTCCCTCCATCAATCATGCATCCAACTCACGCATTACCAGTCTGAACCTCTTTCCCCCCTCTGCCCACCCACTCAAGGCATTAATCTCTATCAGCTGTCTACACTCAGTAAGCTAGACAAGAGTCTGGGTACACTCTTTGCTCTCTGCTTTTGTCCTCCTTTTTCTGTCTCTCCTCTCTTTTTCTCTCTTTGCAACTTTAGAGCTGACCCCATAATTCGGCTCTTGCTCCACCTGTGTAATAGCATTCATTTGATGGAACCACCTACCCATACTCCTTCTAATTTTACATCTTTCACTCTACTATTTGTTGAATTTCCTCCTATCTTTTTATTTCTACATCTTTCCTTATATTGCTTCAGTTATTTTCTTATTAATTATTTAGGAGTTTTTTATTACTTTATGAAGTGTAAACTAAAATTGGTCTTACTCTTTTTATCTGTTTACATTTATTTTAGCTGAAGTAAATGTATATTTATTGTTGTTGTAAGAGAGACCTGGCAGTAGCATTATTTTATCCAAAATTATAGCATATACAAACTATATAACCGTAACAATTAGCCAGTTGAAAATGATCAAATAGCGCTTACATTTCAGTTAATACATTTATAATCACATCAAACAAAGGTGCCAAATTCCTCATAATTGATTATCGAAAACTCTGTGATGTTTCTGCATAACTAAAGATCAAGATGATTGTCCTTTGGGTTTTGTACTGCTGGTCAAACTAGAGTTAAGGATGATAATATGTTTAATGGGATTGTGCAGGAGGGAAAGGAATAGAAATAAATACATCAGAGGAACAGCCCAGGTTGAGCGGTTTAGACACGTTAGAGAGGCAAGGCTGAGATGGTTTGGACATGTGCAGAGAAGGAATGGAGGATATGAGATAAGTAATAAAATGCATCATAGAAAAGTGATGGGTTATCAATAATGGATCATTACTTCTTATACAACATGCAGACACTTAACATTTTATTGGGTACACAATACTACTGATGCATGCTGTGTCGATTATGTGAGGTATTGGAAGTATTACTAATGGATTCTAATGGATATATTTTGACATGATTGGATCACGTTTCCTGTAAACCACCTCACTAGATTATTCTATAGAATTCAGATGCCACTGAAATCCACTCAACTCTTTTTCATATAATCCAATAGAATTCTGCGAGTGAGAAGCTGTAATGTGTGTAATTCTCTCCTTCCCCCATGATGATTCCCATGACCACTCCCATCCACATGCACTTCAGTATTTAGCAAATATTTGCACGGTGTCATCCTTCATTTATCCAGGAAAAAAGTCTCATTGGGATTTAAATCTAATTTCCAAGTGAAACCTGACTAACAGGACAGCAAACGTTACAACAAATACAACACATAACATTGCAACAAGTAAAAAACAAATACAATATTCCATATAGACAAATGTGTGAATAATATGCAATAGCAGAACATTAAGGACAACCTTAAAAACATTCACACTGACTAAAAGAGTTATTCTCCAATAAGCAAGAGAATAACTCTTGGAGTTATTCTCTTGCTTATTTAAAATGCATTTACCCTCCCCTAATGGTAACTATTTCTGACTATTTCAGTTCCTTCTGTAGATTATTATTATTATCAAACCAGGAAACAGAGGCCGCATTTCTAAAAACCTGTTTTTCCAATTCTGTTCTGATTCTTGGGAAAATAATTTGTATGACGTTGTGAGAGCTGCAATGGTGAACATTGTAATAATAAAATATTTTGCATAACATTCTGGTGTTAGCATTTAGCCCAAGGCACAGTTACGTCCATGCGTTAGTACTGAAGTCAGCAGATTCATGTTCCAAGTCCTGCTTAATGTTTGCGAAGCCAGGGTAAAAGAGGATAAAAAAATAAAGCAGTTACAAGATAAGATAAATCTAATAGCACAAACTTAAACCTGGGTCACTTATAAAATAGATTAGATTAGATTAGATTATATAAAATTAGATTACCTAAAACTTTATTAATCCCTCGGGTGGGTTCCTCTGGGAAATTCTGTTTCCAATAGCACAGCACCAACAGAAGTTACAGAATGTGAATATGCCATATATACAAGCTTAGTTCCCCCCCCCCCCCTCCCCCCTCCCTTGTCCTCCTCCTGTTTCCCCTCCCTCCCACATAGTTTTTAAGTCTGTTGGTTCTTCTCCTCTGGTTGTTTATGGCCGTGTGCAGAGGATGCCCAGCATTGTTCATAATGTCCAGAAGTTTCTTTGGTGTTCTTTTCTCTGCCACTGTCACCAGAGTGTCCAGCTTCATGCCGACCACAGAGCCAGCCTTCCTGATCAGTTTTTCCAGCCTGGATGAGTCCTTCTTTGCTGTGCTGCTCCCCCAGCACACCACAGCATAGAAAAGTACTCCAGCAACCACTGACTGGTAAAAGATCCTCAGGAGCTTCCTGCAGATGTTGAAAGACCTCAGCCTCCTGAGGAAATACAGTCTGCTTTGGCCTTTTTTATACAGGCACTGAGTGTTGCATGACCAGTCCAATTTGTTCTCCACCCACAGCCCGAGGTACTTGTATGTGTTGACCACCTCCACCTCTTCTCCCTCTATCTGAACCGGCAGTGGACCTTCTCTGGACCTCCTGAAGTCCACAACCAGTTCCTTGGTCTTTGAGGTGTTGAGTTGCAGGTGGTTTGTGTGACTCCATGTCACAAAGTTCCTCACCAGACTCCTGTGATCCTCTTCCTGATCATCCCAGATACACCCCATGATGCCTGTGTCGTCTGCAAACTTCTGAATATGGCATAATTCAGAGTTGTAGCAGAAGTCAGAGGTGTACAGGGTGAAGAGAAGAGAGGACTGCACAGTTCCCTGATGTCCTTCAGCCTGACGTACTGTGGTCTGTCGGTGAGGTAGTTTGAGATGCAAGCTACCAGGCAGGGGTCCACCTGCATCCTATTTAGTTTTTCCTGAAGCAGACAGGGCCGGATGGTATTAAAGGCACTTGAAAAGTCAAGAAACAGGATCCTGACCGTGCCTTTTCCCTTGTCCAGGTGTGAGTGGGCTCTATGTAGGAGGTACAGGATGGCATCCTCCACTCCAACATCAAAAAAAAGGAGTTCAAGGTTTTTGATGCTGCTTTGGATGCTTCTTATTCTAAGAGCCAACAAAGCAAGTAAGTACGTGCTGAGGCTTCCAGCAGGTAACTACGCAGGGGGGATGAACCATTTTTGCATCCCAGTATCACAGCAAAACGTGTAATTGACACACCGTTCCTGCTTTGCCTCTCTAAATTGTGAAATAGACACAATGGCAAAATTTGTTCCAGTAATCTGCAGTAAGACCAGAGGGAGATATTTACAGATATTATTACAGATGTGTCAATAACAGACACTGTGAACACATTTACATATTTGCCACCTAGCTTAATCATTTCCGATGTTAAGGACCCTGGAATGTACTTCATGTGTTTTTTGCTTATTGCCGACTTTAAATATATTATCTAACACTGCTGGTAATTCAATCTCTGCATGCAGTAATGCAACTTCTGCATGCATGTCTATGTCCATCCCATCGTGTCCATTGGACCGGTGTATCTATTACACATTTTGCCATGATATCGGGTTGATTCTTCAGTTGAATGAAGATGTGCAGGATGTGTTCTCATCATGCTATTGACTCATGGAAGAGAAGATGGAATGTCGATGATCTCACAGCATCCTTTTTGAACTCACTCCAGTTCCTCCGGAGGGCTTTTGTCAGCCCAGCTCAAACTGGGCTGGCATACACAAAGGCTGGACAAATGAAGGTCAGATGAACTTGCTATACAATTTCACACAGGAGATCAGAGGTCTATCCTACAAAGCAGAAACGGGTTATTAATAAGGTTGTGCTCAGTTTATCCCTGCTATTTTTTTTCTTTATATACATATATATTGGAGTCTAAAAAGGTCCCTATATAGGGGCATAACAAAGAACACAATGCTAAAGCCTTAACGTTATGTACTATTTACATAATCGTGGGCGATCGTGGCTCAAGAGTTGGGCGTTCACCTTGTAATCGGAAGGTTGCTGGTTCGAGCCCCGGCTTGGACAGTCTCGGTCGTTGTGTCCTTGGGCAAGACACTTCACCCATTACCTACTGGTGGTGGTCAGAGGACCTGGTGGCGCCAGTGTCCGGCAGCCTCGCCTCTGTCAGTGCGCCCCAGGGTGGCTGTGGCTACAATGTAGCTTGCCATCACCAGTATGTGAATGGGTGGATAACTGGATATGTAAAGCGCTTTGGGGTCCTTAGGGACTAGTAAAGCGCTTTATAAATACAGACTATTTACCATATTTGCAAATGATCCTATAGTTAACAGTTTTGTGTAACATTGCTTCTTGCTTTCTCTTACCTGCTCTGAGACTTCCAGAGTTGCAGCTGAAAGAATAGTTAAAATAAGGCACAGTTATGCATCTGAGCCCGAGGGAGAGATGTTTAGGAGGCAATCACACACATAAGGCTAACCCAGGGATACAAACAGTCTTTTCCTGGTTAACTGTGGTTCAGCTACGGTGTTCTAGAAAGATGACAATTGCAATTGTATATAGTGAGCAAAACATAATGTTTGAATCTTGTTAGTCTTTATAGACTAGTATAGAGTTTTACTGGTTTCTGTGTTGTATAAGTGACTGTTTAACTTTAATTACGATGAAAACATCATAGTTAGCTGACAAAGGCTCCAAGTTATGCACCGCTAATGCAGCTCTTTGTGTCTGTGTGCTGTATTCTGTAACCTCAAGAGTCTGCCAACTGTCCCAGTTATGTTCCTTTGGCTCCTTAAACCTGTACCGATGAGTGTAAATATAGGACTCATAGAATCCCCATTTAGTTCCATTAGCAGTGACCTCAGTGCCATTTGACCTCCACACTCCACAGACCTGTCATAGAGAAACATGGCAGAGCCACCACAATAGGGGTTTTTCACCCACGCACACAATCCAGAACTCTCTCTTACTTTCTGTGTCCATCTCATATACACATGCAGCTACACGCACAACACAAACACACACAGACCCTTTGCTTCCGTTCTTTCTTTCAATCATCACAAGTGTGAGAAATGTGTACACACGTTAGGAAAACAGTAGAGTGTATACACATACACTTGGACTGACCACACACAAGCATGCACACACAAACACACTGGGCTCTAAGGGGACCCAGGGAGACATACAGGGACCGCAGGTTTCAGCTTCATCCATCACCACTAAGCCCACCTCTCCATTTCACCACCTTCTATCCATCCATCATTTTCTCTCCCTCCCTCTCGCCATTGTATTCTACCTCCTTCCTCTCCCCTCCCCTCTCCTCTCATTCTCCTCCTCCTCCCTCTATTTCTGTCATCTCTTCCAACTCTCTCTTTTATGCTCTCACTCATCTCTTTCCCACTAACCTTTAAGCCAACCTCTGCCTTTGAGCACAGTGCTCTCGATCCATCTTAGCCACATCTCTCCCCTCTGCTTTCCCTCCCAATCTTCTCCATCTACCCAAAATTTCCTTTAGCGTGTCCATCTGCTTGCTTCACTGTCCTCTCCATTTATCTTTCTCTGAGCCTGCTTCTCATCTTCCATTTCTGAATTTCTCCCTCATTGGGCGCTTTCTACCCTTTTTCCAGCATGTTGCTTTCAATTTTATTACTTCTACCCCTTTTCCAGGTCAGCTTTTCTTACCTTTTCTTCTACAGCCATTGTTGTTCTGCGATACACCTACATCCCAAATATCAAACCTTCATCAAACAACATTCACGTGAAGATTATTTTGGAGGTGTATGGTAAATCAAAATTAGTTTTTTTGTTTCCAAGACAACTCCTGTCTTCCACTGGCTTCACCCATTTTAGTGCAATCATGTTTCATCATGTTTCAGTTGTTTTAGAGCATCACCTTTCATTGTGAACCTGCCTCCAGCTGTTCATCTTCATCAACCCTGACTTTAATTTATCAAGTGATCTGGATTTGATGTGGATTTAAGTAGAGAAATCAATACTGGATCAGGGCTTTCACCTGGATTCTCTATGTCAATCAGTTTAATGGAGCAAGTATTTAGAAACGTAGCCCCTCTTTTACGATCAGTGTTTTTCCATTTGAGAAACACAGTGAACACACAAACAAGCTTCTGTCATCCTCCCAAAACTTTCACGAGTCCTTCTGGTGTTATTATGTAGCTCTTTGTGAGTGTGGTGGTGACGGTGGACCTGTGTGTGTAAGTATGTGTGTGTGTGTGTGACATTTAATATCATAGCTCTCCCTGGCATGCTCTTCATTACACTGCACTCAGTCTAATTTCATCGGGGCCTGCAGCCGTTTGAAAACAGGCCAAATACTCGATGAGAGATGAAGAGAGGAAGAGGAAGGAGGGGAAGAAAATGGGAGAGGTGAAACTCAGAATGGGTTGTTGATATTAACCAGCAGCTGGTGGGACATGATGTAGCTATGTTCGGCCACGCATCCACATCTGCTGCCTCCCACACAGTTCTGCATTAATCCAATTCACAGAATTAAAAGCTGAAGGATGTTTTGCTTCTTTACCCCTGTAACCCCCTTCCTCCTCCTTTCTTTCTTTTCCCTTTTCCTCTTGCTCTCTCTCTCACTCTCTCTCTCTTGCTCTCTCTCTCTCTCTCCTTCTCTCTCCCGCTTTCGCTCTCGCTTGCCGTCTCTCTCTGTCTCTCAGCAAGAAGGATAGGCGCTAAGATTAATTCCCTATTTTTCGTAGGGTATTTGATAAACAGCCATTCATCTTTGGGACATAGGCGAAAGACACTGTATGAATCTGCATAGAGAACAGAGAGAAGCACCAAGATGAGGTATATGAGCGAGCAAAAGTACAGGGGAGAATGAATAGATGGAGGTGAAATCAGAAGAGCAAATGAGAACGATTAAGAAAGGAAAAGTTGGGGGGAAAGGCAAGGACGTGAGGAAATAAGTGACTGTTGTAGCATGAGGGCAACAGATTAAGATCAGATGAACAGACCATAAGCTTGCCAATTCAAGAAAAATCGAATTGAAACTTCCCATTCCTGTTTAAATAAATGAGAATACGACAGAGATTATCAAGACATTTCAGCTCAGTTGGTATGATCAATAAAAGAGCAATAAATTCTTATATGGTTGCACAAATCTGTTCTGAAGACCCACCTTTCAACTTTTGCATGTGCATACGCTGATGAAAAGAGGATTTGGAGGGAGGTTGCAAAGTGGCTTGCATATGCAGAACAACTGTTGTCAACAACTGTTGTCAGGATCAGATATTTGATATTTGCAAATTGGAAGGGTAGGAGAGCAGTAGCAGAAACATTAGCTGACACAAGCTGGCACTGAAATCACTGGATCTGCATTACAGCTGAGCCCGACTTCCTCCATTGTGACATTTTCACGGTTAGTGTGAACCTTTGGTACTGACCTATTTACCAGCTGTGGCACTAACAGCAGCTGCCTCATACAGTTTCCCTCTTTTACACTTTCCTCTTTGTTTTGAGCGTTTGGCCGTGTGTTATGATACCAGCTGGGCAAAACACTAACTAATTAGCTAGCCAGCTTGCAATTTTTTCGAACGTGGGAAGAACACAACACAGATTGTGCAGAGGTTGCCAGTGACTCAGCAAGGGTGGTGAATGAAAAGTGAATGAAAGTCATTTCATGTACTGTAATCACTGCTTACATTAGCAAGACAGTCTAATGAGCTTGGCATAGTTTGCCAAGCTCATTTAATTTCCACTTTATTTTTAATCTTCTCTCTTTTTAATCTTTTGACAGGAATACTGGAGATGGGTGAGGAATTAAAGGTATAATAAAAGGTTATTTATAATAATAATGGATTGGATTTATATAGCGCTTTTCAAGGCACCCAAAGCGCTTTACAATGCCACTATTCATTCACACACTGGTGGAGGCAAGCTACGGTTGTAGCCACAGCTGCCCTGGGGCAGACTGACAGAAGCGAGGCTGCCATATCGCGCCATCGGCCCCTCTGGCCAACACCAGTAGGCAAGTAGGGTAAAGTGTCTTGCCCAAGGACACAACGACCAGGACAGAGAGCCCAGGGATCGAACCGGCGACCTTCCGGTTACAGATGCGATTCCCAACCCCTTGAGCCACGGTCGCCCCGTAGTAGGTTATTTGGAAACACACCACACCACAAGTGTGCTTAAAAAACACTTAAGCAACTTTAACTTTAGATTTTTGGCGTGAGTCAGAATCCAGCTGTCAAAGAGTTTCCACTGCTTGTTGTTACATCATTTTGTTCTCAACAAACTACATGGTGTATGTCATTAAATATTTTCAACTTAAATATTTCATTCAACAAGCTCTGATCTGCAGTTTAGGTGTAAATTTTTAAGCAGTTTATTTGCAAGCATGATATAAACCCAGATGTACATATTGCTCTGCCTCATGAAACCCACCCAGCAAAACGTGAATACAATTCAATTTTTAACTGTTTATTAGTTTGACTATCTCAGCTCAAAGAGTTTTGTGTATGTGTGCTTATGTGTGTGCATGACAAGTGCTTTAAGAAGTGAATGACAGCTGTCGTTCAGCTGCTTACACTGGACCGTCTTGCCACACTGATAGAATTAAACAGGACATTCGTGCCTCATTAACAGTTTGAGTCCAACCTCTGGTTTATACTCACCGCATTAAAGGCTGAACCTCTTCTAACTTCCTGTTTGAAAACTCTAAAAAGATAAGGTGTATTTTTGTCTCAGAGCAAACCGAGGACATGTGTTTGAAAGCTCTAATTGTGTTATTTTTATTGATAGATGCTGGGAGGCTGGTGTATCTCAAAGTGTTGAAATAAGGTGAAAGCGCTCTCTCAGCCCCTGTGCAAGTCAATATCTTGACTTTAAAGCAATTGACAGGTTGTTTTTGTGAACAAATCCCTCAGTTTTGACATGTAATCCTGTCTGCGTAGCGCTCCGTCCCTCATCTAGTCTTTTCCTTGTCAAACAGGGCTAGTGCCTGATTTTATTTGGCTGCCACAAAAAAGGCAAAGCCAGTGACGACGGGAGTGGAATAACACAAATGTGATGTTCTTTTTTCTCAGCTGTCTCGCTCTCTCTTTCTTGTTGACTGTTTGTTTTCCACTTTCATTTTTTTATTTAACTCTGCCTAACCCTAGTTTTCTCTTCTGTCCTCCAATTTTCCATCTCCCCTACCATTTTCCTCTCCATAGTTGTTTTTCAGATCTCAATGAAGAAAGAAGTAATTATTATTATAAAAACTCTGGCCTTCTCCTACTCCACTCTTGCTTCATTCTCTTCTGACAGGCATTTAATTTGTTTCTCAGACAGCCTTTCACCTTGATCGGGACACTAAATCCTCCAATTAAATCACCCAAATTGGCACTCTGGGCACAGCCAGAGGTTGGGAGGGTGAGCAACAGCAAAGGTGATATATACAACACCACTGTATACCACCGTTATGTGTGTGTGCGTGTGTGTTTTGACAGCAGGGATTGGCTATAGCTGGTGAGCTGACTCCATCTGTCAAAAGGCCCCCAGCCCAAGGCTAAAGGTGCTATCTGTCATGCCAGATGACAGGGACTGGGAGTCCATGACAGGGGGGTTATCATATCACAGCAGCTAAGAACGGAGGCAGGGAGTAGTAGAAGAAGGAGGGAAGAACTGTAAACTAAGAAAGGATTATGGTTAGACTGAGAGAGAAAAGATAAAGAAAGCAAAAATGGAACAGTAGAGGGGAGCAGAGGAAGGAAGAAATTGGATGTATTGTATCATAGGAGGAATTAACACGTGTCTTGGGTGATTTAATTGCAAGATGATCATTCTCAGCACACAGGATCACACTGAGAAAAAAAACTAACAATAATGCACCACTTTGGGTACCTGTGGCTATCGTCAGCCGTTTGGCCACTGTGTTGTGCAAGTAAAAAATAATCTGCTTTAGAGTGAGTGACTGGCCAAGCTTGACTCAAGATTATTAGGGCAAAAGTTTGGCTTTGATAGTTTATAAATCTACACAGGTTTGCAAAAAAGGAGCTGTGCAAGGCTATGACATTTGACCTTGTTCATGTTCATTTGCAAAGCATAGCGTAATAAAGTGAGATCCTATTTCAAGTCATCTACAGGCGTATATGGAGAAGCATTCTAATACTAAAAACTAATACGCTCTCAGCTTGTGACTGGATCAGCCAAGATGCATGTCAATGTCAGGTACGAACAAGGGTCAAACATGCATAGATGGAGGACGGATGAATCGAGGAAAGACCTGCTTGGAGACTAGCAAAGAGGAGGAAAAGAGAATCGGGGTGAGGAAGAACACTTTGAGCAGATTGGACTTGAATCAGTAATAAGACAAGGTAGGAGGTGAGGTGAGAGATGAGCTACTCTATCTATGACCAATGGAGGATGGAGGATGAAAGGGAAAGGTATAGCTGGGAGAGAGGCAAAGGAAAATCGAGGAAGAGGAAAGTGGCGTTAAAATCAGAGAAGATTTGCTTGGATGTGCTTTCAGAAACTCACACAGCCCTTGCACACACACACACACACACACACACACACACACACACACACACACACACACACACACACACACACACACACACACAAGCACGCACACACACACACACACCTTAGGTGTAACTCTCTTTTCAATTACTTGTGACAGCTGCTGTCCCCCTGATCCATGCAGCTACTGTGGCAATGGTGACAGGAATTATGGTGGAGCAGACAGGTGAGTCAGAGGGGAGCACGGGGTGGGAGAAGTGGGAGAAAGGCGTGCAAATGGACAGAAGGCCATGGATAAGTCTGGAAGGTATAAGTTGGACAGGAGAGATTCAATAACAAACTTAAGAAACAAGATGGAAAATACATTATTGGTAATATTTAAATAGAAGATTTGCTAATAAGCATGGATGATTTATGTACTGTGGCAGTGGTGCCAAATTTTTAATAAATAAATAGACTGATAGAAGAATGAAATGGAGTTACATCTATGTAGTGTTTTCTGTTACTAATTACTCAAAGCACTTATCACCACTAAGTGCATTTCGGCCACCTTTTTCACACATACAGTATACAAACACGGCACTTGATTCTATTCACTTAAGTGCTTTAATTACCTTGCATGAATACCAACGGCCAGTTTTGAATCACCAGTAACCTGATAAACACATCTTTGGGCTGTGGAGGGAGACCAGAGTACCTGAGGAAAGCCAAGACACTCAAACAAAGACGATTCTTGCTGAAGTGCTAATATATTTCTATGTATTTGAATAAAACATCTTACCACTGATACTGATTGAATGGTCTGTGACCTACATTTACCTTTACAGTGTGCAATTTCTGCCACTTAGTTTAACTACTTTGACCACCACACTTGAGCAGACTTTATGCCAGCATATTTATTTTGCTCTTTGAATTGTCTTACTCTTTTTTTTATCACTATTTCTTACTCGCCTTTACGATCGTCACGCTGCACAGTCTCTTTTGATGTCACCTGCCTCACCATTGAGGTTTGTCTTTGGGTTCAAGCCCTGACAGTTATGGACCTTGCAGGCTCAGAATGGCTCTAAAGTGTTCTCTCTTCTGCCACTTATCATGAGGAATAACAACTTCCTTTAACCGAATGACTGGCTGCCTCCAAGGTATTAGCTGCATAATCTGTGGTGTCAGCGTAGTTCTAGAAACAGTTTTTCTTGTCTATAGCTCTTTGCACCTTTCCAGGTCTACATTTCAAGGTTGAACAGACAAGCTTCTGTCACATTTACTTTGCCGTGAAGATTCCTGTTACCCAGCTTATGTGATAACTGTTTCATCTAATTCCATTGAGCCTCAATCAGCTGAATGTTCCTATAAAACCGTAAGTCAAGTCAAACATCCTGATTATCCAGGTGGACAGGATGGTTCTTCTTGCCTACACCTCCAAGAGACATGTCTGCAGAATTGTGCCCACCACACACTTCACAGTTCCTCCCTCAGGCTCTAAGCTTTTCAGTGATTACCTGCCTTCTCCTTCTCAACCCTAAAAAGCAAGTCAGCATCCTTTCACTCAAGCTGTACATGCTGTCACAAGTACAGTACATGTTATAATTAGCCCTTTTGACTGGATGCCAAATGTCAAGAAGGTACATCTTTTTTTAGGAAGAGAAAGACAGGAAGCATCCACACAAAAGCAACAGCAAATGCTTTTAGTATTTCTTTCTTCTGCTAGTCACCTAACGTTGTCACTTCCTTCCTGCTCCTTACCATTTTTGTATTTTTTTAGTAAAGGAGACTTCACCACTATCTCTGTTGCACTTCAGTCTGGCTGTCCTTGTCTTGACCATCATTCAGACTTCTACTAGTTGCCTATCCACTGTTTGGTTTGTGTATCTACCCGAGTATTCTGAGCTAGGAGAGCTTGAATAAAAATCTAATTTAACCACTGTATCTTGGGTCATTTAATCTAAACAACACAGATGTGCAGTCATCAGCAAAAAAAACTGTTGATGCTGTCATGAAATGTTTTGATAACAGTATTAAGAAGCATAGGGAAACTGGAAAAAAGGAAAAACTATATATATAGTTTGTGCTTTGGCCTCAAGATGTTTGGATTCCATACGGTTGTCTAACACTTTATGGGAGAGGGAAACAAGAAGTTGTTGGGTTGTTGTCTTATTTTTAGTTATCTCTGTTACACAAGAGAGTATCACAGAATCAACATCTGCAGGTATAATTTGAACTGGATACTGCAGACAGGGCTCAAAACAGAGAGCCAGAAACATGCCTTAAAAGCATCTCTGTTGGGCTTTAAACTTATTTCAGTCATGTTCGGCTGATGTTTTAAACAACCCAGCGTAAACAGTGGGAAGCATCGGTGGTTGCCTGTTAGCAATTGTTATACAGTAGGGATCGCACACAGGCATGCATGTGTGCACACAAATACACACAAAGATGAATGGCTTTGGGATCTGAAGAGAGTAAACTGTTTGCTCCTTTGGAGAAAGTCTTCAGCATGTCTGTGCACCCGGTGCTGCTAGAGTGTGTTGCTCACTGTGTGTTTAACCCACCACCCTTTAGGGAGGCTTGTGGGTGGTTTTGGAAAGGGATGACAGGATCAAAAATAGGTGTACCATGCATACGCTAGAACACCTGCACACCCAGATAGACACACATGCATGAACACATGCTTACACACATGCCCCGTACACTAACTGACTGCTTGAGCTTGTTCCACTGGGTGCCTGCAGGCCCACCAACATACCCATCATTAGCCAGGTCTATTTTAAGAGATGAAAGTGACTTTTCCACGAATTGTGTAGACTCCATATATGTGATTATTATTCACGTAAGTATTGTAGATTCAAACATCCAAAGAATTATTCGATATCACTAAATTTATTATAACTGGGAATTTCCCTGTGTTATCAGTGAAAGCGTGTTGAAAAAACCCCCAATAAAATTGATGTTGCTTTTTTGTAGAAAAAGTATATAAATATGTACATTTTAAGTGTGTAATCAGAATTTAATGATCTTTTTAGTAACATGGAAAATGATGCGCTCATTTCTCCACAAGTATATTTTCATGCTTGGTGAAGCGCGCAGTGTTGAGAATCTTCCCAGAGATTCTGAGCACAGCAGACTGATCCCTTTGAAATGTTTGCTGTAATTAGAGTTTTCCTAAATGCAATGAAGTAAAACAAAATTATGGGAAGACTCTGCAGTCTTTATGAAACAGAAATCACTGATCACGTGCTGAGTAAATGTGGCAATGTGTCAGCTGGAAACATTTCCTACTACATTAAGTTTCAGATCATCTTAAAGGGATTCCTGCATATGTACTCGTACACAAACAGCAATTGCAGGACCTGGAGGTGTGGTTTGGCTCGCTGTCCTTTTGAAAAGACATAACGATGCAACTAAGCTTAAAACAGACGAAATGACATGTTGCAGAAGCTGTGGCAGCCACTGTTGCCTTAAATACTGAAAAATTGACCAACAGTAGTACCAGCAAAGCCCCAACTAGATAGTAATTCTCCAACAAAGCAGTAAAAAAGGCACATTGCTAACTTTTCCTTGTGTTGTGCATTTTATCAAATTTTCTGTTAAATGAAATGAAATGAAAATTAAATGTTAATTGAAATAACACTAGGCTAGGCATGAATAAATTGATAATTTCCCTTTACTCTCATAGTCATAAATGCGCAGTATGCACAATAATAAAGTGTCCAATAATATTCTTGAGGTGACTTCAGATTACATGTATATGGTCATATAAAGGTGAACAGTGAAAGACAAAATAAACAGGACGATCCAAAGCTCAGTGTTGAGAGCTTGGCTCGCAGCTATACTGCAGCTACACAGCAGTTAATCTGTTCTTATAAGAGTTGGATGCACTGAATACATATTTCACAATATAATCACATCTCAGCACACAGACTGGGTGCTGTTTCTTCCTCATAATTCCTAATCTAAATATTAGACAACACACACACACACACACACACACACACACACGTGCACTCCCATCCATAACAAAGTGTGACCTGGCCTCTGTTTATGAGCAGATGTTAATATTTGTCAAATTACAATCATCTTGCGCAGGGTTTAATAATCACACAGTTGCACACAAACGCACGCACACACACACGTTGTCCAGGTGGAGCACTACCCCCAGCATTCAAGAGGAAGAGGCAAAATTACCTCGCCGTTGGCATGGCAATGGCTCATTGGAGAAAATGGCTTCTGCTCCTCCCCAGCTGAGCTCCTCACATCCTGCCAGGGATGATGGATCAGAGTGAATAAATGAATACGATAAAAGAGCACGAGAATAAAAGAAAAACAGGTAAGAATGTTTACTGAGGCCAAGAAACAGACGAACAAGCGGATGAGGAGAAGACAGAGCAGTTGCTGTGATGAGAAAAAAGAAAGAAACAAAGTCTAAATGAGCAGTTAGTGGTTTTTCAGAAGCACCTGTGGCTCCAATACTCCTGCTCAGAAAAAGGCTCTCTGTTTCGATGCATTATGTGAATTTGAAAAATGATATCTATTTGGCTATTTACACAATAGATTCAAAAGATTGAATCTGTGCAACTAAAACTATCAAGTTGATTTCTGTAGTGCTGCAAAGGTCCAATAAACTCATACAGTACTCCAAAAAACAACCAAGATATGAGGAATTTGAAAGCATCATACGATGGTTTATATTCATCTCACTCTTTTCTTCTAATGAGCAACAAATGATCCTGTTGTTAAAATTAAGGCTCAAGAAATGTACCGTCCCTCTGAGCTCAGTGTTTCATCTCATTATTACAAAGGCTAAGATACTTGGGATATTCACTTCGTAATTAGGCCATACTTTAGGTGTGAGGTGCCCAATTAGAGCGCCACAGTATGCTTATCATCTAATGAGCAACATATTTTGTCTAATTTGATACAAAGTACACAGTGTTGTTCATTTCTAGTAACAAAAAGGGGGCAATCAAATTATGACCATAAATATTATCAGTCTGGTTTGATTTTATCACAATCTTAAAAATTATAACCTCAGTGAAAAAACATGTATCTACTAAAATATCGAGGTATTTCATCTCCGAAGCCCAAAACACGAGTCAAAAACAGAACAGAAAAGAAAATAAGCCTAACCTTGTTTTTCTTTTGGAGCCAAAAGGAAACACAAAAAGGAGCGCTGGGCCACAGGTGGTAAAATGCTTCAGGTAGGAACTACTACAAATTGTTCCCAATTGACATTTTTCTCCATTCCACATCTTTTTGGGATTTGAATCTCCATGGCTACAGGGGAGAGGAGTGGATCAAACCTAATTCAGTTCACTTTTAGCCCTGTTATAATGCTGGCACTGTTATAAACCAGCTGTTCACGGTGAGCAATCAAGTTCAAAAGTGTATCAGGGCCTATGCTATGAGTGAGCCAGAGCCACGCAGGTATCTTATAGTACAAATGATCACACTGTTAAATAAATACACGTGAGTATTCAGCAGTGAAAAGGTCTCAATGTGTGTGTAAAATCAGGTTCTTTCAGCAAACTTTCTTTTCTGATTGGAAAAAGGCACCTATTGCCTTACCTCTTCTCTGGATATGAGGAGCATTTCTTTGCTCTACTTTTAGTTCCGACACTCCTGAGCCCACCCAGGGAACCATTTAGGAGACGGAAAGGCAAAGAAAGACAAAGAAAATGCCTTTACTTCTACCTCATCAAAGCCTCCACAGGGGACCTGTCTCTGTTTTTTTGTTCCCTTTGTATTGCTCTGCCCATCAGTTCCAACAATGCTTCACAAAGCAACCAGAACAGGCTGTAATTTCATTGCGCTACCTGGTTGTCTTGGAGATTCCTTCTGACCAATCAACAACTTTGTATCTTGTTTGCTCTCACAGCTTAAAAGGTAAAAAAGAAAAGAAAAAAAAGCAGAGCTCACTATGTTTTTTTCCCCTCCCCTCAGGGGTCAACTTTAGTTTGGGCTGGCTGGCTTCTTGTTCTACACTTCTAATTGGGCAGAAAGCTCACTGATCAGTTGACACAAGTTTACACCAATTCTTTCTAATGAGTCATACACTATAGTGGGCTATAGCTAGCCAGGGTTAAACCACAGTCCAGAGTGTTTGAGTTCTCTGTTCAGGCTAAAACCATAACAAATACCCTTGTACTCTACAAATATAAGATAATTGACTTTTGTGTCCTTTCAAATATAAAGTTTGAAGAAAATAACTAAAAGTTTGAACACTGGGAACAGTTTGCAGACGATTTTGTGCCAAAGATATAGTATATGAATTGTACTTGTCTAGCCCAAAAGATATCTGCCCTTCAAATTCAAGGACATAAATTTAAAGCAGGAACAGTCAGTATCAGACAGTCAGCAATGATTACAAGGATTCATTGGAGTAAAATATGTTTTTTTCTTTTCTTACTTTTATTTCTGCACAAGGAAAAGATGCTGTTTCTAAGATTTTACCAAGTATTTCTGTTTGATTTTGTGTTTATTTTGCATCCGCTTATTCTCATTCTGCCACCATATGTAAATACAAATGCAAATTTGTGGGGATTGTCTTCAAACAGTCTATCCTGTTTGTGCCTGCATTACCTATTGTGACACATGACCAAGAACGTCTGTATTTGCACTGCAGAGAAGTAAAAACTGAGGGATTTACTTACAATGTGATTTGTCAATAAATGAGCTGTACATCCATAATTATATTTTTAACAAAATTAAATATAGCAGTCAACAACTTCCGGTGGAAACTGGTTGGTTGTTGCAGTTCAGTGGACACAGAGGTCACTAAAGGAATTTTAGCCTTTCCATAAAAATGTGATGCTTAAGACTTTGGTTATCAGTGATTTGATGGCATGTATAGTTTTTGCTGTTTCAGCACACAAGTAAGCACACACACTGGTAACCACCAGTCACTTGAGGAAAATGTGTCCTCAACTGGTTGGTAAGTTGTTGCAGGAGGCTGCTTCCGCACCAACAACTTTCTTGTGTTTCTGTTAGTTGCTGACAGATTGATGAAGTTAAACATCATTTGAATGGAAGACACCATCTTATCTGCAAACACTTGTCAAGTGGTGAAATGTGCAACGAAAACCAGAAACACGGACATTAGACCTTCATAGAAAAATTCGACTTGTTGAAACATGTTGGTTTCAGCTGTAAAGCAAAACTTTTACTTTGAAAGAGAACAGTCTCCATTTTCACTTTGCATTGCACTTTTTCAAGTTTCATTGAAGCTCATGGGTTAGTTAGCAAGCGTTTGCAGATAAGCCAGTGTCTTCCATGTGCAACTATATCAATCTGCTGACAACCAATGCAATCACAAAAAGGTTTTTGGACACTGAAATGTCTTTGCGGCCAATTTCACAGTGCAACCCCCAGCAACCAGTCAACACCTGGTAAGGGGCTATCATTTTTTTTCCCTATGGACCAGAGGTTGCGAACGGTTCTGCTACAGGTCTTTAGGCCTGTGTGACTAAGACCAAAGTTTGTTCAGACAAGCTACTCAACTGATTCAGTGTCATATACATTATAAATGCAGTATTTTTCATCTCTACCTGTAATGAACCATATCAAACGGAAAATGCAGAACACAGGATGCAACAATAAAAATCCATAACAATCCTGGACTTTCCTTCCATGTAGAGGAAATACCAATCGGTCAGTCAGGTCAATCCATCTATGCCAAAAATCTACCAAAGGTCACTTTCTGCTTCCCTGTGAGATGCCAGTGGCTTTGAAAAATTGCAGCATCTGACACCACAAGAATGACAATGGGTCAAGTTGAATCTAGCTTGGGAATGCCAAACTTCTAAACAAAGAGTAATGACAAAATAGCCGATGGCTGAAGCTAATAAACGGCTTCTGGTTTGTTCCCTTGGGTTTGCTGTTTGTTTTTGTAAACACAAAAGAAGATGAACTACTATCAGAGTGAAAAGTTTCCCAAATACTTTGTTCTTTAAACAAAAAAGCCTTATAGCTCAGTGTCCAAACAAAACTGTAAGTGGCTTCATGAAATCTCCTGAAAACATTAATGCGTCTGAGTTTCTCCATAAAATATCAAAGGTAAGGTAGATTTAAAGCCAAGCTTTTCTTTTTCATAAGCTTTGTCTGATAACTTTCCATTTGGTACCTGGTGCTCTTTTCACCTTCTACCGTTTACTGAAATTTGAGCTTCTGAATTCTAAAATGGAAATTTGTGCACTCTGTGGTGGCCTCAGAAGTTTCCACAATGGAGTGTAAAATCTGGTGTCAAAAGCATTTTTCTTCTTTTTGATTAAAATCCCACAATTCAAGGCTTTGACGGTGCTGCAGTGAATCCACAGCTGCAGCATTTGTTCAGTATAGTCTGAGGAGAGCGATCTGAGAAGCTGGGAACACTGTCGATTAATAGTTTTTCAGGGAAGACATACATGAGAGAGACAATACTCTTGTTGGAGAATGCCTGTTAGGTTTGCACTTTTACACTTCAGATGAACTCAGAAATGACAAAAACAGTTTCCAGAAAGATTTCTATGATAATTATGGTGGCACTGGCTGTCAAGCTAAACAACAAAAACTATGTTTCGAAGAACAACAGAGACACACAGCAGGAGCTATTTACTGTCGCACGTAAATACTGAGATTAGCTCTTCTAGTTTTAAACATTCAGTTATGTTTTTGTGATCATTCACAATATACACAGGCTGGTTTTCTCAGGCTCAGGCTATCCAAAGAAGAAAGTTCATCAAGATGAGGAAATTTACAGGGGTGCCTCCTTGACCAACTGAGGTGGAGGATAACAATTTGTAAAACACTGCTGCCTTCAGGCAAAAAAGGAAATACGATGAAAAATATGTAGGGAAGATTCAAAAGTCTGATTTTTTTTCCTTTCTTCTTTTTTCATTCTTATCTATATTTAACACCCCCTCCCTCCCTCCCTTCCTCCCTTCTTCCCCTCTGCAAAGCTCTCTGTGCCTCTAACTCTTTCTTGGTATCTTACACCTCAAATGGTGCAGAGACAGACTCACAGTTCACTTCATCTACTCTGCTTCCCAACAGAACAGACAGTTATGTGCTCTCACAACATGCAGTTATGGAAGCGCACTTACGTGTAACTTCCACACACACACATGAATACACCCTCTGACAAGCACAGAGTTGCGCATGGCTATGTGAAAAGTGGTTCACGCACACAACTGCCTAGTGGTAAGCTACATAGTCACTTGGCATGACACTCACATACACAAGCACACACATACATGAGTCATTTATATGGGCAGCCAAATGGACTACCAAGTGCTGCTTCACCTCCCATAAAGCTGCCATAAACCCTCTCTGCCTCTGACAGTTGACTGATTGGTGTTATAACAAGGCAGGTATGTGTGTGAAACTGGTGGCATATATGTGTGTCCATACACTGAGGTGGACAAAATGCCTCTTACTGCCAGGTGTGGATCTAAAGAAAGACAAATGTTTCATAAGGCAATTATCTTAGTAAAAATGGCACCCACAGTTAATAATATCTCCATAATTATTGGTGTAAAATGCAAATTTCAGTTCTTGTGAGCCATATATAATAGTGGGTGGTTTTTACTGACATTAATGTTTCGATTGTCCATCTTAATTTATTTTCTGCTCATTCAGAGTTTTTTTTCCCAGTCAAATCAAAATACCTGAAACATATACTTTAAAAAAGCTGCATTGTCTGTGTTTCTCTCCCTGTAAACAAGGTCTAGATTTTTTCTCTCTCTCCTCCACAATAAATGTGTATTTGCTTGGAATTTGAAGCAATGATTCTCTCCCATCCAGCCACAAGAGCATACTGATATTGGGCATAGGTCGGGCATTAAGGTCACACAGTGATGTCAGATGTTGAGGTTTGCTTCACAGTTGGCATTCCAATTTATCCCAACGATGTTATATGGGGTTGAGGTCAGGGTAGTGTGGAGTCTAATTAAGTTCTTCCTCGACAAACCCAGAAAACCATTTCTTGTTTTAATTTTTTTTTATTCGATATCTTACACTGCAGAGGCAGAGAAAGGAGGAAAGAGAGACACAAAGAAGGTCCCAGACAAATATTAAGCAGGCCATATTAAAGTCCCACAGTAACAAAGTGTTAGCCACTCAAGACAATGGAGCCATAGGGACTGCTGTTGTTGTGTCGTGTATGAGAACGCTGTCATGTTAAGACAAGACTAAGATTTTCTAAACTGTGCACTATTGTCTGTGATTCCCAACCAGGGAAGAGGATAAGATACCCTTAGGGGTATTTTTGTAGTACACGCCCTACAACAAACTGTCACTTATGCAGGCACAAAATGCAGTTACAAGCAAAATATGTCTGAACTCTTACCTAAAAATGAGTCTACCTACTATGTGTGTGTGTGTGTGTGTGTGTGTGTCTCGACCTCAATTGCACTCTGTCTCACCTCTCACCTCGCCAACTAAAGCTCATAACCTCTTACCAGACAGAAGCCACTCTCATATATGTAACAATCTAACTGAAACTGTGTACGGAATATATTGAATAAATGCTTTAATCAAATGCCACTACTCAAAGCTTAATAAAAAGGATATAAACGAATAAAAGATAATAATGAATAACATGGCATGTATGTCTTGTAAGCGTGTAGGCAATCCTTCCATAGCTCTAAGTCACTTTGCACAATAGATCGTCTGGACCTAGCGCCAGACGAAGCTTCTGACCCTCAATTAACTGACTGAGCTTCAACTCTTTAAAAAGCACAAACTGCAGGGTGTGTATAAAAACAGTTATAACTGCACCAGAGCTAAAATTGGTCATTGCATGATGAAAACAGAGTAATGCCATGCAGTGACTAAATTGTATATTTGAATCAAAGTTTTTAAAAAGTCAAAGTGGTTGATAAAGTATAGGTAAACAGCTGAAGTTTTAATTTATCACAATGGATGGACAAACTGAATGAATTGTTAGCTGATTGCCAATAAATTAGTAGGTGAAAATAGTAGAGGAATGGTTAAAACGGTGAGTCAATAGTTAAACAGTTCACTGACAGTTCACTACCATAGCTCTATGTGGCATATATGAAGGGATCCTTCCACCTCCACAGCCCTATTCATGTGACAGGGAGGTGGAACCACTAACACATAATATAGTTGTAGGTTTTTAGAATGAAGTCCAGTCAAATTGCATTTTTAACTTCTACTGTCATCTCATGGAAATCCGCCCAGCTAATTGAACTTTAACAAAAAGCATTCCTCGACACCACCAAAGACTATCGGCTGACCCGATGCATCCATCAGTGTGTGTGTGAATGTCAGATAGAAAGCGCTCTGACAGTTTGCTTCCAAGGAGGCTCAACAGGTAAGTTTTTCTTCTGGAGTGTCAGCCAGGTTTCTCTACTGACATATAAGGTTAATTTAGGAAATTTGCAAACCACACAAAGGATGTGTTTGTGTTAACACAGCTAAGACCCAATACCCTGACCATTGAATGAAAACCAATACAATACAATTTGTAAAACACCAAATGATATATTCAAACACATCAATCACAAAAGCCAAACAAACACACCAGTCAACCAGAAAATTCAGTGCGCACAGCCCATAATTTTGCTTCACAGCAGTTGCTTCAGTTCATTCATAAAACAGAAAACAAAGAAATCCACTCCAGGGTTTTTTGTTTTTTTTTATCCGTTCCTCGGTTCATTCCAGTAAGGTAATGTAGATCCCTCAGAATACTTTTTAGTTCTTCTGCTCATTTATCACACTCTTTATACAAACAGCCGAGACCCTAAATCCACCAGGTTTATAGTAAGTTATAGGAGATAACTTATGGCGCCCAAGCAAGCTGACAGTCCCTCCTGGTCTGTTTCTTTAACTGTTTCCACTGTACTTCAGGGGAAATGCATGTCACTAACGCAAGATTAGCTTAGCCTGTGAACTCACTGTGTGAGGAGGTTAAACAATGGCGAATTTCTGCCGGTATGCACATTTGTTTGGCCACAACCAACACAAGGTCTGTCTGTTGATAATTACGGACAGAATTACTACTAAAACTAAAAAAAGAAGGTCTTTGGTAGTGAATGTCTGCCTGACGTCTGAAGAACCATGGGCATCACCGAATGCTGCTTTTCCTCTCATGAGATGCTCTGCAAGGCCTTCAGTTGTGGATTGTTTGTGGAGCTTTTTGCCTTCAATTTGTATTCAGTTACAGAAAAACATGTTCTACTGGGCTGATACCTGTCCACTGAAGAATATTGCATTACTTTGAGAAACCTTGAGAAATTCTTGGATTTGCTTTTTGCATTATCCATTTGCACTGTGGACTACTGCACAGTTTTGTAGCATTTAGCTCAATCTGACTGGAGAATAGCCTTGTGCACTTCAGTCTGGTATTTCTATCAGCAGTCACGTCATCAATAAATTCTACAGATCTGGTTCAATACATTCCCTTGCCATTGCATTGCCTCCACAATGTTTGACTGAACTTGTGGTATTTTAGGGATTATGAGCTCTCACTTTCCTTGGTTCATCTTGGTTTCATCTGTTCAAAGAACTGTGCAGAGATTTTTCCCTCTAAATTTATTCTGGGCGTCCTATTCTCAACCAATGGCTTGCACCTTGTTGTCAACACTCTGAATTTAGATTCATGCAGATGTTTCTTGATTGCAGACTTTGACATTGACACTACCCCCTGAAGAGTTCTTCACTCTTCAGTTTTTCATTGGTAATCCACTTTATTTGTCTTCTGTGGTGTCACAAGCCTTTTGATGTTTCTGAGGTGGCAGAGTGCATTCTTTCTTTTTTAAAAATACATGAGATTGTTCAATAACCACTCCTAAAATTGTTTGCATCTCTCTGATGGGTTTATTTGGTTTATCAGTCTAATTATGCCCTCCTTCACTTGCATCCGCATCATTTTGGACCACACATTGGGAGATCAAGTGAACAGCTACCAAATGTTAATTCAACACTTGGAAACAACTCCAGATGTTTTATCAGCTTACCAAACACACACACGCACACATGCTTTTGCATTCCTTAACCCTTCAGAAATGGAGCAGTGGTCTCTCTGATTCATATTGTCTCTCCTCTGCTCACATTAAAATTGGTACACTCACTCTTACTGACTCCCTCCCACTCTCTGCCTCGAACACATACACACACACACATCTGGCACAGGCACACGCACACAACAGCCCACAGCGGTAGCAGTGCTACCCGGTGTGGACAGCTCCATCTATTGTCTGTGAATAATGTCCAAGGTCACTGTGCACTCAGAGGGTGATCATAAAAACCATACGGCTGCTAACCACAGGCCCAACCACTGAATTAGACAGATGCTGGGTGAAACAGGGAGAGATGAAAACAGAGGAAAAGGAGGAGGTAAGCGAGTAAGTGTGCCAGTAAGTGAGCGATGGAGAAAGAAAGGGTGCAGCACAGAGAAGAGGAGGGATAGAGATAAAGGGCGGAGGGAAAGCAGGGAACGCAAGCAGTGGATAAGCATGGGTGAGGAGGAGAGAGGCATCTGATACCCTCTCTGCCTCTCTCTCTCTCAGATCAGCTTATCAGATCACAGATCACAGAGGAAGACAGCAGATCTGCACTCCTAATTTCACTCTTGCTTACTACTTGCAAATGTGGGAGCTTTTGAGTTTTTGTCACATCCAGGGACCAAATCTGAACTTCACGCCAGTTGACCAAGGACAGCTTGTCAAACCAGAGACACAATCTATTTTCCAAATTTGACTTCAGTGCACTTTCACTCAGCACACTAATAGACGGTCTCTCCCTTAATTGGGGTTTCTTAAGGTCAGGCCTCATGGAAATTAACAGAAAAGATTGCAATATTTGCTAAATTGACTGTGTGTAACAAAAAATCCATCCATCTATTTTTTTAAACAATTTATCAGTCTAGGGTTGAATAGAGCCTGGAGCCTATTCCAGCTGGTTGCCAGAGGTTGCCAGACCATCACCGGGCTAGCATAGATGTGTTTGGATTTCAGAAGATGACACATAAAGGCACACGGTGAGCTTTCAGTTTCCTAATGAGTTAGTTAGGAGACCAACAGCACTCCGATGAATACAAGGGTGCAGTTAGGAGCTGGTTTGAGTTGTTATTATTGTAGATGTATACTCTAGGCACAAAAATAATCAAGAATATGAAACTACAACTTAATACTTTGCTTTGCAAAAAACAACAACAGCAACAACAAAAATACATTACCAGCACTGAAGGTATTAAATAGTGGTTAATGGTTCCTGTTTGCACTTTCCATAATGCAAGATTTAGTGAAGATTGTAAGAAAGGCAATAGCAATTGTAGGTAACAATACTAATTAGTGGTAAGTTGAATAGCAGGTTTGCACATATATTGAAATGCAAGTACTGCCATTTTTTTCAAGGTTTTGTTCATCAGCTTGCAAAAACTCTTGAACTCCCTCCATCTTTATGAAGTCTCAAAATCGGATCATACTTTAGTCAAATCCTCATGAGGCAGAGCAATGCTAAAAGATATAGAATCCAGGGAAAACCCATTTTTTCCTTGGTTGTACCGTCACTAGCATCAGATTAAAGGTTCTAAAAATAAGCAAATACAGTTAAGATTAATTATATATTTTAAGAGTCTCATGCACCACTACTACACCACTACCACTCAGTGCACCACTACTAAAAATGAAAGGCTTAATTTTAAGAAAATGTAACATTGTATGTATGACCCAAATTGTCTTAAGGCTTACAATGAATCAATCACTGTGAGGGTACTAGGATCACATCTGCAGAAAAGGAAAAAAAAGTTGTTAATTCATATTTATCTCACTAATTTATCGTGTTTTTTTATTCTTGAGCTTCTCATTTTAATAGTTCATGACAGAATATAACTTTTACAGGAATGTTTAGCAATTTTTTTAAAAAAGGAACACATGAAGCTAAAACCAAGACAGGTAGACAGAAACATCACTGACTGGTAATGTTGCTGTGTATCTTTTGTACATAAGCATTTGTTACAAGGTTCAGCCACTTAAGCACTTAAGCTTAAGGCCAGGTTATGCTCTACAAAATCTAGTTTATAAGCAAAAGGAGTTTATGGTTTCTCTGAACAGTCACAGACAGAAACAAGATGATACAATCATTTAAATATGGAGATGAGAGCACATATTTTTTAGACAGTTTCTCCTGGAAGGCATTAAGAGTGTTTCACTTGGTTGTTCATGTAAAAAATAACCGAAATGCTTGTGTAAATGATCAAAAACCAGGGCTTAAGGGAGAAATTCAAACTCTGCCTCTTTTTGCAACAACACCTTGCCAGTTGCTGCATAAAATAGGTGGGAATGCTGGATTGTTAGTAGTAGAAACTTAAAGAAATGGTCAGATAAACTCTTCACACATTCCATCACAACCACCAACACCACCATCAATAAATGGTCACATTTCATATTCCAGAGTCGCAGCTGCATTTAGTACAATCATTATTTCCTTTTCTTTCTTTCTTTCTTTCTTTTTAAATGAACAGCAGATAACAAGTTTAGATTTGGGGCTGCTGCATATTATATTTTCACACTTAGAGGGTACACCACAGAAACGGGAAACCAGATTCATCTGTAAGCTTTTCTTTTGTAGTCCACACTTGGGAAGTTTTCTTACAACTAGACCCTCAAATGAAGCTATAATACACTCACTCCAATTAATTCAATTTGAAAATGATATTGTGGGCTGTTGTAGAAGTGAAGAAGTGTTGCTCGCTGTGTCAATGTCTAAACCCAGAAATAAAGATGCAGAAGTGTGTCTGCTTGGCATATTGGCAAAGTAAGCTGCTGGGTACAATTTTCACTCAAAGCAACATTTTCTTTCATATTGGAAGGTATGCAAATTAAGATGTACCTGAGGCTACCAATGATGAGGAATTTGTTTACGTGTCAGTCATGAATGAGATCATTTCAAGCACAGCGAGAGCATGAAAATGGCATACCGAGGCACAGCAGGCAAAATATCTCCAATTAGTGTCTGCACAAAATGTTAGGACTGATGAGGGAATCTCATATATGTGATCACCCAAACAACCTCTACCTTGCATGTGTAAGTAGTTCTCCAGGTCCAGTGCCATATACAGCCTATGTATGGAATGCACACGATCTTACTCTCTTGGGAAAGATAATAATTTAGTGGCTTTTGACAAATTTGGAGAAAAGAGAAAAGGAACTATAACTTCAAAAAGACATTTGATGCTCTAAAGGTCTTTTAAAGGAATCAAAATAGGTTCCGCTGAAATAACTCCCACAACAGCCATGGAGACGTGTGCAATAACTACTACATGTTTATGGATTACTCTACTGACCTTTTGTTATTGTGAGTGGTTACAATAAAGTATATTGAGCATTCAATCATAATATACAACAAGAATTATTAATACCATTAAAAAAAAAAGCAATTACATTGAAAAAGTTACCTTTAATGAAGCATGTGATTAAGTGTCATTTTCATTTAATAAACTGTATAATTATGGCACCAGGAATAGAACTAGTTATTGGCTTTGCTCCTGTTTAAAGATCATGACACAACATATACTGCTCAAAAAATGAAAGGAACCCTTTCTTTCTCAAAAATGAAAAAAAAAAAGTCGTGCTGGATATCTATATTTATATGGACTGGGGAATTAAGGCATGCCACATTGTTTAATGGAAATCAAAATAGCGTAGGCTAATGGCATTCATTGCCATTGCCTAATCTGTACAGCTCTGTGTGTCTCTCCATGAATATGCTTCCCCAGACAATCACTGACCACCACCAAATTGGCTACCAACAAATTGGTCATGCTGAACAATGTTATAGGCAGTATTATGTGCTCTCCAGGGCCTGTGCTGGACCTGCCAATTCTGGTATTCTAAATGACTCGACTGCACCAGGAAGTGTACGCAGGGCTCACTAGAGGACGCTGGGCCCTCAGGCCACCCTCATTAAGTCTGTTTTTGATTGCTTGGCTTGAGACTTTCACACCAGTAGCCTGCTGGAGGTCATCTTGTAGGTCTGGCAGTTCTCATCCTGTTCCTCCTTGCACAAAAGAGCAGATACCAGTCTCGCTGATGGGTTATGGACTTTCTACAGCCATGTCCAGCTCTCATAGAGTAACTGCCAATCTCTGGAATCTCCTCCATGCTCTTGAGACTGTGTTGGGAGACAATGCAAACCTTCTGGCAATGGAACAAATTGCTGTGTCATCTTGGAGGGTCCTACCTGTGCAATCTCTGTTCCTCATGCTACCAGTAGCACAACGCCAAAGCAGCAGAAACCGATTAACAACCCCCTCACCTATTTAACAGCCCTAATCAGTATCCCAGAAGTTTTAATGACTTGTTTCTATACCCGGATTAAAACGAGTTCCTTTAATTTTTTTTAGGTATTTTAGTTTAAGTAGCTAACACTTTTTCACACAGTAAGACTCGAGTTCCATTGGGTACAAAATTCTTTACCTTGAGTTTAAAATGAAGTCTGCAGTGTCAAAATAATTAGATTAGATGTGTGGGAAGTCCAAGTATGTATGACACATGTACACTATTACATGTTATGCATATATGATTATATGGCATGTATGCTCATTTTTAATGTATTAGGGGACCAAGATAAATTTAAATGCTATACACTGCCCATCAGTTGAAGTCAATAAAAATCAAACAATCATGGGATGCCACCCCTTAGTGAAAGTACGTAATTTAAAGCTAATAAGCATCACAAAAACCTAGAAAAAATTATTACTATTGCAAAATCTACTGAAATGTGCTGTACAGCACACATATAGGATACATTTTGGGATACTAAACATAAACATTTCACAACAAGCCCAGTAAAATACACTGTATTATAATATTATAATATAATATATCATTATGTTCCAAAGTAATTTATGACAACTGAATGTTAAAGCAAAAAATTATTTATGAAGAACTCGCAACATCAAAGTCAGAGCAGCTTATATAAAGCCAATATCTATGGCGCCAAGTAGACGTGAGGTTGGAGAGTGAGGAAACGATTTAGAGTGGGTATTGCAAATCAGAGGGATTCCGAGGAGAAACCCTGAAAGCACCAAGGGTCAAAACCAGCTGGGGGAATGCAGGCACCGAAAGAGAGAGCTAGAGAGGAGATAAGGGAACGAGGCAAGTATAGTGATTAAGTAAGCATATGAAAGACACTAAACTAGAGCCTGACGTTTACCACTTAAGCATCAGTGCAAGCTGATGAAGAGTGGGTGAATGAACTTGCTGTTAAATGGATAGGAGGCTTGTGAGCTAATGGAAAACAGGTGCGCAGTTGGAGGCCCGGCCAGGCGCTGACTGAGAGCCCCACCTCCTGACGGGCCTCACCGGAGCTGGAAGATTCACCTACATGAGAAGGGTAAGAGATTAAGAAGATAGCAAGTGCAAAAAGGAAAGAGGGAAGGAGGAAGGATACTGATACTCCCAGCCTGTGACATTATATTATTAATGATAAAATACAGCAAGTAAATGAGCAACATGAACAGTGGGAGGATCCATAAATATTGAACAGAACCATGCTCATAAAATAAATATAAAACATAAAGAAGTAATGAAAAACCTATTAACCTGCTATAAAATATTTGTTTTATATATGTGCATTTGTTTTGTATTTAGTAGGTACGTATCATCTGCTTTTATTGGATTTTAAAATTGCAATGTTTGTTTTTAATGCCACTTTTGGTTTTTTTTATTCAACAGGTGTGATGGTGCCATATTTGTCAGAATGCGCGTTACTGCATGTGTGAATTATTGTGTGTGTTTTGCCTGCTTTCCCCCATATCCCCATGCACCTTCGTAATTAGTGTGTTCTTGGTAATGTAGTCTAATAGCTTCACGGGAACACTCTGAAATGCTGATGAACATCTGTTTGGCAGAAAGCTCAGAAAACACACGTTCCGTCTATGTTGGTCTCAAACCCAGATAGAAATGCACATTTCCTACAGTTTGCCACCCAAGTGACTTTGTGTGTATGTAAATCTATGTGAAGAACATAAATGTCATGAGCTCGGAAGAATTGATCCAGCTGAAAAACTTAAACACCTGTAATTATACAAATATCCCTGCATAACATTTTGCTTCGTTAATGTGGCTGCATAGCAGAATCAATTAGCATTTTAGACATGCTCAAACATTTAAGTACACATGCAGAAACCAAATCCTTCACTTGTTTATCTCAGCGGTGAAGAAGAGAATTGTGGATGATTTTACACTCTTTCCATTCCCTTAATGCCCATTAAGACACATACAGTCATGCTGAATTCATAGCAGCTCTCTGACATGGAACACTTTCTACATGAGAACAGGTGGCTGTGTATGTTTGTGGCCTTGTTAGGGCTGTACAGTGTGCTGCCCCTACCAAGGTCAAAAAATGTCTCAGCACACCCTAGGAGAAGGAACAGGGCATTTTGTGTGTGTGTGTGTTGGTGTGTGCACCCCTGCCAGCTGGCAGGGACCCAACCTGCTATCAGTGTCGCGCCTTCTCCTGGAGACAGATCCGCTGCCTAGTTAAGAAGGTAAGCAGAGAATCTGATGCCTTCTCTCACTCTGGCCTCTCCTCCTCTCTTTTTGTCCTTCTGTCATTCTCTCAAATGTCAGGGCAAAGCAAAAAAGGGCAAAAAGTGTGCATGTGTGGGTGGTTGGCTCTGCAGCAATGTATTATGGTGCAACCAGCCATAGTCATGTCTAGGATCCAACAGTTTGCATGCTATAACCTGAGGCACATCCTTCAGAGGGACCAAAACATACAGTTATTGTGACACAATATGACTGACATTCATTTATTTCTTTCTCTCGAATACTCAGACTGCAGCGTGGACAGATGAAGGGACGGTGGGATGCAGGGATGAAGGAGAAGACGGATGCCAAGAGAGGGAACCATGCGACGACGGCGGCTTAAACAAGCTGCCTAATTGGACACAAGAGGCCTCACAAGTTTAGTGGCAGAAGACTTCAAAAACACTTTTCTAATACAAATACAACCAGGAGAGGCACATAAAGGGGCGCAGATAATTACAGACAATTGTCAAAACATGTACATAAACACACAGCAGTAAATGCAAAACAGAAACGGTGATGCGAGCAGCAAACTTGTATAAAATAATTATTGTCAGAAAACATAGTGCACACACACACACACGAACAGAAAGTAAAGAGCAGTGCTGTGGAGGGCTTGTGTCTTCCACTGACACATGTACATGTATAAGCTTACCAGCACACACACATACACACACACTTAATATAATAGGAGTCCCTCAGATCACAAAGCAGCTGCATTATTTAACAGTAGGACTAGGATAGCCTCCAGTGTGTGTGTGTGTGTGTGTGTGTGTGTGTGTGCGAATCTCCTTTTCCAGCTATAAATACACCTGCATCTGAGAATCCCCTTGTTCTTTTTGCTGTTTTCCTCTGTCTCTCCTCTGCTTTATTCACTGTCTCTCTCCATCTGCACCGGAACTGTTATACTCCACAGCGATTCATCACCATTTGAAATGTTTCTCGACTTAAATCTAAACGTTACCCAGCATGGAAGCAGGATTCAGTAATATATGATATTATAGGAGACGGAAAAGTAGTGTCACTGTCTGCTGTTTTTATTCAAAACCAGCCATCAAGATGATATGTATCATTTTCCCACCAGGTTAGGGTGTGAGTTCACCTATGTTTCCTGTGAAAATGATTGTTATCTCTGCATTACAAACCAAAAAGTACTATAAATGTCACTGATATGTCTCTAGAGTAGAATGCAATACGAGCTGTTGCACCCACACACTGGATCAGTCTCAGGCAGCGTCTGATCCAGTGCTGCTTATAGCGCCCATGTTGTAGATGAAAGACATGTGCTTCATTTCTAAATGGAAAATATTTTAATCAAGAACACGTCCCTCCTAAATGAGAGATTTTTACACTTGTTTACTGGCATATTTATAAATATGGTTAATATGCTTTAACACATATAGCATGATGGGCTTTCTCTTTCACATTCCTGAAGCTTGCAGATATGTTTAATTGAGCATCTCATTTGCATACTCCACTATATCCGAACAGACATTTCCTAAGGATTGCTACTGTACTGGTGCATAACAAAATAGCTGATCTCCTGGGTGATGCATTTCAGAAAAACCCATAAATTTCATGTCCTGCTACTTCGGTGTCTGTTCCAAGTTATATCTTGTTCTTTTACCACTTCCGGTTTTATTTTGTGTATTTAGCTCAACTCTGTGTCAGATCCTCCACTTTCTGCCCTTGTGTGTTTCCTTATGTTGTGACTGTGCGCCACCCTATTATGTTCCACCACTGCCAAATTATCCTTCCCCCTTGTGTATGTCTCCCCCTGTCTCTATGTCAGATTGTCTTTGTATCATGTGTTGAGCATTACAACAGTTTCCTCCATGTGCAAGGCTTCCTGTGAGCCTGACATTGTCTGTCTTTGATTTTTTTTTCTTCTGCCTTCTCCCTCTGGTTGTGCTTTCATGGTTCAACTAATAACCCGTGTACCGAACAGTTTTTGCCTCAAGTAGAGTTTTTCTTTTTCAATTTTAATACTGCCTCTGGTGTCATGCATTTAAGTCTACCTGTTCCTGCCAACCAATCATTACCGGTATCTGTTATCTGTGATAATTCTAACATATTGACTGCAAGATTAATTTACCATGACAATCAGCTTTTCTCATATTCTTGACTTCTTCTTGTTCTCACATGTTAGAGAAAATTCGCAATAAGAGGAAAATGTTCAGATCATCGGCACCAAATTTCATTGCAGAAAACCAAATTGTTGAATAAGAAAATCAAAATAAAATCTTATGATTGTCCTAGAAAGAAAGTCGTGTGATGACTACAGTAAATCGATGTCATCATCTGAAAAACATTGATTCTTCTACAAGCATTTATGGCCATCCATCCTATAATTGTTATTCAAATTCTAAAGAGGAAAACCGCGGCTCATTAACAGAGCCACACAAATTAAAGCTTAATGATCTAATTCCATAAGTGTTCATGCGACACCGAGCCTTCAGAATCCTTCCGTTTTCTCCAATTCATCATAAATATGAATTATAATCACAAATGACTGTCAGGGGAAGTTTGCCAGTTCACTTGAATTTAATTAGTGCATTGATAACTTTCTCATTTTCATGTTCTGTTCTGTTTTAATACTATGTTGCAGATATTTTGTAGAATCAATCCAGTATCTCAAACTGAGAGTAAAGAATACCCAGCAAACCAATACTTTCGAATTTTGTCACATGGGAGGCAATTAAAATAATGCCAAGCAGCGTACTTTAGATGGGCAGACATGCATGCATGTACACTATCAACTTATGGCTGGATGTGGTCTCTTTGACTCTACTAACGATCAGAAACTGTGGCAGTTGATGGGAGCACAGCTGGATAAATATTCAGCTCAACTAAAAAGCTGAGACACAGCTAAAGACAATCTTACAATTGGCTGTACCCAAACCCCCTGAGTCGCTGGACCACACAGTCGTGTGGGAGCACACACACACACACACACACACACACACACACACACACACACACACACACACACACACACACACACACACACCGAGTGAAATGAAAATATTTCAGTCTGGAGAAATTATTACATAATATAGCGTGAACTGAAATGGAAGGGAAGTCGCTTACAGCTATCCAAGGTCTTCATTTTGTCATAATATTTTATTGAACTTGAAGTGAAGATAAAGTGAAACAAAACCAGTAAAAAGCTGCAGCTCTATTAGAAGTTGTGGAAAAAAGGGAAAACGTCTTGTAAAAATTGGAAGATTGAACTATAAACTATAAGTCCACAATTTATTAGTCAAAAAAACCAATCCACTGGATTCGTGTCACGTTAGACGTAACATATATTATAGATGATTTATTTTATCTCAGTTACTTAACAGGATTGTTTTCATAGTTAGGTGGTGGAAAATTCTTAATAAAATATCACTGGGGCAATCATGGCTCAAGAGTTGGGAGTTCGTCTTGTAATCGGAAGGTTGCCGGTTCGAGCCCCGGCTCGGACAGTCTCGGTCATTGTGTCCTTGGGCAAGACACCTTACCTACCGCCTACTGGTGTTGGCCAGAGGGGCTGATGGCGAAATATGGCAGCCTCGCTTCTGTCAGTCTGCCCCAGGGCTACAACTGTAGCTGCCTCCACCAGTGTATGAATGTGAGAGTGAATGAATAGTGGTATTGTAAAGCGCTTTGAGGGTTCCTGAAAAGCGCTATAGAAATGCAATCCATTATTATTAGTATGAAAAGACTGTGATCTCAGGTAAAAACTAAAGTCACCATGGAAACCTCTGTTTGATGGCACCAAAAGGAGTGTATCATCAGCAAAGAGCAAAAATGCAATTTTAAGGTGACTAAACCTTAGCAAAAAAAATAAGATTATTAACATTCAAAGGATACACTTTAGCTCACACTACCTTTCATCAATATGTTGCAGGTTAACGTGTCAGAAAAGATTCTAAGAAGATAATTGCTACTTTATTTTAGCTATTCTTATTTAAACAATATTCATAGAGTTTTTGTGCATTTTGTGACTCTTGACTTTTACCAGCATGTTGCTGAATCTTTTCCCCAATGATTTTAGATTGCTCTCGAAGGAATAAGGAATCTTTATTTGGCGAAAGAAAGGTGTATTAACAGACATGTACACTCAGTGCACATGAGTCAGTGTTGACGGGACTGCTGAACGTGACGTTCAAGTCGTACCCCTTCACACTCACATGAGAACACACAGGCCATTAGGACAGAAATGCATTTGAGGCACTTTGTGGTATTGATTTTTGTTTACTAGTAAAAATAGAACAACTTTCAAATGTAGATCAATAGTCACACTATTTCTGCTTTCACGAAACAGTACCAAAAGGAACACAAATGTACACATACTCAGTCTAAGAACAGTCTTGCACTTACCGTAGATGAGGGGTGGCGAGGTCCAGGAACCAATCAGATAACAAAAGAGAAGACAAAAGCATGTGTGGGGAAGGAAAAATATGAGGACACAATAGCTGAGAACAGGCACTTCGGCTGCGGGGTACAAATGCACTTAAGCTGTAGCCTACAATCTGTCAGTCCACTGCAAGGAAAAATAGAAGATGATTGAGAAGAGAGCACAGTGAAAGAGCATTGTTCTTTTTCTTTTTTTCCGTTCAATAAGACCAACAGAGAGCAAAGACGTGTTCCACATAAAGCTAATTTATTTTTGCTGCCTCTTGCCACTAATATGCCAAAAGAGGGATTCTTGTCAAAACGGTGAGATACAAAGTGCTTGCTCTGACACAGGCAACTGACGGAGTCCAGCCACAAAAATAAGTGGGCCCAGTGCAAGTCATTGTAAACTGAGAGGGTAGGGTGAAGGAAAATAACTCTGTGTTTTTGCCCTTCTGGCCATGTAAGTATTTCGCCTTCTGAGCCATTCTGATAGTTGTTTTTTATGCAGATGACTTGTAGTTGTCTAAAAAAAAATTTAATATTAAGTAGAATTTGGCCTCAATTTTTTTTAGTGTTGCTAAGGGTTTATTTTGATTTGTCTCCTGTTTTTATTTTTCCCCGCTGTTGCAGCTGTCTTCCATGGACAAACATGAAAAAACAAAACGTGTTTTTTTCCTCTCTTTCTTTCATTCCCAGTTCAGACTTCTTTTTCAGTAACAATGTAGAAGAAAAAATATGTGATGGCATTTTCCATGACATGCAAACATTCAAACATATTCTCATTTAAAATCTTTTAACATGCATAAATGTATATTTTCAAGCAGATTTGGAGAACAAATTCTAATAATTTTGCCAGACTTTGTCTCTCAGTTATTTTTGATTAAAATGTTGTTGTTGTAGACAATCTGGCTGGGGAAACATAAACTGGGAAGCAAAACATAAGCTTCCCACAGATTACCAAAAAACATTTGACAGCAATCTTCTTCCCTGGAATAAACACGCAGAGACGTCTCCCGAAAGTTTCTGTAACTACTCTAATGGAAGAGGAAAAACAGATCCAATTTGCCATCTTTGAAATGAGTCAGGTTGACCTATGGTTAGGTCTGTCGCGCCACAGAGGATTAAATAGCCAATATAACTCTATTTTAGCTGTTGGGCTTACTTCCAGCTGACTTTATGTTTCTCTTTTTAAGGATTACTAGCTCTTTAAATTAAAATAAAACTATTTTTAACCATAAGTGACTGAATTGAATTACATTCATAAAAACAGAGGACAGCGCATATGCTGTCTTTGAAGAAAACTAATAAAAACAAGTTTTTTAAGTGTTTAAACAGCTGCAAATATGAGGGGTTTTGGGAGTGTGGGAGACACTTTCAGAAACAGGCTAAAGTGTTCAAACTGTGTAACCAGTGTGCTTTCATGTAGTTTTAATGGACACCTGCTTTCCAGTCATAAACAAGTATTCACTGCAGGTGCAGTAACACAAAACTCCTATTATATCTCTTGCAAGAAATGGGTATTTCTTTACATTTTCAAAACTGATATACTGTAACAGACCAAAATGTTTAATGGGTAACTAGACAACAAAAGGCAGGCTTTCATCTGTGTCTGTGTGCACGCTCTACCTCTAGCCTATGAGCAGCATGTATATCATTTGAGTATCGCATATACTGCACCCCACAGACAGTGTCTTCACAGTGTAGCCAGTTTGTCAGCAGACCCCCTTTGGTGCTTCGGTCACTCTGTTCTATTACTGCACAGTATGCATAAAACCAAACAAACACCATGGCCAATAGGCAAGGCAAACAGTTTCTCAGCATCCTGCTGCCATTTAAGGCACAGTATGAGGTCTGTGCTGTGCGCGTGTTGTGTATTTGGGATAATGGTAGTTGGTGAGCTTGAGAATTTTTCCAGTAACTGGATGAAGTTGATTGTGTATGTGTCACAGATGTGGGAATATAAAAGAAAGTTGCGCTTTGCAAATATGAAAATTTATGAGCATTGTTATGTCGCCGTGTGTATTTCTAGACGCTGCTGATGTCCTGCGGCCAGAGATTCATTGTCCTTCTGCAGCCGATGAGATCAAACTCCATTCTGTCCTATTAACACCATTGTCTCCTGCTGATAATTATCTGCAACACTGCACTCTTCTACTCAGCTGTAGTTTAAAAGGGAAAGAGCAAGTTTGTAAAACAGCCTGAAAACTTAGTTAGGGAGTAAGCAGGGGGAAAGAAAGGCAGAGCGACAGTCAGGTGGAGTGGCGTGGAGCGGGGAGGGTGGGGTTTTCGGGGAAGGGGCAGACAGACGAAAGGAGAGGAAGGAGAAATGATGATGATGAGTGTGGATAGGCAGGGAGAATTGAATCTTTTAATCTCCCAAAGTGGGAAGAAAGCGACCTGAGGCATTTGTGATTGGATTTCCTTTAAGTCCACAAGTAGGTCAATAGAACTAGCATTGCTCATTAGCAAAGAGGGAGGAGAGGGGTAGCGAGGAGAGTGAGGGGAAAGTTTTTTGTCAGTACAGTGAGCATCATTCATTTGCCCTTTCTTCAGAAAAGGAGGAGGGGCAGGAGAGAGGAGACAGAGCAGCGTGCACTGGGACATTTAGTTTTGTTGACTCTCTGAAAAGGGTAGAGGAGTGACAGCAAATATAATGAAGCAGAGAAGACTTGCAAAACTGTATTCACACTAAATATTAGCCAGCAGGCCTCCAGAGGAAATAAAGATTTCTCGCTGTAAAATCTAAGTGAAAAACAGAGAAAAAGAGAGGCCCTATTAAGTCAATCGAAAATCATCCAAGGTTGCTTCTAGCCTAGAAGGATATAAATAAATAAAAGCAAGCCAACATGTATAAAGTCTTGTATTTATCAAGCCTTAAAATGACTGCCATCTACACTGGGGTGTGAATGAAAGCATTAGCCACTGGTTTTGACATTTGGCTGAATAATAAACAAGTACTAAGAGCTCGGGATAATTCTTTCAACCCGGATTTGTTTCTGCACAATTAGATCTTCCTTTTAAAGCACAATTAGCAATATGGTGCCAAAGCCAACCAGGGAGAAGAAGGAGAGGTGTGGCAGAGCTCAGGGAAAGCAATAAAGAGAAGCAAAAAGGTTAAGTTGAGTGGCGCACAGTTTTTATGGAAATGTCACAATGTTTTTAAAGCATTTATTGTGCCTGGGTGCTAGATGCTTTCTAAACTGAAAGCGCTTTATCCTAATTCATTCCAAAACAGCCTCCAAAATAAACTGGATAGAACAGCTTAATTATGGCTGTGGTAAAATATTCAGTACATGTTTAATGAAAAATAAACCTCAGAATTATCGTATGGAACGACTTAACTCGCAAGAATGATGTGTCCACTAAATTAAAATTATTCTTCTACTTTATATTAAAGAGATGCTAGTGATTCATTTTATTCTTTATTTGGATCTCCACTATTTGTTACCACAGCAACAACTATTCGGTACAGTACAAGATATTCAAACATTACACTATATTCAGTAACCAAGTAAATTGAACAGAACAGCGTGAAGTTCCTTCAAGAGTCTAAAGCAAAACAGTGATGCCACAGATACATACATAATTAACTCATTTGTCTTTTATTTATTTCTACAATTTTTATTAATCCAATTTTAAAAAGCTGTTCCAGTCTGACACGGCCCTCTTCAGTAGTTTACGGTTTTCTTTAAAGCACAAGATGCCATGAAGAAACATCTGGCATTATGACACTGCCCCTCATTATTGTATAATAGTTCTGAATACAAATACACAATTTTTTGTCATTTAAAAGACCAGACCAGAAGCCAGCATGTCTTTTACCATCATCCAAAAACAGTGCATCTCTTCTATGGTGTCCCTCATTTAGAGGCAGAGAGTGAAGATGGTGAAGCTCTGCTTTGAGTGAACTGGATCTTAATAAGGTCTTGTTTTGAAGTGTCAGACCATATTGCTGGACAGTAATTAGGGTGGCATAAGACCATGGATTGCAATACTTGTTAAACTACTATTGTTTTTTATATACATAAAGAAACATTTTCTAATCGTGGAAACGCTCATTTTAGCACCTATGTTATGAACATGAGCTGACCATGAAACGTGACACTTAGCAATTTGGCTTCTTTAATCTGCTCAACAGCCTCCTGTTCCAAAAAATACACCGCCTGTGATCTGTCCTGAGAGCATGCCTCGAGCTGAGTGCAAGAGTCTTTGAGATGTTAAACTTTAACCTGCTCTCCAAAACCCTTTGATCAACTACCATCAAGTCTTCTTGAAGCATTTTCTGAAGTTCCTTTGCATTTTCAGCATATATTTACGTTGCAGTGGCATCAAAGCACATAGCAAAGCGTGTTGTGTAAAGATGGAATAAGGTAGAGTTCTTAACAGCTCCTCTGGGGAATTCCATATTATAACGACTTTAAAGTTGACACAGTGCCACTAAACATAAAATGCTGCTAACTGTTGAATAAATTACTCGTTCCTGGGTTCTATCTGAAGTCTAGTTTGTTTTAATTGTTTCACTCCTGCCACTTAGCGATGCTTCCAACTCACTAGACATCCGTGGACTATGGTTACTATGGTAACTGAGAGGCACTATATACAACAACAAATCTGACATTCGTTGCACAAATGGGCGCTTCTTTTACAATAAATTAAACCAAGTTGCATTCCCTGACAGCGTGTGACTTTTTTTGTATCATAGTTAATTTTCTATCACAGACACACAAAACAGCTTTTATTAACCCAACAAACTCTCTTTGGATTAGTTTTGAGTTCAACGTCTTCCAGTATGCAGTAATTGATAGTTTGACTAGCACTGAATTTTCTTACCACTTGTTGAGCTGGTCTTGTCTGATTTCGTGTTTTTCCAGTTTTATTTTGATCTTTAATGAAAGCAGTTAGAGTAAATGACACCTGCCTACCAGTCATGTCTGCATTTGGTTCCTCCTTCTTGCTCCAACCTTGGCAAAACATTATCACGTTGAGTATTTTAAATCTAGCACCTGGTTACATTTGAATTGGATACCATTGTCTTATCAGAGAGCTAAATATAAAAGCAGACAGCAGGCAGTAAGCTTAGATTAGCAAAGGATAGAGGCAGGCATTAAGCCATGGTAAAATAACTACCTTTACTGCCATTTCTAAGACTTATTAGTAATGAATATAGTTTCATTTATTTATTTGATACACTAGGAGTCATTCAGTACGACACAAATCAAAAAAAAAGGATTGTGTTTGTTGTTGGCGTCATTTGTTTTTATGTTTTGTGAGATAAGAGCTCACAGTGCTTTTTAAAGAGTGACAGTCCATTAGAAAGAAGGAGAGGTGCAATGATTTCTCAGCCACAAGACTCTTGTTCTGTCTGGGAGCTTTGTTTTCACTTGCTGATTACTTTAGCTTTCACCTGCTTTTTGGATTAGGTTTGGGCACTCTAACTATGTGGTTAGGTTCCCAGACAAGCCTCCAAAATGTTAAACTTTAGTGCTGCCTGGGCCACGATGCCCGACGTCAAAGGATACCTTGTCTGTAGAACTGAGATGGCTTTAACAAAGAGCAGTACTTGACGATGTGAAAAGCATGATGTAGGACTTTGCATTATGAGATAGGCCACACCTCCTAACAAGCAGCAGAGTTTTGTCTTTGTGTTCAAAGATGGAGTGGTGTTTCTGTACAGTAATTGTATAATAGCAATCATTTTGGTGCTATTTTCCTAAATTGGACCGTATTGGGTAAATGCATGTGTTGGAACATAACATTTCAAAACAGTTTCAACAAATTGCAGCTCGACAAATCTAAATGATGGACAGCACCCTCGCTCTGCTTGCATAAATTAATACAGAGGTTTACGGCACTCACAAAAAAGACAAGCTCAGTCGAGCACACATACACATATTAAACATTTACACACTCAGTCCTGTGCATATATTCATAGACCTTGTCTCTGTCCCCCTGCCAACCAACACACACACACACACACACACACACGTGCACTAAATGTACAAGGAGCTGATGCTGATGAAGCAGTGGCAGCCTTTGGGCTGAGACAGATGATGGATGGATGGGAGTAGATGACTGTGTTGGGTGGCTGCTCGCTCCCTTTCTTTTTTCTCTGCCAGCCCTCCCCATAAAGTATCCCTCGCTTTGTCCCTCCTTACTTCTTGCTATACCCTCTCTCACTCTGTCCTTTCCTCCCTTCACACCTTCGTCCAAGTCTTTCTTTTTCCCTGCTGATGAGTGATGGATTGAGGATCTGTTCTGGCTCCGTGCTTCCTTCCTGACACTAAAGGTGTCAGCATCTCCACTGTTTGGTTCCTGTACAATTTATAAGACCATTGTTGGACAAGAGGATGAGGAAACCAGACATGTGCTGCAATGGACAAAGAAGGAGAGAGGGATAGAAAATCTAAGATAGATGAGGGAACAGACAGAAGAAGGGGAAGAAAGTAGTGGGGCAAGAGGAGGTTGCCACAGTGGGCTGAAATGTCACTGAGCAATGAGGAGGAAATTTGCCAAATGTCCATACAATTTATACCCAAGAATCTCCAAGTTAATGATCTCTAAAGCTGCAATTTATTTCAATTTTAACTTAAAAACTTTCATCATAAGTGTAAATCTAACCTTAGCAACATGGGAGACTTTATGTCGAACCACACTGATGCTGCGGTTGCTCCAGAAAGTGACAACCGATTAAACTGTGTGAGATGGTTATTAGGATTAGCACAAAGTGATTAAATGTTAATGATATAATGAATAATGGGCCCCCACTCATTCTCATTAGCAACCAGTTGATAACTGTATACAAGGCCACTGTGAGCTGTAGCAGAGAGGGAATGAAGGAAAGAGGAAGCATAATTAGAAAAGGGGGCGAAAAACTTGAGAAATAAGGGAAGGAGTGGAAGACGCTCGGCAAAGGGGTTGTAATAATACTACTTAGTTGTGATTTTTGGATTAGCAAACACTACGGACACTTTAATCCAAAGTCAAACAGGCCTGCCTCAGTATACTTCCTGACATTTAGTACAGACCCTGGAGCAGATTGTAGAACTATGCAGCTGCTCTGGGAGCACAAAATCATTTCCTGAAAATGCCCAGAAATCTGAGACACCACCGATAACAAAAGTAGTCTTCTCAAAAACAGGATTTTAATAGAGGGTTAGGTCCTGTTTCTTACAAGCATGCGCTATTTCTTGCGAATAACCCATTTATATATTTATTTCTTTATTCGTTTGGTTGTCCCGAGGAGCTGAATTATTCAATATAACCAGAGCACCCCCAAGTGGTGAGAAAATGGAACTGCTGACTGTCCAGGGGGATGAGCATCACTTCGGGGACCTGGCAGCAGAGCACAGGAGTAGATTAAGGGGGGAAATTATTTATAAATTTCCCTTCAATTATTTATTAAGCAATTCCTCGCAGTGTTTACTAAGGGGTTATTAAATATTATGCTGCTAAGCTACTCAAAAGACAGAATCGTCAGAGGACATTCCGGGATACTTTTAATTCCAGTGCTCAGAGAATTTAGAGCTTCTAAAACCAGCATTCAGAATGCAATTAAAATAGGGGCTGCTCTGTCAGTTTTCATACCATTTCACCTTTTCATCTCTCTCTTTCTTTATTTTTTCATTTTTGTTCAGCCAGAAAAACTTGCAGTCTCTAGCCAGACACCGTGTGTGCGTGTGTGTGTGTGTGTGTGTGTGTGTGTGTGTGTGTGTGTGTGTGTGTGTGTAGACACACGTGTGTATGTATGGCTGAGAGGTAATGGAATAACTGCAACTCAGCTAATCCGATCTGTCTCTCCTTCTCCATCTCCAGTCCCTGTCTTCCTCTCTCTCTCTATCACACTTGCTCAGTACACTGAGAGACAGACCCCTGTCTGCTCAATAGTTTGTCCAGATACTCGCTCCAGGCTTAGCCAGGAAGAGGTAATGTAGCCTTGGATTTTTTTTCCTTCTCGGCTTCCACAATAAGCCATCTAATAGACTTTGTTAAATGGGAAAGGGAACAGGAGAGTAACTTTAACCACACAGTACAACATTACGGAGTCAAAATTATTCTGGCTGACATGTATAACACACATTCAGATACATGTCCACACAGATACACTGGTCAGTCCCACAGACACTTCCATTGTAAAATGAGATAAAAATTTACAGAGAAATGGACACTTTCATTCCAGTATGCTTCTTAAGCCACTCTTCCTGCCTGTTCCCCCGTTGTTACATCTGCTAAGTGCCCTCATGAGAAAACAAAAATTGTATATATCTGTCTGTGTGTGCGCGGAAGTTTGCTCTAGGTGGATCCCTTTACCAAGAGAGAAAAAGGGGGAAAACACAAAACCATAGCTATCATCACTCTCCACTCTCACCCACACTCTCAGCCTGTCTTGCTTCTCCTCCCTTGCTTTGCTTTGCTATCGTGTGTGTCTTACTCAGTGTGTGTGTGTTTGTGGTTGTGTGACCAGAGGGTAGAACACTTCAGAAAGCAGAAAAAAGACCAAAAAGTTGGAGAAGAAGAAGCATGAAGAAGCATCCAAAGAAGAAAAAGAGGAAGTGTCATCTGCTTTATAGTTCTGGGAATCAGAGCTGGAAACTAGATTAAAGAGTGTGCTTTTGTTTGTGTGGTACCGTGTCAATTTGCGTTGTTAAGATTTACTTTTTATGGCACATTTGCACACACAGCTCAATCAACACACCCCAGAAAAGACTCGCAGTGTCACAGTTTTCCATGGAGCAACACTGACCCCTGCTGAATGCAGCCTATTTTTTAAATCACTATTGGTATGACGCTCCTAATCGCAGCATTTCGTACCGAGCCTGTGAATACCTAGACTCGAGGAATAAGAAGGCTTCCAAGAACAAAGTAATGAATGTGGCTAGCAATAGTGATGTAAGGTAAAGTAACAGACAGGCCTAATTGAGAAAAGCAGATGTGAGATGTCCAGTACAGAAATGAGTCCTTTGAAGGGAATTTCCTGCTGTTCTATCTGTACAATCAAGGATAACTGGATTGAGAGGTTTATCTTTTTCTTTGAAATTATTAATTTTGACTCTATCAATTAGATTGACTTTGAGAGCAAATGTAGAGAATTGGTAGGAAAAGACTTAATTTCCTGTATTTTCTCTCTAAACAGTTAAACCCCACATTAATTATGCTTGGTGTTATGGGTATAACTTTTAATCACTTCTCAGTTTTCTTCTAATGTAATAATTGTTCTGGAGCACGAGCTGATATATTTCTCACGACATTTTCAAATGGCAGTTTGGGGATTCAGCAGATGTTAGCTGATTGAGCCTCTAATGTCAGAGTGCTTTTGATTTCTGTCAGCAAGTGCGTGTGTCCAAGTCATTGAGTCAGACAGCTTTGCTAAAATACCAGTAAAACAGAGTTTTCTTTCAGTGGTTTGTCAGGGGTTTTCTCCTGGATACTGTAGGATCTTTACGTCTTAGTATAAAGTCCCTCAACCCTTTGTAAATAAACCTGAACTGAACTGGGTGTGAATCGATGGAGCCGGTTTTAGTTAAATTTTTAAGAAAGGTTTTTAGCTTCACCACTGCACTTCACCAATTCCACCGACGCTCCGTTCTTGTGTTGTTTTGGGAAAATAATAATTGTAATAATTAACACTGCAAGCAAGCATTTTGCCCATAACAAAATAGGGAAGCAGGTGCTTCTTTTCAGCCCTGAGTAACGCCTGGAGTCATCCTCTCAGGACTCCAATAACCTCCAGTAAAAAGATGAGGTAGAAAGCCACCTGAGAGTCAAACTCAAGGAAGAAAAATGCTTGACAATCACATAGCTGCTGCTAGTTAACTTTATTGCTCTGCGCACAAGGTAATAACTGAACGTGATTCAGATGGATGAATTCATCAGCTCATCTCTTCTTTCTTCTGCCATGTCAGAATATATTTAAAAGGGTTTCTGTAAGAAAAATGACCTGAAACTTACCTGGCTGAAATTATACCTTTGCACAGAGCTCTAACATCTCGTTGAGCAGTATGTTGTATATTCAAACTGACTGAACCTTCAGAAAGTCTTGTACAAGAAGTATGTTTTTATGGAATTATTTCAAAGGTGAGTATTACGGTATACATTTTTACTTATTCCTTGACATATCTCAGTATCTACTGGACAGAATGGTAAAAAGCCATTCTTGGTTATAAGATGCTGTATTTTTTTTTTTCTTTTGAGGTTTTGAGAGAAATGTTTCAATAATTGGAGTCTAGCTTGGCATTCAATCTGTCAAACACATTGAAGCCCCTCTAAGAATACATCACTTTTAATGTCCTCTGAATAGTTCCATTCATTATCAAATACCAGCAAAACTAATACAATTCCAGTGAATTTTGGCCAGGTTTTGTGTTTAGAGTTGAATAGAAAGCATAAGCATTGCAACATGCCTACTACGATGCTGAACCATTTATTTTCATTGAAGACAGGTTTTAAACTATACATCTTTCATTTTTAGCATTAGTAATTGATCATTTTTACCATCAGTGGAAGTATTTTAAATCTTGTAATGTTGCATGTTTAGCATTGGAAGAAACAAAAGGAAAAAAGGGAATCCTGCCCTTTTAACTGTAAATATGCTGAAATTCCCTATGTCACAAAAGTACCAGTTTCATCTTCTTGACAAGGACACAGAAAAAGTAGTTAAACATAGTTTAAAAAACTGCTGCAATGATGACAGTTGCAAACGAAGCCACTTTGCTTTGAGTGTGTGGGAGGATATGTGCCTACAGCTAAACAAGGGGAAATGACAAGTCAAAATGGCACTTTTTAAAGTCCTGGATCCTGCTATAGGCAGATTTTCAGATGCTACCAGAGTTATATTATGATTGGCTGTGGGTGGAGAAACGTGTGCAGGGGGAGCCGAGAAGGAAGGATGAGGGTCAAAGAGGTGAGAACGAGAAAACATAGGAGGTGGGGAAGAGGGAGCTGTGCAAATGAGGACAAAGAGAAAACAAGAAAGATCAAGACATAGAATATAGCATGCGGATAACATGATGAGAAAAACAAATGAAAATGGACTTTAAAGGAATAGACACGGCCAATCTGTACCACGCTGGACGCCGATGAGTATTGACAAACATCGACAAACACTGTTTGAACAGAGAATGCTTTCAAAATCAACATTAGACAATTAACAGTGCTCCAGAGAAGACAAAGAAATCTTCAATGTCCAAATTACCAGGTATGGATTAATGAAACTGCAGAACAATCCAGTGTGATGGAGGAACTCTCTGGACTTCTCAAATGTGCAAATACTGTGAACATGACAACATGACAAAATGCATTAGCAAAAAGGAACAAAGGTCAGGAAAAAACTACATAATGGTGCCAAAATTGATCCACATCATCTCTCGCAGCATTTGCACAAACTGTACTGTGCTTAATGATCATCTGATTGACAACAGAGTGGGAACATATTTTGTATCCGAACTCAGATTCAAAACTAAAATGTTCCAATGGAGGTCTGGTGCTGTATGTCTAAATATGTGACAATCAACAATCAACAGGCGATTACAGCTGCTCTATTATTATTTAGTAGTAGTAAAATGGTTGAAGTGCTTCCTCCTAAATTATCACACTGGTCACAAATATCACCTCTTCAACACCACCGAATCAAACCTCGCAAAGTGGCAGGCCTCAGCTGGTTGAACATGATTTGATTAGCTTTGCTAATATGAGCAGATTCTGGATTTTTATAACAAATGCTGTCATGATCTTTGTTACCATACAATCTTTTAAGAAGCTGAAGCAGTTAAAACATCTTTTTGCAGAGTCACAATGGTGACCTAATACACCCTTACAGACTTGATAGCTTTGATTTGGAGTCATATTTCTGTCTTTGTTACAAATAAATGCCCATTTTATCCTGTTTTAACTTCTACTAATTCCTGCAAACAAATGTTAGCCAACATTTATTAGGACAGTTTGCAAAATTCCTAGTTTGTAATAATTATTTGGAGGCTAACCACTAAAAAAAATCCCAACACTGTTAACAAAACGTTTTCCAGTTTGTTTCAGGAATTTTCGATTTCCCAGGTCTGTTTGTTGATCTTTTGCCATTTCAGTATACAGTGGAGGAAACAATCGTTTCATATCCTGTTGAATTTGTAAGTTTGGTTTGCAGATATCTCAGGAATATTTTGGTGCACAGAAATGCTCTAAATCCTACGTTTCTTGGCTGCTGTTCACATAATAATAATAATAATAATAATAATAATAATAATAATAATAATAATGGATACTTTATTGATCCCCATGGGGAAATTACTTGTTTTCTCTGCATTTGACCCATTCACTCAGTGAAGCAGTGGGCAGCCCACTAAGCAGGCGCCCGGGGAGCAGTGTGTAGGGACGGTACCTTGCTCAGGGGTACCTCAGGGTAGCCGTTAAGTGGATTCGAACCGCCGACATTGAAGCTTCACTTTAGTTTTGGGCTGATCCGCTACCTTTCTCATAACCATCTTCACGCTATGAAGCAATTTCTTGCGTGGAGCTCTTGATCGCAGGTGATTCACAATCATTTCTTCCATTTCTGAATAATCATACCAACAGCTGTCACCTCATCACGAAGCTTCTTGCTGATGTCTTGTAGCCCATTCTACGGATTGATTGTGATCTGTGTGTCACTTGGGCACACAGCAAATCTGTAGGAGCCAGAATTTTGCCTGGGTGGTCGGGGGATCAAATACTTCTTACACTCAATGAGATGAACAAATCAATTTGTAACTTTTAAATAATGTAATTTTTTCTGGATTTTTGGTTGTTATTCTGTCTCTCTACATTAAAATGAAACTGCTGTAAAAATGTATTTATAAGTGAACAAAGTCACAAATTCAGCAGGGTGTCACATAATTATTTCCCACAATGTATAGCGGCACAATAGTGTATATGGAACTGACAATAATGGTGGCCAAACACAGAGAGTTATGCAACAGCCAACTCTGGGACCTACCCATATCTACAACAGTTTATTAGATTGCTTCTAATATATTCAGGGACAAAATTGAAATTATTACTAAGAGAAAACACTCCAGGGTCTCTGATTCATTTCAGAGACCTTGTTAACAAGGATCTTGTTGACCCTGTGCTACTCTTGTCCATGCCAAAGGTTCTCTCCTGACAAATACATAATGAATGGACATGTAAGGTGCTTAATATTACAAATGTAGTACATTGTTAGTCTTTATATAAAAGGACTATTTAGGCTTTTGGATTTATTCTTGCATAGAAACAGATTTTTCTATTATTGTGACTGTCCACTGCAGGTGCACTTACACACACAGCAAGACAGGTTATGTGATTTCAGAAGCTTTTGCCAAACTTGAAGGACAAACAAGCATCACACTGTGAGGATGGCAGGGGAAAGAGTCAAGCACAGTTATTATTACACACACAAAGAGCGATGAAAGATGTGCATGCCTGTCCATTGGCAATGACAGTGTGAACCCCACCAGTATGCACGATTCTCCATCCCTTTCTCTCTCTCTGCACACAGGTGTAGAGAAAAACAGACAAATAGAAATAAATTCCTTTTTCATAAATAACTCCCAATGTCAAGTGGCTGCTCTCATTGCTATTCACTGAGTATCAAAGAGAAATGCTTATTTGTGTCCGGTAACAGTAATCACAGTGTGTTTTATCTTACCACCAGGAGTTCTCCTGAATGTCGAAGCTCCTCAGAGCAACAGTTATTTGTCAATGAAGAGAACACTTCATCTAAAATGCAGTGAATGCTTCTTATTCGGGAACATGAAAACAAGTTCTTGAAAAAGGATCTTCTTTCAAGGATGCTTTTATGTATGCCAATCAACCACAACATAGAAACCACTGAAAGCAGAAGTGAATAATAACATTGATCAATTTCTTACAATAAAATGCTCGTCATTCATTTGGATGTTATTCTGTCCAGTACCGCCCACGCTGTTGCAGATCAGCAGTGTAGCAATGGCACTTCCCAAAGGCAGTGGCCTCCCCAGCAGGGCGAGGCGCTTCATGAAACTACTACAACTGATCCAAACTGCCAAGATCTCAATCTGACTGCACATGCATTGGATGCTTGGTGAAAAACACGATCCGCAAAGGACCTACCCCGTAACCCACTGTGCCCATAGGATTTGTTGCCAATGTTCCAGTGCCAGACTCCACAGTACATCAGTCAGTCAGAGCTATGTCGATGGCATAAGGAAGACTTACACAATATTAGGCAGGTAGTTACATAAAAATAAATGTAAAAAGTGAGAGGGCTTTTTTAATCACCGATTAAAGCTAAACACTCATGTTAGCATTCTAAAATACTTGCAGTAACAATATCATTATGCTGATGCTTTTTACACCGGTCTTTGTCACTGTGCAGCAGGCTAGCATGTAAACATTAACAGCCCCTAAACACAAAGCACAGACTAGGCTGATTGGAAAGATTCTTCTAAAAACAAAACAAAAAAAACAAAACTGAAGAGAATGAAATTTTGACCTGACAATTCACATGTTATTGCATCGTTATAGAAAAGCCCACCTGCAGAGCAAAACAAGGCTTTCCTCTGCAGCCTGACAGTTATTTCAGATTTGTTTAGCCAAAATGCTGGATAGCTGTTAAATTGGATGCACTAACAAGCCACTTGGTTTGCTCACAAGCACAGAGTACGGAAAATAGTGCACACAGCTCCCCTAGTCCTGTTATAAAATGCCATCTCACATCAATCCTCCCCTTCCGCAGCAAGACAGGTTGTCAGTGTGTTGATCTTTTAAACTGACTTCGATTAGATTTATGCCATTTAATCTTATTGAAAATATTACCGCCTTTTTACTACAGCTCCAGAACTAGCTAATATTTGCTAATTAGCACTCACCATTGATTGGACAGTGAAGAGTTTTGCGTCATTCACCTCTCACGGCAGCTTTATTGGCCTATCCAAATCAAAAATAGAGATAGGAAACCAATGGTTAACATCATAGTGGCTACATCCATCTTTCATATGCAATCTATGATTGCACCAAGCATCAGTGTAACCCCGTACTCAATAAAGCAGTTGCCAAAGCAATTCATTTGAGCCCACAAATGGAGGCCTTGAAAAGGAAAGGTCAGGAGTTCATAAAAGACACGGGGATTGATCTTTAGAGAAAAAAATCTATATAAATGTTGGTAAGGCAATGGTTGTAAGGTAGGTGTTGAAATAGGAAAGAAATAAAAGAGAGTGATGCACTGTGCAAGCATTTCTCAATTGACTGAACATCATATCTAAAAGATTCAAGTCCGGTTTCCTATCAGATTTGAGTCTCTATGGAAACTTTCAAGATCTTCCCTTGAGTATTCTCTAAATGTTTGTGAATACAATCCAAGTTCATATTATATTAGGTAAAAAAAAAAAAAAAAAAAGTAGTCCCAACACCATAGCTGTACTTATTCATTCATATGAAATAAAATTAAAGAAAGGAAGCTCAAGGTCTTCAACTCCCATCTTAATAGCTTCAGTGGTCTTACAACAATGAATGTTAAGACATTAAGACAGGGTGTGTGAAGTAAGAAATAAGCTAAAGTAGTGCCGTGTTCATAGTTGCACTTACTCTTTAATACACAAAGAATAAGGTCTCATGGTGTTAAACTTACTTCTAAATAGTTTTAGTGAGCATACAGGGAAGAATAAACAGAGAATAAAGGTTGGAATGAAAAACACATCATACTGCTTTTATGAAATATGAAGGTGTGATGAATAAGGCACACTAGCCTTGCAACATGACATAAATCTTCCACAGTGCGCTCCTTGGCCTGGAAAGTACTGAATATAATATTGAAATGGTTTGACACAGCAGAGAAAAGTGCTTTTTTCCTTTTATTGTATAGCCATCGCTTCAGCTATGAAGACAAATTATTAGGTCCAGTCAAGCACTTCTACTGTTATTGTAACTGGGTACGAGGGGGTGACGGTTCTTTGAATATTAGGAATTTTACATGTCTTCTTTATGGTGCATTCTTTCAGCATCCTTTCTTGTCAGATTCTTTCAGATTCCTTTGTCTCTCTCCCAGTGTTGGGAAGTGTTAACAGGCTCAAGGTAATGAAAGGCAGTAGCTAAAAAACACTTGACAATGCTGAATTGCATGTTACAATTAGAAACATATTAAAAACAGTGGGAGATGGAAAGGCAAGGCCAATATGAGTCTTGAATGTGAAGGAATATACTACAGGCTTCTGTGTATTTAAGCTTAAATAAAGGGCTGTCACAATAAAGTGTCATTTACTGTGGAGGAAGAATAGCTTTTCTGGAAGAGTATGAAAGGCTTCTTGCCCTATTGATTTTGTGTGATGTAGTATTTTGCTATAACCTACATCTGGTTCACTTATTTGACTATTATGCCCTTTTCTTGAACAACTCAACAATAGCAGGTGACTACATTTTTTGACAAGTCCTCCAACTTAAATATGGCAATATACAGTTTGTTTATGCTCTCCAGTTATCATTTGTCCAAACATGTCTTAAAAGATTCACTGGGCGATCATTTCTTTGGTTCTTGAAAGCCACAAAAGGATCAGATCAGCCAAAGAGTCACAGACGAAAGGAGACATGGTGATGTGGTAATAACAAATGCAAGGACTTACAGCTTACACCAAAAAAAATAATAATAATTTTTAGGTGTTTTATACTACAGGTGAACTCACACAGCAAGAAAAACTAGGAAAAAAACATTTGCAGGCCAGGGCAAGAGAAAACATTACACAAAGGTTTAAGGTAGCTTATTATTTAGACCAAGATACCAGACACCAAGGCCATTAAAACAAAAATGGAAAATACCAAAATATTGTGCATACAGATGTGCTTGATTTTTCTATTATGCTACAGTCACACTAGGAAAAACAGTGACTGGAGACAGCAGCCCAATGAAAATATTTGCCACGGGCCCTGGTCTGTGACCACTCACAGTCTGCTGTCTATCACCAGGTGACCTGCGCAGTCACATTGAGATTGAAAGTGGTTGTTCACAGGTGGAGAGTGTTGCACACTTTAAGAACAAGCTGGTTGTCACACAACTTGCAATTGTTTGCAAAGTGCAAAGAATTTCAATAAAATCCACAGTCCATCCCTGATTTTTTCTAGTTGCCATCAGTCTCGGTCCTATTTTTTGCTCTAGTTTGACTGAGCTATTGATTAGTAAAAATATAAAGAAATTATTATTATTAATCTGCTTTTAGGAAGAGGAAGGTGACAAAATTAAAAGAAACAGCAGCACAGTAGCAGTGATGACTTTATTTCCAGTAGATCAACTTACTGCAGGCCTCGTTGTATGATTTCTTTATTTTGTTTTAAGCATTTAAAGTCAGAGGCAGAGAGCCCACATTTTTCCTTTTATAACCACCATTACAGGCCTTTGTGGGGGCGATTACAAATGTTCTATTTCTAACTACTGGACAAACAAAAATGTATTTCATGCTTGAATAAATGAAACTCTACTTAACAAAATTGGTTTAAAAATGCCTGTATTATAATTCTTGTCTTGGCTCAGAACAAAATCTCTGTGGAGGGTTGCCAAAAATTTCCTCCTCTCTTAGAGTATGTTTTCTTTTTTAAGCCAAATCAAGCTTAACAGCATCCCAGCTTGAAGTGGCTTTCTGATGTCACCAAAGAAAAAGTCAGAAAGACCAACCTGCACACAAAAAAAGCAGCTTCCTATTCTTCATAAGGCTACCAACTTAGTGAGGCTTATGATTCCCTGACAGGCCAGAAAGAGTCTCAGAAGAAAGGGAAACGTGTTCAAATCAAAGTGCAAAAGAGAGCAGGAAAGGGAAAATGAAAGTATAATTGTGGTTTGGTCTTTTTTGTATTTGCTTTTTTTTTAACCAAATAAACATCTTCAGAAAAACCGCTCCAGCGATGGAATTAAAACAAAACGATGACTCATACAAGAGTGTTTGAAATGCACAGGCAGAAGGTAAATGTTTGCGCGATGCATACAGCAATGTTTAGGTATACTGAGCACCGCACACATTAAACAGACTAGTTTCACAATCCCCCACAAACAACAAGCACTATCTATTATGCTCACTGCAGATTCAGCTAAGTAGGTATTTCTTAATTACACCTCACAGATAACTTCTCTTGTTATTGGGTTCAAACATCAAAAAGGAAAGATACCATCTGTAGACAGAAGCACTGCTTTAATCCACATTTTCTCTCTCCACACATACATGTACACAGGGAGAAAGAGATCAGCCTCTGCTAGCTTTTTCCTCACCTTGAAAATAAGATTAAAATGTTATCGGTTGTACCACCTGCACAGTGCTGCTCTGACTTCACAGATACAACACATCAAGCCTAATCCTGAGTGTAAGATATGTAACACACACAGGTCTGGGCACACAGATCAGCTAAAACGGTGCTTACAGACACTTGTTACCACGGATTGTTACTCTAATGGAGGGGTTTTCTTTGAGAGCACCTCTATATTACATTATTACATTAGAAGCAAGACAAGAGGATACGAAATCCTCAAAAAAAAAATAAAATCTCTGCCAAGGTCCTCGTTGCCACAATAAGTTTGGTGAAAGGATGACACCAAGTGTTCAATTAAGATACTGCAATATTGTTTAAAACCTTAATATCAGGGTTATTTTAAGGCTTTTTTTTTTTACTTAAACAGATACGATTAATGAATATTTAAATATGAATGTAGTCATCACTTATGATAAATCGTTTTTCAAAAGAAGCACTTTTCAAGACATTGGTAAAGAAGTCTTTGCATCTTGAAATATCAGATCATCGATCATTGTACAATTTTAAAACTAAGAAAGGATGCATCTACATTAAAACTGTTTCGTTACCGGAGGGAGGGTTCTTAGATCAAATGATTTGGGCGTATATTTATTAACAAGTTTTAAAGAACAACTTGGAACCATTTATTAACTTACTCTGCAGGCAGTAAACTCTTGTATTAAAAATTATCTGCTAAAAATTAATTAAATGGATGTTCTTCTTGATTATGGCAATCGCGACTTTTCTTACTTTCTGATGTAATCAAGAGGGCAGCGCTGTTAACACATTCCCTCAACATGAAAGATCCCCGGTACAAGACTGGGAGGAGGCACAAATCCCCGAGAGCAGGCACAAATCCCTGGGAGGGTTGCATCAGGAAGAGCATCCAGCTTAAAACTCAGTGCCAAATCAAATATGTGGCTCCATCTGCTGCAGCAGCTCCTTACAAATAAGAGAGCAGTCATAAGCTTTTTCTTTATGATGTAATTTTCCTCATTAAAAACAAAATCTAAGCACTGATCAATAAACTTACATTTTTTTAATGCAAAGTTGGCATAACGAGAGGTATAGCAAGAAAAGTTGCTGTTGCAGACATTAACTACTGCACCTTAACCAATTTTAGTGTCCTGTGGATATCTGTTTAAATTTGTAGTATTTTGCAAAGTATTTTTAGAGCTAGGCTTACCAGTTTGAATAAATGTTACAGCTGATAAATGTAGGCTCTGATCCATGGCTGACAAGTGCTTGTGTGCTCACAGGCACATTGCAGTTGACACAACACAATAATATGCATATTCACAGTCTTTTACTGACCAAATGTATCAACTGCCCTATCTTTGCACACGGTAAACGACACAACACATTCTTGTTTTTCATCCTTTAGTAACATTAAAACATTTTTATATGTTATTAGATTAACCTTTCTGGAATGCACAGTATTATTCAGGACAATCACTTTAAAAGATAAATATACAAAAAGAAGGCCTGCAAAGCCTCACACAGACTGTATTGCAACACAACATAGCTCTGTAGCATCTTAAAGAAATACACATATTTAAGTTGTCCTTTCATGATGTATGTTGGATCTCTATCAACATGCATCAAGGTGGATCCTCTGGTGGCGTTTGAGATTACATTTCTGGGTAAAGCGTTTGCCACAGGCCAAGCAGCAGTATGGTCTCTCTCCAGTGTGGACGCGACGGTGTGCTTTAAGGTTGCTCAGCTTGGTGAAACTCCGGCCACAGAGCGAACAGCAGAAAGGCCGCTCACCTGTGTGAGTCTGCAGGTGGGCCTTCAAGTTACTGGGGTGGGGGAAGCACTTCCCACACTGCCCACAGCGTAGGAGATGCCTTGGAGCGGCGTGAGACTGAGAGTCTGGATGGGTACCAGGACTGACGTGGTGAGAGTTTGCAGGATGGTGCTGGGACCTGTTGCTGACCCAGGAGTCTCCAGTTCGGTTAAGGGTTGATGTCTGTTTGTCACCCAGGTGAACTCGCTGGATTGAGGATACAGCAGGAGATGCTTTGGATGTGGAGGGAATTCTTTGAAGGTTATTTAAGTTTACAACTTGAGAGGGAGCTATAGACAGTGCCGCAGCGGTACTGTTCGAGAGAGTGTGAGACGGCTTTTTCATCGGTCGGTGGAGATGCTGTAAAGCGGCTTGCAATCTGAAACCTGAACCGGCTTTGGAATGTAGCTTCATAACCTCTTGCACAGCAGCTTTTTGAGAAATGTGGTTTAGTCTGTGTGCTTCTGAACTCACCTTGTGCTGCTTTACTGAACATGAAAAAGAGGACATACCTGAGTTTGTTATTTTCTTTTCTATATGCTCACCTTCCTCACATCCATCAGAATCAAGAATGACTTCCTTCTTGATAGTCAGGCCTAAAACATCACTGTTTTTTAGTCTTGCCTTAGGGGACCCTGAGGATGAAATTTTATCTCTGCCTGGGGTAACCTGAATGTCCGCTCTGACAGAATCAGACAGCTCATGTTCTCCTTTAGTTTTGACTGGATCACGTTCCGTTTCAGCTCCAAGTCTGGGATTCTGCAACAACTCAGCGCCTGTGACAGTCAAGCCAGCCCAACTGGTATCTATTTCCAAAGATGAAACACGCGGTCGATCTGTAGACGGGTGTTTTTCCTGCCTGTCTTCAGGAAAGCCATAACCCGAAGCTATCTGTGGGTCTTTCTTCATGACATTTCTCAATAATTCCTCACTGTTTTCTTCAGTCTGTTTGGGTTGTACCTGAACTGTTCCACTCTCGTTGTCTGATCCAGGTCCCTCTTCATCTAGAAAATAAGGATTTTTCTTTTAAATTAAGGAAATAAAAATTAATTAATTAAAAAATGCAACAATGTTATTGTTTCTTTCGGGCCTGAATCCCTTTTAGGTGCACTGAGGTAAAGTGGACAACAAAAATTCTATCTTCATTTTGGAGATAGGGACCAGTCACTTTAATGTCATCTGCTAAATTTGAAAAGCCATTTTATTCTAATTTACTTTACTGAATTTATTATACTAACGTGTTGTATTATATCCTACTATTTGCATTATATTCTATTGTACTTTATTAAGATTTTTACCTTATATTGGCTACTTTGTTTTATCATATTAGGCTTATTGAAGAAAAAAACCTAATCTTTTGTGTTCTAGGTTGTGTTTAATGTTTTGCATGGTGAAATAAAGGAATTTCCCAACTTTTCAGATGTTTAAAGTCTATTTGAGCGTATATTAGCATGCACATCATTGTAGGTACCATTAATGCTGGAAAAACACCAACTGCAATCCAGGCGACACCTTTCTGAGAAAATGTCTTGCTTAATTCAACATTCTTCATGTAAAAGAGTCTGAATGTTAAAGTGGCCTACCTGCAACACAAACCTGTCATGTACTGGGGTGGGGAGTTTGAACAACAACAAAGGATGTGGAAATTGCCTAGTGGTCACTGTTTGTCTGGCAATTAATTTTCCCCAGGAGCCACAGAGATAACAAAAAAAATTATATAAATTTATTAATGTTGAGCAGAACTGAGTTGAGGTTAACAAGTCAAGCTCTCCTAAAGCAAAGAATAAATTATAAAACAATGTGTCAACCATAACACCTGCTTGAGGGGATAGGGAGCTATATCACGGCACACGGTAGGGTCGAGAGGGTATGTGTTTGTGCAATAAATAATGCTTAATGTTCCTTTACTATGGACAGACTGAAAGAAAGATAAGATCCTAACAATACGTACCACTACAGTTCCACCCTCCCATATGCACAGAGGAGCAAGATGGCTGACTAACTTCTTCCTCCTTCGTAGCAACAGCTGATCTCACATGCTTTTCTTCTGCTGCCTGAAGACATACAGTGCATGAAATACTGTGAATATCTACTGGTTCCATTTCACCAATTTTTAGAGCCATTATCGATACTGTTGTTTTTTTATACAACATTACAGCTCTTATAGCACTTGAAATGTGTCCAGAAGCACCCAATAAAATGCAGATACATAAAGAAGATGATGATTATTTAATGTCAGTACAACATAACTTTGCTCTGGTAGTCATTTAATCTGGCTCACCTCTGGCTCCCTTTCAGGGCTCTGTGCAGCTGTAGCACTGTCTGCCTCTGGTAGCGACTCTGATGTGTCTTCTAGTCTGCAGCTTGCTGTCCATCTTTCAAAAGAGTCACTCTCTGTCTTCACACTAACTTGTTCTTTAAAAAAAAAAAAAAAAAAACAGAAACACAACAGTGTTTACAATATTTAGGGCATCCCATGACCTATATAAAATTCATTTTACATCTGTTTCTTCTTACCTTCCTGATGGTTTTTAGGCCTTTTTTCTGCAGTGTCAGTGGACAGTTCCACACCATGCCTTGCACAGTGCACGCCCCTTCCAGTCTTTCCTCCTTCTTTCCCTGCTTGATCCTTGAATTTGCTCTCAATCCACTGCAGCTGCATCCTCAGGGACTCTATCTCCTGGCTCCTGCGCTTCACCTCCACCAAAAACACATCTTCCACCAACCTGGTCACCTCAAACATGGCTGTCTTCACTACAGCCTCCATCACATCTGAAAGCTGGGTCTGAAAGGTGACTATGAGGGTGTCCAGGTCCGACATGGTGCACTCTATCAGCCTCCCTTGTCTTAGCTGTTACTCACGGGGCTTATGTGCTTTAGTGAATGAATGCAAAGGAGAATGACGTTTGATGTTTTATTAAATGGTGTATTGTGAAAATCCTGCTACATGTTGTAAGCTGAAGGCCATAACCGCAGAGTAATTTCTATTCAACAATACACCAATTTTCCGCTGTCGGTATTCCTCGTGAGGAGGGATAAGCTTTTATTAATAACATTATTAATGGTAAAAAGCAGCCTAACGCGATGTTTACTGATATGAGACGTCGATTTGAACTGTCAGCTAGCCAGCTAATATTTAGCTGTAGCATTCGTGTGATATCGTGTCCGGTACGAGTGCTACAGACACTTGTAAACGGGAGTGAAATCTTAATTGTCGAGATGTTTCACGCGTGGGTTTTTGCTTTCGATTGTAACAGCTGTTAAAGGAATTAAATTGCGTTGAACGGAGCTAGCTACTCATCACTCGCCTGTGGTCCTTGTTTTTGCTCGTGGCGTCACGCACAACGCAGTACGGTGGCCTCGACTGGAGACGAGTAAAAAACGAAACGCGTTTTACTAAAGTGAAACCATCAGGCTGCACCTGGCAGTCAGTTTTAACTTGCGATTTGCGGACATTTTTTTTTTCATATTTTCTTTCCGGCCGACTGGACAGCGTTGTGAAGAAGATTGTAAATTTTGGACTTTTCATACTACATGAAAGTAATTAAGTATTAGATAATTAAATGACAGAAAATCTCCTATTTTTTTACTGTCTACTACAGAATTCATGGGCAGTTAGAACTAACAGAACTTATTCTTTTGCACATTATTTCTTTCTTTTACTAAAAAACTATTAGTTTTGTCGTAGTTTTTCTATCATGTAGAAAAACTAAGTTTTCTTCCACTTTTTTTTTTATCTTGAGAATTAAATATGTAGCTAAACTTCTTTACACAAACAGAAGAGGCAGTGGTTTTTCCCTGAGTCCAGACCTTAAATTAAATCTACTTCACTGAGTTTACAGTTCTGTCTCATATCCCCACAACAAACCTTTGAGCCTCAGAAAATTAACTTCCAGCATTCTTGTGAGGATAGTATGCACCAATTTTTACCACCACAAGGTGGTGGAAATGTCTTTAAGGAAAATGCTAGTGTACATAATACTAATAATAATATTACTTCTTTTAACAGCAAAATAAAAACATTAGGTAAACAAATGAAATCGTAACTATAAAATGAATCAAAGTAATTTGATTGTACTCTTTCTATTCCTTTAAAAAAATATTTAAATGTATCAGGCCCTAGATTTCATTAGGCAATAAACAGACAACATGACTTTTAAACTATAAAAACAGTGCCTCTGAATTTGTTTTGAGAACACAGGCTCCTAATAGACATGGGACCAAGACTATTCAGCTGCTGTCTAGATCACAGTGCTGTTTGGTGTGTGTGGTAGGGATGGTTACATTTACCATAAAAGATTCATCAGTTGTATGAATTCATATTTCATGAGCAAACAAAACTGACTGTTGAAGAAAAAAGCCCCTGTTAAAAAAGTATTATTCTGACATCTCTGCTTCTTTTTTGCGCTTCATGAAGGCAACAAATGTGTGTATTTTAAATATTGGGCAGAACATCTTCTTTGAGTCTGTATCTATCAGCTGTCAATTGTTTTATTTGTATGGCTCTTTATTATATACAAACATTTACAAAAAAATCTTATTTTGTCATAAAGGATTCTCTTTAGTAGCTAACTGGAATATGTTCACCCACACAGACCTGGACCAGTACGCCTCATCTGTACTGGATTACATCTCCAAAACCACAGACAGTGTCACCACCCAGAAACGGATCACCATGTACCCCAACCAGAAGCCTTGGATGAACCGGGATGTTCGTCTCCTCCTGAAGGCCCGCAACACCGCCTTAAGGTCAGGAGATGCACACGCCTACAGTACAGCCAGGGCTAATCTAAAGAAGGGCATCAAAAAAGCCAAACACCATTACAAAAAGAAGGTAGAAGAACACTTCTCCAACTCCAACCCCCGACGCATGTGGCAAGGACTCCAGACCATCACAGACTACAGGACCACCAAACCCTCCCCCGCATCCTCTGATGTCTCCTTCCTCAACGAGCTCAACAACTTTTATGCTCGTTTTGAGCGAGGGAACCCCACAACCACAACCAAAGCAGACGTGACGCCAGACCACCAACCTCTGACTCTCTCCCCCACCGATGTAGGAGCGGTGCTGAGCAGGATCAATGTCCACAAGGCTGCAGGTCCTGATGGCATCCCCGGGCGTGTTCTCAGAGCGTGTTCTGGGGAGCTTGCAGGAGTGCTGACAGACATATTCAACCTGTTCTTGGCCCACGCTGTGGTACCGGCCTGCTTCAAATCCACCTCCATCGTCCCGATACCCAAAAACTCCAACCCATCTTGCCTCAATGACTACTGCCCAGTAGCACTCACTCCCATCATCACTAAGTGCTTAGAGCAGCTGGTCCTAGCACACTTCAAATCCTGTCTCCCCCCCACCCTGGACCCCCACCAATTCGCATACCGCCAGAACAGGAGCACAGAGGATGCAGTCTCCATCGCATTGCACTCTGTCCTCGCACACCTGGACAACAACAACACCTACGCCAGAGTGCTGTTTATAGACTTCAGTTCAGCGTTCAGTACAGTCCACCCCTCGCAACTCATCAGGAAACTGACAGACCTGGGCATCAGTTCCCTCATCTGCAAATGGTTACTGGACTTCCTGACCAACCGCCCCCAACATGTCCGGCTGGATAACCGCTGCTCATCTACCATCACAATGAACACCGGTGTACCACAAGGCTGTGTGATGAGCCCTTTCCTCTACTCCCTCTTCACCCACGACTGCAGACCTACTGATGGTTCCAACACCATCATTAAGTTTGCAGATGACACCACGGTGATTGGCCTTATCAGTGACAACGATGAGGCCGCCTACAGGGAGGAGGTGGATCGTCTGGCTGAGTGGTGCGACACAAACAACCTGCTGCTTAACACCGAGAAGACCAAGGAGCTCATCGTGGACTACAGGAGGAATGCTGACCCACATCCACCCATCCACATTAAGGGGACGGCTGTGGAGCGTGTGAGCAGCTTCAAGTTCCTGGGAGTCCACATCTCCGAGGATCTCACCTGGACGACCAACTGCTCCAAGGTTGTCAAGAAGGCTCACCAGCGCCTCTTCTTCTTGAGGACTCTGAGGAAGAACCACCTGTCCTCAGACATCCTGGTGAACTTCTATCGTTGCACCATCGAGAGCATCCTGACCAACTGTATAACAGTCTGGTACAGGAACTGCTCTGCCTCGGACCGGAAGGCGTTACAGAGGGTCGTGAAAACTGCCCAGCGCATTGCCGGAGCACCACTTCCTGCCATAAAAGACATCTACAGGAAGCGGTGTCTGAAAAGGGCTGGGAAAATCATCAGAGACCCCAGTCACCCATCACATGGACTCTTCACCCTCCTGCCCTCTGGGAGGCGCCACAGGAGCCTCCGGACTAAGACCACCAGGTACCGGAACAGCTTCTTCCCCACAGCTGTCAGACTCCTGAACTCTGCCTCCTGACATCTGACCCACATTAACACATGGACTGAACATACACACACCCACAATGGACAACTGTACCCTCAAACACACAATAATAACATGGACTGAACCACCACTCACAACCACTAGCACTTTATATAGCCTCTGTAGAAACTATCTACATCCTCACTTATCTTAACTGCACTACTGTATAGCTCTGTGTAAATAATCATTCTGTACATTCGATCATTTTTAATCCTACAACTGTTTACAACTTGCATAGTTCCCATTTCTGTATAACTGTATATCTCAGATTTCTGTAAAGTTATTTATTTCATATTCTGTATAGTTTTTCATATTTATATCCTGTTCATAGCCTGTACATAGCTTGTACTCACTACAGCCTGTACATACTTATAATTATAGAATATTCACAACATACTTCATACCGTGTACATTATAACATACCATAATAGACCCATTTCTGTAATATACTCACATATCTATATTATTGCTAATATATATTGTAATATATCTATATCACTAAAGCACTTCTGGATGGATGCAAACTGCATTTCGTTGCCCTGTACCTGTGCATGTGCAATGACAATAAAGTTGAATTCTAATTCTAATTCTAATTTAGACAAAAGTTAAAAAACACACACACACACAGTTGTTGCATCTTGTGTTTTTCCTGAGTCAACCTTTTCTCTTTACTCTTGTAAATCTAGAAGCTCTTATTGACTTTTCCAATCAATACCAGATCTTACAACATCAAATAAAGCATTTGAAGAAGCTGAGGTCAGACTTATGCTAGGCTCAGTCTACAAACTACAGATGTTTATATAATTTCTTGCTCCACACAGATGGTGAATTGACCAAGAAACACAACAAAGTACACAGATATCCATCCATCTCTTCGACTTAGCCTTTCCTGGGTCGAGCGGGGGGGCCCTATCCCAGCTGTCTAAAGGCAAGAGGCAGGGTACACCCTGGACAGGTCGCAGGGCTAGCACATAGACCAGTGGTTCTCAAAGTGTGTGGCAGGTGGGGCACAAGTTACCTGGCAGAAAAGTTATGTGGAACTAATGATTAACATCGGGATCACTTTCATGGCGGTACAAAGAAATTCGCAGCAGTTACATAAATAATATGCGCATCCGCTGAAAAGCTGCAGCCGTTTGTGTAAGTTGATAGTCGCAATAAAGAAGTGTACTGAAAACTGCGAATATGTGGTCAGGTCAAACCCAGAATTGGGGCAAAAAAAGACCTGACCGCGTTTGCACTTTTCAGTACACTTCTTTATTGTGGCTGTCAACTTACACATGCAGCTGCAGCTTTTCAGCTACAGCCTACACACATCAACAACAACAGGACCTAGTTCAAGCCGGCGAGACGTGATTGGGGATGCCGCTCAGGTGCGTCCGCCTCCCCCACAGACCATGCCCCACCACAGCTCTGCAGTCAAAAACAGGCTCACTGCAACCACTAAGTGAATAGTACTAAACTCACACTAAATTATATATACCCTTCATTTCTGTTCACAAGTTTCTGGATTTGTTTGTTTTTTAATAAAAAGTGTTTTAAGACTAAGACTGAACTGTATTTTTCCATGTTTGGCAATGTTCAAATTCTGTTTAACTGGTTGCTTTTTTGAAGAAGTGTTGCAGAGTAATGAAGTAGTGTAGTGACAAAAGTTACAAATAGTTGTTTGAAATGAAAGTTGTTTGTTTAAAGCAAAAATAACTGAAGGATTCATTGTGCAGCTAGGCTTTTCTTTCTTTCTTGTGTTTAGAGGGGGCGTGTCATGTGGGGAATGATGTAAAATGTTTGAGAACCACTGACATAGACAGCCATTCTGACTCACATTCACGCCATGGGCAATTTAAAGTTTCCAATTAACCTATCTCCACTATCTGCATGCCTTTGGACTATGGAAAGAAGCTAGAGTAGAACCCACGCAAACACATGCAAACTCCACACAGAAAGACCCCTGCTGATGGTGGAATTGAACTAAGTACCTTCTTGGTGGGAGGCAACAGTGAAAATCAAAACATTACTCCATTACTACCTGGGTGACGTCATTAGGAAGTATGTGCCAAGAACTAACTTCAGGAAACAAGAATATAAACAGACGATGGCATCTAAAGCCAGTTTTATTTTCAATCAGCTGAGTAATCACAAAGATATTGTTGGTCAAGTTCTTCAGTTATACTCCAAGGCAGTATATTTTTAATGAGTATAAAATATGCAGCAGTAACTGATTACAAATGAGACTTGTTTAACTGAATGTGATAGACCTTATCTATCCATCACAGGCTCATTAATATAAATATTCACTTAAACCTTCAGATAGCACAAATAATATTAAATAATTTGATACTTCTTCTCCCAAGGAATTATAGATCTGTCATGTGCTTGCGTTGATGGGATTTCAGATGATCCAGGCGTTTGAAGCTGAGACCGCAAACAGTGCAGCAGTATGGTCTTTCCCCTGTGTGGGTACGCTGGTGAACCTTCAATATGTCTGCTCTTGTGAAGCTCTTGTCACACATGGTGCACCGATGAGGTTTTTCCTGTGTGTGAATTCTCTGGTGCAACTTAAGATTCCATAGACGGCTGAACTTATTCCCACATACTGTGCAGCAATATGGCTTGTCCCCTACTTGACCACATTTGTGTGCCTTTAGGTCAGAAAATGAAGGAAAACCTTTACCACAATGGCTGCAGAGGTGAACCCCTTGCCCTAAATGAGTCCTTTGGTGGACTTTAAGGTTACAAGCTTGAGTAAAGGTCTTTCCACACTGGTTGCAGGAGTATGGGGGCACTTGTCCAGTGCCTTTGTGTGTGTGTTTGTGAGCCTTGAGGGAAGCAGAATCCGGAAAGGACATGGAGCACTGGTTACAAGTGTATCTCCTTGCTCCTCTCACTGTTGCCTGAGGTTGCATCTGTTGTCCCACGTTTAAGGTATCGCTGTACGTATCTGAAGGCTCATACATATCCTCAGTGCTGTCTAGAGAAGGGCCAATACGAATACCCTGGCCGCGGAAGCTGAATCTACTACCTGAATCACTGGACACTTGTTCAGGGTACAAGACATTTGTGTCCTGCAGATACCCCTCCTCATTAATTAGTAAACAGCTGAACTCTCCACTTACATCAATGTTAGTCCTAGAGGGGGAACCTGAGGGTGAACCTTCCTGATCCTTTCTATTCCGCTGAGTGCCTGTTTGGTAAGTTTGATGATCAGCTCCTTCTGGTGTTACCACATCCTCATCATAATGGCCCACATAACTCAGATCTTTGCCCAGGTGCGATGGTGAATGTATCCCATCAAAATTACCCATGTCTATCATTCCAGTGTCTCCATATCCAGACTTGTCAATGCCATCTAAGTCTTCCATGCCGTACCTGTTTGGGAACAGAGGTTCAGTCGGTTCACCCGAGTGTCCATCATTGTTTGATTCTGCTCTCTGCTCAAATCCAGTTTCCCAATTTACTTGGCACTTTGGGATCTTTTGGTCATTAAAACATTTACTGGGTCCTGGAAGAGCTGACACATCTGCTTCTGAAACACGAGTAGTGAGAAAAAGTTAAAATAGCCTCACTGCATTCAATATACACCATACATTGTGTTGTCTCTATTTGTACAGCACTTGAAAAATTAACGAGAAATTAATTTGTTAAATTTTCTGCATGTACTTGCACAGAGACTTACCATCTAAGCTGATGTGCCACCCTTGCGACTCATCATTTTCTGGTTGGATCTGAAGAGCTTCTTCCTTGAACAGTCCAGTGCCTTGAATACCTGATGACTGGGGAAAAAAAGTGGAAAGGCAACATTAATCCATCAGGTTTTACCTTAGTTGCCTTAAGTAGAACCCTAACTTTGGCAAGCAGATCTAACGTAATGCTTAAGGGTTTTTCAAACAAAAAATAATTAAAATACTTAAAAATATTACATGGATGCTGTGTAATGTGCACAGTCAGTTCCCATACCCCCACAATTTTTAACAATATAAATGATTCAATTTTCATGGTGCATGGCTCACCAAGAGAACATTAGTGAACATGTCTCCCCCTCACCCCCCCCAAAAAATAAATAAATAAATAAATAAATAAAAATCACATTTCGTCATAATATGAGACTAAGTGGCTTAAACACACATTTTATACACTTTTGTTTTGTAAATTTATAAAGCTGTATAATGTAATAAAACTATCATACCTGCGTTGCTTTTGTGGCACTTTGGCGCTCTATTTTTTCCTCTCCTTCCTTCTCATGGCTCAGTGTACATCCATCAGCTCCCTGGGAACTATTTATTTCTTCATGAAGCACAATCTCCTGTTTCAGGCTTTTCTCTGAAAATAATAGAATTTCAAAGATTTAGAAAACAAAATAAGGCAAAGGTCAGTTGACTTATATAATGTCAAGAAGATTGCCTCTGAGCTCTAGCAATCTTCTTTAAGCAGCAAAAAAGGAAACAATTTTTGGTGATTAGTAAAAATCATAATTAACAGTGGGTGATCAGAATCTCTTTATTTTCCCCAGTATGTTTAACTTAGGGTTACAAATCCAAAAGCCAAAAGGAGAAATATGTGAATATGTGGCTATGAACATAGTCAAAAGAAACATGATTATGTTTCTCTTAAAACCCACAAGAAATAGAATTATAGATTTCTTCTTTGGGGGAAGAGATGTAGCAGTATATTACAAAGTTGTACAGACAAAGTTCAAAGTATTTTAAATTAACTTTTTTCCGCATTCTGGTGCTTGATTTGAACTTAAGCACGTTGTCTTGACCATGTCTGCATGCCTAAATGCATGGAGTTGCTGCTATGTGATTGGCTCTATATTATTTGTGTTAATGAACAGCTGAACTGGAGTAACTAATGAAGCAGCCAGAAAGTGTTTATTCATTTGTGATCAAATTCTCCAACCTGGCTTCATAAGTACTAGTTACACAAGTAAGATATGCAGAAGTCAGGCACCACAGTGTGAGTAATGCAGATTAAAGAATATGTAATGCAAGTTTATGCACTGGAAGTACCTTTATTTCCAGGCAAAATTTTAAAACAACCACAAAGTGTTTAAAATGTATTCTGTGTATGCTGCATTTATACAGCTGTGGCCTGAGGTAGTGTAGTCCAACCCCAAATACTTAAATAATCACATTTCTTAAAATATTTGCAATATTTATACACCTAGTTTTGTTTGTAATGGAATTGTTAATGTAATGTTAATTCTAATGAAAGGTTAACTCTTCATTAGCCTTAAGAAAATAAATACAGGTAAAACATGGACGACTAACCCTAGAAAGACCCACCTGAGGTTCTGGGTTGGTTCTCACTGGATATCCCGACTTTTCCACAGTCAATGCATCTCCCTCTCCAGTCTCCCTCTCGTTCTTTGCGACGAGTCTCCGACCACTTCAGTCGTCTCTTTAAGGACTCAACCTGCTCCCGGCACCGCGTTACTTCTTCCAAAAAACTGTCCTCCACCAACCGGGTGATCTCATACATAGCAGCCTTGAACACCGTCTCCATGACGCCAGAAAGCTGTGACTGAAACGTTAGTATAGTCTCCGCCATTATAACTGCGCTGTGGCTTAAAGTCTTTTTAATAAACGGAAAAGGAGGAGAAAAAATGACTGGCAATTCAAAGCCTGTTGTTGTTGACTGGCTACAGCTAAAGTCGGTGTCTCTAAGGTAGATGTGTCCGTTTCTTACACGTGCTTTTTGTGTAGTTAATGATTTATGGATTGTATCGGTTGTCCGAGTTTACAGCTTGGTTGCTTTCATGAACCCTGCTGTTTAAACAAAGTGTCATGCTAACGTTAGCTGCAACTAGCTCGCTCCATTAGTTCTGATTTATGTTTAACGGATTCTGGACACTATTTAATTTGAAAAAAACATAAGCTCGCTTGAGATTTTTGACATAAATGATCGCATTCTTTACATATCGTGTATTTAGAACTCAGGCTTAGTAGAAAAAGTAATTCCGTAGCTTAGCTTTACTCTTGCGTTATGACATTTCTCCCGATTCCGTAATCAACGACACTTCCGGTATCTAAATACGGGTCGTCGATTGGAACAATTTTCATGCTACGGAAGAAAGAAAAGAGAACTGGTTCCAGTGGGAAACGTGCTTAAAGAGCACTAAATGACAAGGGTGGAGAAGTATTGTCATATTAGGATACTGTTCCATAAATAAACAGTTTCACATCCAAATTAAACCTTTTTGTTGCTTCAGTTAAATCCCATTTTGCATCTTAAAGTTCACCTCTTTCACTTATGAGACAGGAAGTGAAACGTGTTTTCTCCGTGTAACGTGTGTGCTTTTTGTGTCATTTTTTAGACAACAAGTAGATTAAAAAGATAACTGTTTTAGCATATGAGCACGTGTTATGTGGGGCACAACCAGCCCATGAAAGGGTTCAGTTTGGCTTGATGAAAGGCAAAATTTGAAAATTGCAGTGCAGTCATTAATAAATAATTTTATTAATGTCAAAACGAGCGATAGTAACTACAGAGATGGTTCCTTAAACTAGTCAAAGAGGACATGCAGAGGCTGTGTGTGACAGAAGAGGATGCTACAGATACGATGAGATGGAGTCTAAGTAATGACTTATTTGGAAAATATTCTTTACGATTTTAAAGATCAGTTCATTCACTTTTGGAGGAAGAGGAGTAAGTAAAAGTCGGTAAATCAATAAATAAAAGTAAATAAAAAAGCACATGGAATAAATTAAAGTTATGCATGAACTAAAACAAGTTCGACACCCCGGATATCTTAAAGTTCCGATTAATCCTCCAATCCAGACGGTGGCGGTAATGCTCTTAAAAGCTGTTTACCAACTGCGGTTAAAGCAAAATCGACGAACAAGAAAGCATAATCTCAGCTGCAACGAAAAGATTGAGGTCTCTTGGTGTTGTGTGGGATTATACGACGGTAGTAATAATAATTCGGCGCCGACAGATTTCCTAGTTTATTTTTTGTTCACTGACTGAACTTCTTCAAAAAGCAAAGTTTGGCTTGAAGTGAAACACCGGATGCTTGCGTAAGTCAGTCATCCAATGTGCGTCACACAAAGCAGAGATCGCGTCCGTCCGTCCGTCCATGTGAAGAAGCCATGTTGGCGGAGCTTCTGACGGCGTGCCTTTAAAAAAAACGCCAGAGTAAAGACACTCTTTCAGGTGGGCTCGTATCTGTATCCAGGAAGTACAGTACGACAAACAAGATGTCTTCGGACGATTTTCAGACGAAGTATGCCTCTTTCATGGAGAGCATGCTGAAGAGCGCTGTTGCAGAAACCACGAAACTTTACGAAACTATGGTTGACGAGCTGAAGGCAGAAATATGCAAAATCAAGAAGGAGAATGAGGACCTCAGAACAAAATGCAGCCAGTTTGAGAACGCGAAAAGCCAATCGGGCAGTTATCAAAGAGAAAAACAGCCTCTTCCTGGGCAAAGCAACGACTTCGAGAAATGCGACACAGCCGTGCAGTGTGGTGAGTTGCACAGCATGTTAGCCACCCCGAGCTAACTAATATTAAGTTATAACTGGCTTATGATGGTATGTGTTGTGTTTAGCTAACATTTTACGTGTATTCATGTTATCTGGAACACACTGAACATCATAGTTGTTAATGCTTGCTTCTCAGCATAGTCATCTTGAGCGTGGGATCCAAAATGGGAGGGAAACCATACTAGTTTCTCCATTTTTAGAGGACAGTGGACGTTGGTCCAAACTTCAAAAAATCGTCTCTTTATGGCTACATAAAGCTCAAAAACGTTTTACATATATATATATATTTATAAGGAACTGAACAGATGCTCCATAATTATTCAAATGAAATCGAGCATTGGTATAACTGATTTGAGCTAAATTGACTGCTCCTTTACAGCTCAGACTCACCACTTCTATCTTTATATTGGTTTTTATCTATAAAATACAATTAGGATTAGCTAAAGGAAGCCAGAACCTATTCTAAATTGGCCAATCAGTTCTTTATGCCCCCCCAAGTATATTTCTTTTTGTTCGTTCTGCTGTAGTTTACAGACCGTTACACATTACAAATTTTTTACGTCAGCATCCTGGTCGTGGACACCCATGTCACATGCAAACCTGTTTCTTATTCTGTTTGTAACTACGTTCACACTCAATGGTACTAAGGTTTTCCCACACAGGAAGCTGGTGAGGTGCGAATGAGGGGGCTGATAACGAACTGCAGTCTTCTAATGGCACTGGCATAGTGCCAGGCAAAACCACTAAGACGTGTATTTAAAAAAAAAATTTAACTGAACTGAAATCTTATCAATGTATAGCTTTATTCCACACTTGTATTTAGATATTGATAAGTTGTGTAATAATTCTGAAACAGAAACTAGAATACAAAGGTCCATAAACTTGTATCACAGATGTTTTTGTGTACTCTAATGTAGTGTTTAAAGAGCATTCAAAACATCAGAATGTTTTTTTCCTTTAGAGGAGATGATTAAGACGAAGTATTAACCAAACAATTGTTTAAGAGAATTGCTGCCTCTCTGTTGTTGTTAGAATGTTTTGCAGAAATTAGAACCCTTTCTCACTAGTAGCTACTCAATGTGACTCGACTCTACTCGGTTACTGACATTTTCTGTTATAATTGAGTTCCACCTAGTGTGCGTGGGGTCATTATAGCAGTGCGTCTGGAAGTCCCAGATTTGAATCTGCAACAACAGTATTAAGGTCTATACATAATGACTGTGTTGCGAAAAAAATAAATGAAACTATGAATGCAAACTTGTTTAGACACTTGTGTAGAAGGGCAATACAGATTAATGAACATTTTAATAAATATAAATATGCCAGATTATACCATTGGGCTGATTTTCATCTGCAGACCCTCTGGCAGGTTGGAGTTAAACAAAAGTTAGTAAAAACATACAGAGACACTATTTACAGATCATGTGGCAAGGACAAAAACAGTGATCACATTATATTAGAACAAACAATGACAAGAAGAGGGGACACAGAGGACAGTATAGATGACAATAACGGAAACACATCAGTTATTAGGGCTGTGCGATATGACCAAAATCTCATATTCCGATATAAGAATTCTATCGTCCCGATAACGATATAAATCACAAAAATGTAACGTTTTCTGTCAATTCTATGGATCTCGGGCAGCTCGACTTGCGGGAAGTGTTTCCAGTTGCGCGTCATGTAGCTGGAGTCGAGTGTGTTTTAACCGATGCATGAAACGATACATTTTTAGTAGAGCTGGGCGATAGAACGATAACGATATGTATCGCGATATAACTTTTACTCGATAGAGAAATTAAGCTATCGCTATAGACCTCGCCGCTCTTGTCCTCTTAAAAAAAAAAAAAGGTCAGCCAATCCAAATTAAGTAGCGCAGAGCCGAACCAATCACAGCCGTAGCGTCACGTCGCGTGACTTGTTACGTACAGCACAAGTGCCAAGCCGCACGTGTGTTTGTTTGGGAAGCAGCCAGCGGGTAATGGAGCCAGCGCATAATGGAGGAAATGAGTGTGCCGACTAGAAAAATCAACCGAGTGTGACCCGAAGAGAAAACAGATGATGGTTCCAACGCCGGAGAGATTGTCGAACGGAAGAGCCATAGAAGTTCCGTAGTGTGAAGGTATTTCGGCTATTTCAAGTCTGACAAAAAAACAGAGTAGCGTGCACTGTAAATTGTGCCGAAAGCAAGTCTGGAAATACAATAAACTGGTGCATGCATCACACTGTGCGCCACGTTATTGTTTCGGTGAAATGAATTTCTACAATACTGTTAATTCTACTCTCTGCAGTGTTTAAATGCTT